>NC_088885.1:85811054-86113150 GCF_037157495.1 Lathamus discolor
TTTTGAAAGGTTTTATTATTTAGCTGCATATAACCTCAGCAAAATGAATAATGAACTCTGCCATATCTGAAGTCTTGTCCTTCATGCTTTGCCTCACATACGATTCCCTTTTGTTATAGCTACTTTATTCATCAGATTAGGTCTTGTCATCTTTGCAACTTGCACAACAGGAAATCAATAATTAATTACGGATAGGTAAAGTAATGCCTCAGTGATTCCCTGATACATCCCACTATTGCGCTATGTAAAACAACCAGGGATAGCTACCTAGCTGTTCCTCACTTGGACAGATTTGGCAAGTAATTAACATATCGCTCCCTTATCATGTGTCTCTTCATAGCTAAAATCAAGGGATGGGATGTAAAATTACGGTAGACGATACGTGATTAGAAAATGATAACAGTGCACACGACAAAAAAGGCACTTGAAAAAGAGAAAACCGGTTGACTCTATCTGGTTATTTTGAAAGAAAAAGATTGGGTGGTGCTCTCAGAAGAATACACCTCAGGCTCTGTGGTGACAGGAGAAAAAAAGGGAGAGAAAATATTCTAGATGATTTTGGGGTGGAATGCTGACAATAGGAGAATAATAGCTTTGCTTTCAGAGAAGCTGAGATGGAGGCTGGGAGGAACGTGTCTCGTTTCAAAAAGAATGAGTTGCTAACCACTGATTCTGAAAATGTCACTTTAAAGAGCCTACAGAAAACTTAATAATCTTCATCCAGTGCCAGACAGTTTTCCTGTGCTTAATATCTGTCTGTTTAGGAGCCCTTCTTTAAGCCTAATGCTGCCCTAAATATGTATTTCCCTCTTAGCTTCTTAAGCAAATGAATTTCTGCTGTGTCTGGGATGCAGAAACAGTCACTTATAAGTAAGAGGTATTTTGTACCTTGAAATTCAGAGTAAATAGGAGAGAAGTGCTGAGGTGAAGCCCACTGCACATCATACAAAAGGAGACTGAAGCAGGGCATGTGTGTATCACACAGCCACACCACTGGGGAGCAGCGAGGCACCCCCCCCCCCCAGCATCAGGCACTGAGGCAGGGGGCTGAGAGCCCCTGGGAGAGGTGGCTGCTCCAGTGGCAGCTCTGCCACCCAGCTGACTTGGTCCTCCCCTGCCCAGCCCAGCCACCTCTGCTCTTTGCCTTGGCTCAGGTGATGGCACTGCTCCTGTGGTGCTCTCAGCAGAGTCTCCATCCTCTCCCCTGAGTTATGTCTGTGCAAGGGAGGTGTGAGTGGCGTTCCTCCCAGGCTCACAGAGCAGCAAGTGTCATACTCCAAACTTAACCTGTAACCAGTAACTAACTGGCAGCATCATCATCAGAAGGCATGGAAAGCAAACAGTATTTTTCTTTAACCAGTTTGGCTGAGTGGACATACTGTGAACAACTTATGCACTTTTATCCAAATTTTTGTATCCCCTAAACTTGAATAATTTCTCTGGTTTAAGTAATTTTCCAGCTTTCATAAACTGGAAAAGAGACTATAAACATAAACACAAAAATCCTCAAATTAAGATGACCTTCAGTGATCTGTGTTCTTCACTTTGGTTTTGAGGGACTGGCTCATAACTCTTTGGGAGAGGAGGAGAAATGGGACAGTTGGAGTCAGCAACTCTTTGTCTTTTAAATACACTAAAATTACTGCAGATTTCCAGTTGCAGACTTAATACAGAATTCGTTCTAAGGATTTAACCCAAACAGCAACTGCGAACGTGTAAGCTGGGAGAATACCAGGATCTTCCAGTCTCTGTCCCTGCTCCTCTCTTCAGAAACGTATCTTGAATTACCACTTTGGAAGCAAAAGATAAAATCTTAGGAGTAAAAATATCAATATGCTGCTTAATAACTGTTTGCAGTTTAGATGGTAGGAGTAAAAAGCCATCAGTGAAGTAATCTATTCAAAATGCATCATAAAGCAGATCAATGCCCAGCTATTCTCTGCTGGTTTTGAGTTTTCCTGGAAACAATGCAAGCAAATCCAGAAAGGACAATTGTTCCAGGAATCATTTACTGGTAATAGGATTTGGCACTGTAAATTCAAAGAAAAAATTAAAGAATACCTTTATTTTTTAAATTAGATAGTTTATCTGAAACTATTTGATTGATTTCTCAAGAGTGTTTCCAGAGTTGTTGAAGAGGTAAGCGTTTAGTTGAAATCCCTCTTCCAAAGTCAGAACACTTCAAGTAGAAAGGCAGGGGCTTTTTTAGAGAACTGCCATCTCTCCATCTCCTTTAGCAGCTGGCATTTCCTTGTCAGCTGCTTTGGCACTCAGGGAGCAGTCCTGCTAGCACACTCAATATTCAGGTGTATTGGTGGGGGGTAGTTAGCCGCTGCTGCCATGGGGCTGGCAGAGGGAAAGAAGTCAGGCTTGGTATCTCTGTTGAGAAGCACTGAGGATTTATTCTTCCTCTTGTATTAAAATAAAATTATACAATCCCAGCTTGTAAAGCCTAATGATAACTGTGGTTGTTGGTGAACATTTAAAGCACATCCATGAAATACATATGTGAATCCCCCCAACCTTGTTACCATTTTAGATTTCTCACCGCAGTCAAGTCACGCACGTAACTTTCATATGTCAATGCATGTAGATAATTTGATCCAGTTCTAATTTCTGTTATGTCTTATTAGCATCGTGACAACAAATTCCCAGTGAAGATTTGCCCAGACCTGTGTAAGTCTGATGAGCCTTGACTTAATTCACATCAGATTTATCTTTTACTCTAGACAGTGTCACACTGGTGCACACCAGTCCGGATGTTTCATTTAACGTGACAGCAGCACTTCAGCTTGCAAAAGAAGCAACACCAGGAACTCAAAGCAATGTCTGGCTGAGTTTCAAAGCAAGTAGATCCTACATCACGTACTTACAGGCACTTTGTTTTGTTGCTGTATCACCAACTTCTAACACCACAGTGGGTCTAGTTACTGATTCCTGCAGGTGGTTGCCTATCATATTTCTGCAGCTTATTACCATTAGAGGAGCAGTGGTTATCACAATTAATATCCTAGAAATAGTAAAATGCTGCCTTACAGATAAGGAAATAGAATGACAAAACAAGTCTGGTCCTGCGTGCTTCAAGTCATCTGGAAAAATGTCTATTTAGTCTTGGGTGGGATGGTTTAGTGTGAGGTGTCCCTGCCTATGGCAGGGGGGTTGGAACTAGATGATCTTGAGGTCCTTTCCAACCCTAACTATATTCTATGATTCTAAGTCACAAAAGGATCAGACCAGAACCAGGAAGTAGCATCCTGGCGAGTTTGTAAACCTGGGGGAGGCAAGACACATCCTCTGTAGTTTCTCAGGTTTTAGCTGTTTCATTGTTGGGTTTGTTGCATCGTTTTTGTTTCTTTTCCCTAGTGATATTTCTCTGCCTCCAAGAAGTTGCTCTTTTTCTTCTTGACAATGTTAGTATATCAGTGGCTGGAAGTCAGGGCAGACTGTGCTTTTCAGCGTTGGAAGATACTCATGTGCATGCAGCCATCGTATGGTTTTGCTAAACAACTCAGTGCTTTTTAAGTCAGTATCTTCTTAGCAGCTGATAAGCGTAATCAGTCAGCGGGTAGGACTTGTTCTTATTTTTGTTGATTGGCTATTTGCACATGAGATGGTGTAGAGCTTCCTTTTGGACTGAATGTCATGAAGTCATCCAGGATAGGCACTGCACGAAGGCTGGCAATGTTGGTGCTCCATCCCCAACTCTGCCACCCACCCATTCCTTACTACCTCATTGTGCCCGGTCCCTTCTTTCCTCTCATCTGTGAATTCTTCAGGCAGGAGCTCCGGTTCCCTGTGGTCTGAGCATGGTGTCAGTTCCTATCAGGGCTTAATTTCATTCAGTCCTCACAGTGTTATTGCTACTGTACAGGTGAGAAAATGGTGTGTCTGGTATCATCTACCTCCACAAATCATCTCCTCAGGCTTTAATGTTTGGACTTCATGGATTGTAATTGAGAGAGAATACGTTTATCCATTATAGTGACAATACAGAGAAATACCCAGTAGCAGATACCTTGAGAGAGACAATAAGGACATATACTGGTATTTCTGTACTCTTGCTGTTCTGTGCCTTCCTGTAGTGTGCAGTTGCCAGCTGTTAATTAATTGTTGCAAATTAACAAATGCATCCATTCTGTAACAGAACTGCATTGAATTTCTTTCCAATTTGTCAGATCTTTTTGTTGTACTCTTCCTCTCCTAGATCATGTTTATGGCTGGTAAATTGGTTTCTGAAATGCAGCCTCACACACTTTGGTTTTGAGTTAGCTTTCTTCTCTGCAGGACAGTGCTATATACTGTACCTTTAAGTACCCAAAATCAATTTAATTAAATTTCATTACAGGCACTAGAGCTGAAACAAACTAATGAAAGCCGCCATCACGTCAGGTGGTATTTATCTCGGCATTAAATTGAAAATACTCCCTTTAGGCTCTTAAAAATTAGTTTTAATATTTAACGCTAATAGCTTTTGGAATTGTTGATGGGGATAGTTTTAATAAATTTGTTACCAACTGTTTACCTTTCCATAGAAAAAAGCTTTTTCTTTGTGGCATAAGGGAGCTTAAGATAGATGACTTAAAAGTATTAGGATTTTTAAATACTGTGAGGTCTGGGAGCTGCCCATAATGCTGTTGAAAAACACCATGAAGGTTGTCGTGCAGTGACAGCAATATGCCTTGGTTAGACAAAAGCAGTGGCAGTCACCACAATACTGGGGTTAGTTTATTGTTTGCCTGACTTGTTTTATTGAGCTGTTCAGGCTTACAAACTTGAAAGTTTGCAGCCGATTTTATTTGAAGACCTCACTACAGGCGCTGCTTTTCGGCAGAGAGAAAAATGAAAACTTGCAGGGAGGAGGAGAAGAAAAAACATCTACCGCACAGAAGAATGCTATTGCCTGCGCCCCAGCTACAGCTGGATTTTGCTCTCTCACTGTTCAGACACCTTGCAGTGCTGTTTCAGAGGAAGCAACATTGACAAAGTACCTGTTGATACTCTGCAGAACAAAACTGGTGCCATGCACTCTTCCTGTAGAGTTGTTGGACTGTGCAGATAGCAGTGGATTTCATCCAATTCCCATCAGAAACAGGGTCCAGGTATTAATTTAAACAATGCAGTTGGAATAAACAGGAAGAAACATTTAGGGGAAGATTTGGGTCACTTTTTCTGACCCACATGCCAGGGGTTTATTTGAGGGAAGCAAGTGTGCAAAAGGAGAGCGTACCTGGCCATGCATATATCCAGATTCATAAAGCTGGAGCATTTATGACTTGCACTATGTAAGCGTGACTGATGTCTCCTCCTTTTGCAGACAGGCAGTAAGAAGTAGTCTATTCCTTCTCTTTTTATCTGATCTGGAGTCTGCCTTCTTGTTATCTTACTCTTCAGCAGTCTTATTAAGAAAAAATAAATGATAAGAAAACTGTAACAGAGTAAATTATAGAGAGTCACCTTTCTGGTAAGAACATCTGACCCCAGAGGAGGAAGAAGGGAACTGTTTTGTCTTCAGCAGGATAAAGTCATGGGCTTCTCACGTGTTTGCTACTCCATTTTTACAGTAGAGAAATCACTGTGCAAGTTATTATTAACAGGAGAAGGAAAAATAATGCTAAGTATGTTATTTACAGTACTGATGCTTGGATAGGATTATTGTGCTCAAGTTATTTATTATAGCTATTAGTTCTATAACTAATAGTTCTTAAACTATTAGTTCTTTAAAAATATGCATTTTATATATGTACATTATATATATGTACATATATTGAAAACTTTCTAATAATTTCCAGTTTGATTTTAAGAATGTAGGGCTTTACATGTGTTTTTGTTGGTGTTTCTTATTGGTTCTCCTTCTAGGTTGGAGGATGCAGCTTGTGCAGAAGTAGTGTTGTACATGAGAGATTGGATATAGAAAATGTTGGTTTAAGCAAGTTGTATTAAAAATTAACTATTTCTTCAGTCATCTTGCTTTTTTTTTATTAATTAACTGATTTCCTTCCTTACATTTCCTTGTATGACTGTCATGAAATACGAGGTGCAGTTCAGTGAAGTGTCCTAAACATTAGTGATCTCTGTGGTCAAGCACTCACTGTCAACTCAAGGGAGAGTCATTACTACTGTGAAAGCCACAGCCCAGAATTTTCACTTCTTATTTCTTCTGAAATTACAACTGAGATACATCCATGTTTATACAAATGTGCTATGTAAGGAGTACAGAAATTCAGAATCTGTAGTTAGGTGTCACAGTTAGGTGTCATAGATAGACATTCTATGTATTTCCCTCTACATCAGCTATGAATATCTTCTTCCTTCTGTGTCACACTCTTGCTGAGTTCCCTTTCCTGAAAGTTTAGTGGAATGGGGATATTCAAGCCATTTTCTGTTGGAATTCTGAGAGCCATGTGACCATGGTTTCTGTAGACAGAGCAAAGTCAGACGCATGCCTTGAGCAAAGGCAGAGGATAGGAGGGAGTAGGGTTCAAGACTGGATGTCTGGAGTAGCCTGAGGTGGGGGGGAATATTCTTTACCACCCCAACAGAGAAATATTTTTCTATAAGCAAGAGGAAATTTGGGGTTTCATAATATTTTATTGGTTTTATTTTTATACAGCATTTCACTGCAAAAATTTTGTTTAGCGCTGTGCCAGGCACTTGGCTCGGTTTTCACTGAGCCCAACAGAAAGTTAGCATTTTTAAAAGGCTTATGCCTTTATTGTGAGACTGGGAAAGCTCTGTGTTACTGATTTAGATTTAACATTAAGCAGTTATGAAGACAGTTAAAATCTGTCAGTACTTGAAGACATTTGTAACACTGTTCAAGATGAGGTTGAGTGGGCCTTTGAGCAACCTTGTCTAGTGGAAGGTGTCCCTGCCTGTTTCAGGGGGTTGGAACTAGATGATCTTTAAGGTCCCTTCCAACCCAAACCATTCTGTGATTCTGTGATTGTAAGAAGACCAGTAGCGAAAGTCAGTTTATTCTCTCATGATACTTTCAAACTATTCTCAATATGATATTCTTTTAAAAATTTAAATTACTTTATTTTGGATTATCGCATTATACTATGGTACTGGAATAAAACATGGACAAATTAAAATATCTTTTATTTCTGAACTTGCTGATTCTAGTATTTGTATTTCTTTCTTTGGTTGGGTTTTGTTTGGGGTTTTTTTTGATACATCACCATTACCACAGCTTTAAGTAGAAGGAATAGAATTCCTTTCTGTACATCTTGGGGAAAAAATGCAATGAGAAGAATGCACTGATTCTTTTTCCCTCACATGTGAATAAATGTGCAGTTAATATAACTGTCCCCATCTACTTACTCAAAAACTTTCTTATAAGATAGAAATGATTCAAAGCAAAAGCTGGTTTTCACCATGAAAACAAGCAGTCTTCTGATTTGGAATTTTCATAGCCAGAATGCCATTTGGAATGTGAAAATAGAGGCATGGAAAAAGACAGAGCTATTAAACAAATAGCCTAAAATGTTGTTCAGTGTTATCATAATTTGGGTGTTTCAGAAATGTGTTACTTTATAGCACTTTCTGCATTTTGATATTTCTTCTGGTATGTCAGTACAGTCAGTATGTCATATCCTGCACCACTATTTGCCACCCAGTGGCAGTGAAGAGATACTAGCCTACTTATGTATATGTAGTGAAAACACTAGAGAAAATTACTCTGTACTTAAAATGGGGGCAGGTATGGCATTTTCACTGAGTACTGTCATAATGTTTGATGTTGCAGGATGGATGGTCACAGTATCACTTTGTAGCCTCATCTTCAACAATAGAAAGGGATCGGCAAAGACCGTACTCTTCATCCCGCACGCCCTCCATCTCTCCTGTGCGCATGTCTCCTAACAACCGCTCAGGTAAGACCAGGCTTTCAGGACTGAGGTAAAGACAGAGGTAATGCAGCACTGTCATTTTCGTTCTTTAAGCAATGTCACTGACATCCAGATTTGTTATTAACAGTGGTGGAAAGGCACAAAATACATTTTTTACTCTTACCTGAATTATCTGTTCAAAACAGGATTTATTTTTTTTTATTAGCACCTTTTGAAGTTTTACAGCAGGAATAATATTCCATAACTTGTTATCAATTCTCATGCATTGTTTTCCTGATTTGGATTGCCTGGCTAGATCTCAGAGCAGTGGTGTCCGTGAAGGAAATGGACATGAGGAAATTTTGTTACTTAATTTTCTAGTTGTTAATGATGACTTGGAAGTTATCTTAGAACACTCAGAAGTTGTTGAAGGATCCACGTTATTTTTTGTCAGCTTTTATTCTGATTATATGTGTATGTATATATAACTTGTGCATACACATGTATGGATAAGTTTCACAAAAGGTTGACTACAGGTCTTCATGTAGTGTTGGTGGCGTATTTACACCAGCTATCATTAGTTCTCTGTGATCCATAGAATGAATTAATGTAATTATCTCAATTTACGCTGCAGCGTTAATTAACTTTTCTGTTCATAAATCTGGGCATTTTTCCCTCAGCTTATTCTAAGGCACAGCATACCTTGGTTAGATAAAACCATTCTCAAATAAAAGCTTTAAAGAGTCAGCCTTTCAATGTGCTTTTCACTACTTGTTCAGTCAAATGCTGTCAATCCATAGATATACCAAGAATTTAGGATTAAAATTGGCCAAACTGATTATTACAATGAGCATCATGACATAGTTTTGTTTCTAAGAAATAATCCTTTTTTTAATTACCTAGAAGCTGCCTCTTAGTCCTGCAGAACAACCTCTGAGAAATTTGAAAATGCAGCCAGAAGTGCAGTGAGAGCTGCTATTCAGTTCTCAAAATCCATCATTACGCAAGTCCGTAAAGGGCTCTTGTTCCTTTTTTCTTCCCCCAAAAATCTCATTTTGACTGTAAGTACAAGACACTTGAAATGTCTGGCCCCAAGATCTTAGTTCTGTCTCTTTCCAGAACTGTCTCTTCACTTATGTTACTTTGTTGCTTATAGAACATACTTAGAGAAATTTTGGATGAAATCTTACTGCCATCATCAGTATCATGAGGCTGCAAAAGGACTAATATAGTGCTGGTTTCTGAAGGAAGGAGACCCATGTAATTACAGACCAGGCAGCTCAACTTCATTCTAGAAAACTGCTGTAACAAATAATCACAGTCTGAGCATCTCAAAGAGCAGGAACACAAGATACTGTTTAACTCTAGGAGTACCTATTTCTACGCAGCGTAAGTTACTGTCTGACTAGTAGTATCCGTATCAAATCCAAGCATTGGTTCAGTACAATTTGTTCTTACGAAATGCACCTGAATTCCTACTACAACATAGTTAAAGCACTTTACGGAAAGAATAGTCAGTAAATGAAATCTACTGTAATCAGTAAGACTTTTTCAGAAAAGAATTTTATGGGCAAGCTAGGGCAACCTGGCAAACAGTCCAGAAAGTGTCAAGTGTGGTAAATAAAAAACTGACTAAAAGCCATTCACAAAGAATGGGTATTGTTTATTGCCAAAATGGAGGAATGCTTTACTTGGAGGTTTGCCTGGGTCCCAGTAGTCTTCAGTGGCTTCATTAATAGCCCAGATAATACACAAAAGATGCCTGTTAGCTTTGCAGGTGCCACAAACCTGGGAGAAACACATGTACCATAAAGGTTAATATTGGAATTCAGAGTGATACTGAGAAATTGGAGATACTGTCCAAAGGGGAAAAAAGATCCATTCCTTTACAAATAAATTATAAGGAGAACAGCTGTATGGACAAAAGTTCTTTTGAAATTATTTAGGGATTTTTTTTGTCAGTTGCACACGTGAATCATGAGATGGAGAAATCAGCATATGAAAACCACTGCATGTACTGTAATTGTTTAACTCAAATAAGAGAGACACAAGATGGGGGCAGTGGGAAGAGGTACACACCAAGTATTCAAGCCAGCTGTGAAGAGGGACAGCGTAAACTTTCTCTGCTTTAATAGCAGGCAACTGGAAATAATGAGCAGCGAGAAGTCACGCTAGACATCAGGGAACATTTCCTGACAGAAGGGAAACAAAGCACTGGAACAGACTGCTTGGAGCAGTTATGTGATCTCTGTCATTACAGATCTTTAGTTTTAGATTAAAATCTGTCAAGAAATATTTTGGTATACTGGATCCTACCTTGGGGTAAAGAGTTGAAGTAAATGAACTCACAATGTCCCATTCATCCCTAGGACTTAAGAGTTCTGTTTTATTCTCTGTGTCCTTTAAGAGTAGAAAACCTTGATACCACTTTTAGGTCTAATGTTAAGCAGTGATTTTATATCTGCTTCCAGTAAAGGCTCTGAAAGAGGGCACTTCTGGACTTTAACACTTGCCAGAAAGCAGTTGCTCTCACATGGGAGGAGAGAGACAGTTCCCATAGAGAACAAAGAGAGATGTTTTTGTCTGTGTTGCTCAATTGTGTTCAAAACACCAGAGTGCTTAAGAACATTACCGAAGTATGTGAGACAAAATGCATGCCCTTATAAGCAACTTCTTCGAGGTTTGCATTCTGGTTTGTTCCCTATTAGACTTAAATTGTCATTAGCTGATTTGGAAATTTAATGTCACATTCCTTTACACCTGCTGGATTATCAGCTTTAGAATTACATCACTGTAGACAAGCAATTTAGAAGCAATCCCAACTGTTAATGGCCTCATAAGAAAAAACATTTGTCCTGCATTTGCTTTGCATATACAGAGGCCAAGGCCAACAGAACCAATCTAAGCAGAATTCAGCATCTCTTTTGCTTCCCTATTCCTTAACTAAAAAATGCAACATAGTTTAGAGATGCTGAAAGATACAGTTCATGATCAAGCATCACAAATGAGCTTGTGGGTTTTGTATAGGCTTTTCCTTCCTTTTGAGCAAGGACATTGTTACCGCTTTTGAGGTTCTTTTGACACACCAAATACCTGGGTGGAGGTAGGAGAGGGTGTGGAAGTAAGCGCTAGTCTTTAGTTATTTTTGTACACTGTGCCTTCACAAGGCTCTGGGGTGTGCTGCCACTCGCCCTGCACTCCTTCCCCTGCTCTCCACAACAGCGAAAGTGAGTTGTATCTGCCTACTCCTACATATAGTGAAGTCAGTTTATGTGAAAGCCATTATTTTTTCCTAAGCATCACAGGCTCTTAAGTCTTCATAATCAGTGCCAGTGATCACCTTCATATTCTCAAGTACATGAAAATGAAGTACATACCAGTTCTCCTTCTAGTCACCTTGCACTTTCCTTCTCTTAGCCATACCACAAGTATAGGTGAAGGATTTCATTTTAACAATAGCTTTAAGTAGCAGTTGTTCTAAAGGCAATTGTTCATAGATATTTAAAGACAGATAATTATTGAAGTTACCTTTAAGTGTTAGGCATTCTTTGCTAAATGTTTTCTAAGAAAAATATGTTTCTTTTCTTCCCATCTCCACTAGAATCCTTTAATTGGTTTGTTTGTTTTCAAGAGAGAAAGGAAGAAATCACTTTGTGTCATTTTTTTTCTACACAGTCAATAGTTAATGGTCTTTTCAACAGAAATAAATTAATCATTTTGAGAAAAAAAAAAAAAGTGCCTATAGCAGAAAGTTTTGACAAGTTAAAGAACTTGGAGAGCAAGTTTTTAATTGTTGTACTTTTTTTTGCAATGATCATCTTAGTTGTTGAATATAAGTGAAAAAAGTAAAACATTCAGAGAGAAGATTATGTTTGGAGTTGATTGTCGCATGAATACATTTGTCCTGTACTTGAAATAACAGCACCTTTTCTTTTCCTCCATAATGGGGTAGTGTTTCTTCAAACAGCTTAATCTTAGTATGCAAACATTTTACTGAAATGTTTATTCTAGAGTTAAACATTCATATGTTCAGTCATATGTGGCAAGAAAAAACAAATCCATTTTTGTGATCTAGCAAGTGCCCCAGCCTCACCTCGGGAAATGATCAGCCTAAAAGAAAGAAAAACAGACTATGAATCAACTGGAACAAATGCCACTTACCATGGAAATAAGGGGGAACACACTTCCAGGAAAGACACCATGACAGGTGAGTTTATGCTTGCATTGCATATGTAAAAATTAGCTGTGATAGACCACTGATTTTATAGGCTTGGCTGGGTTTGCTGAATAAGTACTGGATCCTAATGAATAGAATGGTATGTGAAAATGATTTGTGAAGACCATGTTTCTTCAGAGAAGGCTATAAAATCAGATTTATGTTTCTTTGTAACTTTACATTTTTATTTCAGAAGGAAGTTGGTAGATCACTTTGAATTAACTAGTGTTGTTTCTATAAGCACGACAATGGTTGAGTATGTACCCTAACATCTGTCTTTGACAGGGAATGGCTTTCCAAGGCCAGTTAGCTTATTTTGCACATGAGTGCAAAATCTAGGAAATTTGGTGGTGTTTGTGGATTCTGTCTGTGTTACTTTCCCAGCTGGGCTGATTTAAATGCAACAATTTTCTCTCTGTGTGTTATGGCATCTATTGCAGGTTTCACTGAAGGCCTCTCCCCCCTGGTGAGCTCATTAACTTGTCAGCATTTCAGTAATTACAAAATTTTGAGTGCTTTGCCCAGTACTGCACCTCTTAATTAATTCTCTTGAAAAATACATGTTGGTCTCCATCACCATTGCACAGGCTTATATAACCTTTACTGAACTTGTTGTTACGCTTACATAGTACTGAGCATCGTGGTGTCCTCTTCTCCAAATGCAACCACAGTGAGGAGTCACTGCACATTCTGAATGGCTGTTACTGTCCCCTATGCCCTCTGTAGAAGTCTTACTCAGAGGATGCCAGAATGGGGGTCTCTGGGTTCCTCAGCTCACTGGGTCATCAGGAATATGCTGCCTCAGAATCAAGCCATCAGTACTAGTTTTCAAGACCGTATTCAGGGTATGATGATAGTCATACTGCATCTACTGCGTTATTCACTGCTGCGTAATCAAAACCTAAAGGCCAGCCTTTGTGTGAAAATGCGATATGGAACATTAATTAGCATGAAAGTGAAAACATGAAGATGAGGAATAACAAGAGCATTTGGAAGCCACTGAAATTAAGAGTCTCCTGAACGACATCTGCAGAGTACTACGTGAGACTGCAGCAGATTCAGTCAAGGTACTGCATTCTATATATCTGTAATATTTTGAATGTTTCACAGTCATTGCACAAGGTGTTTCTCTAAATCACTTCAGTGGTCCTTATTTGTGTGATTGTGAAGGACAGGACTGTGTTTCTTTCAGTACTTTGTCAAGGACCCATGAAGAGGGAGTCTCAGGAGTAAGAACAGAAGGCTGTAAAGGCAGAAACACTAGCATTTTGTTCTAGCTGTATCTGCAAATTCAGACTACCAGGTTTATTAGAAGGTTCACCCAAAAAAGAAGTGTTCCCATATGGAAAACCTGTGTTTACTTGCAGATAGTCTTGTCTTTTGCCACACATTAAAAAAAAAAAAAATAGAGAGTTTTCTTTTTCCAAAACCCTTTTCATTTTGTCTTCTACTGCAGTACTTTTCTTCTCCCATTCCTGTTTCCCTTGTTTCCTTTATCTTTCAGTATACTTTTTGGAGTGTGAGGCTTGTACTTCCCCTGCAACCTTTGCTCCACTTTGAATTTTGCATCATGTTTTCCTTTAATATCTGCTTGTATTTGTCTGTTCTTATTGATCTTTTGGGTGGGCTTTTAGTAAGGAAACTTGAAAGACTCAGCATCATGCTCAGCTATTGACTATTTTTCCAGCTGCTGAGCTCAACGAGAAAAATGAAAACCAAAATCAAGTTGAAAAGGGCAATAATATTTCACAGTCACACATGACCATTGTACAAATTAATATGGAGTTAACAAATCACTTTCTCTTTCTTTCAGGTCACCAAATCTCTGCTCATTTGCTCTAAGTTCAAATTAAGCTCCGTTCTAAGAACAAAAGAAAATGACAAAAGGAGTCTTGCCTGTCAACATTCAACATGAAATTTGTGTAACATATTTGTAGCTCACCAAATAATAAATACTTCATTAAAGAATGATATTAAATCAGTATTTGTAATTTCAATTGTGAGACATTTTGGCTTTATTTGAATGGTCTAATATAAGTTCATGTAGCAAGTTCATTGCAATCTCTGTATTTAATTTTGTGGATCAGACAGTGCTTTGCAGCTAATGCATCTGTGGAATCTGTGGGATAAATGTTTTTTCAGGTTCCACCTGTTGCGTGCATATTTTGAGCTGCTCTTGTA
Organism: Lathamus discolor; assembly: GCF_037157495.1. Taxonomy (NCBI): domain Eukaryota; kingdom Metazoa; phylum Chordata; class Aves; order Psittaciformes; family Psittacidae; genus Lathamus; species Lathamus discolor. The sequence continues at coordinate 85,825,281 of NC_088885.1, forward strand.
TTTTGTGCCAAGCTGATGTATCACACAAAGCTTTCTTTGACTTACAGGTTTACACGGAACGTAAAGCCACAACTGTAGTTCCCATTTATCCATGACTGTCTCCATGTTCTTCTCCAAAACTCTTCCCAGTTTATAGTTCAGAAATTTTACCTCTTGGTTGGGACTGAAATGAAGGGGTTTTTGATGGATTTTTGAAATAGAATGTTGGCTTCTAGCCATTGTGGGGAGTTGTTAGGAAACCTCGGGGGGAAATAGAGAATCTATGAAATAAACAGTGTGGCTGAAGATAATAACTTACATCGATTTCACAAGGACAACTAAAAAAAAAGAGGAACAATATCAAAGTTCTCATTGCCCTTTTCACAGGTTTATGATGTCTTTTATATTTACTGTCCATCTCTTCTCTGTAGAAAATAATAGCCAATAATAAAATTTTATCACCTAAAGTATATTTTTAATATACTTTAAAACCTAAAAACCTATTGTATTTCTTTAAAGACAAAACCTATTGTATTTCTTTAAAAACAAAAAAAAAAACAAACAAAAAAAAAAAACAAAAAAACAAACTTTAGGCGCATGTGATAACATTAATTATGCGATGGTGTTTTCCTTCAGAACAGGAAAGATAAGGCTACTGTACACTGTCATGGGACCCCTTTCTAAAGTTTCTTTTTGCTGTGTTAGTTCACTTACTGAAGTAATCTGTGCATCGCAGACTGCACCCTGTATCTTCACTTTCACCAGCAGAAGCATATTCTGATTATTTTGTTTTCTTTTGGTTTTAAAGAATCAGTCATCTGTACTTTTGGTTCTTAAACTTGTTTTCAATTCCACACATACAGAACACAACCAACCACCATCATCTTTTACAATAGCTACAGATATTAAGGCTACTCATTATTATGTTAAGAAACCATAATACACTGTAATCTTCTCTCATGCCCTTACCTCATCTTTCACCATGCAGGAAGGTGGCAGTGGCAGTGACAGGTAATGATCTGTGGCAGCTGAGATTTGTGAGACATAGAAGCATTTTGCTTTACTGTCTTGAACTAAATGTTAGAAAATGGAGTCCTGCTGCTTGTAACAGAAAAAGCAGGTTACGTGGTACCAGATGAAGACCACTATATGTCCTAGCTGAGTGTTCCTTTCTTACTATCAGTCTGTGTTTCTGAGGGAGAAAGGCTAGCCTCTTGCTATTTCAAAAGTATCTCTGTAAATGTGTTCAGAATAAGTACTTGAAAGAACTGAAAGCTGAATGTTAAACCATGAATCAAGTGACTGAGGTATATGAGGACAGGTTTGGTCAGGGATACCTTTGTCACGTAAACCACAGTGTGACATAATTTTGAAAGCTGTTGTCAGCTTTGCAGAAAACTGCTATGGGGAACTGTATGATCTTTTTGTTTAACCAGTATCACCTTGAAAACTAAACAGGGGGAAAAAGAAGGCATTTTTCTATAATGTTCTTTATGAAATACGACCACAAAATACTGCAGGTTGATCACAGTGCTCATTTTAGAATCTTCACAATTTTGCTTTGCAAAAACTGCTTCTTCAGTACTATCACATACTGATGTTTAGGTACTGCATATAATACACACACTCTTCACTCCTCAAATCTGTTCATCTGTAGCTGCAATTCTCGCATCTCTGTAAGGAAGTGTGGCTGCTGGAAAATCTCCGTCTCTTAGTCCTTGTACCCCTTCCCCTTCTCTTGCCATGTTTTAAAGAAGAACATTATTTCATTAGTGTTTCTTTCTCCCTATTTGAAAAATTTACTATGATAGTTCGTATACAGTATTAACAGGAAAAATCAGATTCTAACCACACAATATCTGTCCATTCAGCTAGCTCATCCTCTCCCTTTTTCTCTTATATTTGACCTCTGCTTTTGGACAGCAAGAGTCAGCTGCTCACTGAAGCATGGCAGAGCAGGAATGGAGTTCCCAGGGATGCCACCTGCATGTTCAGAAGCAGGTAGTGGAGGGGGCTGCGTGCACTGCTAGCAGCTACATGGCTTGACTTGCATTCCCTCCAGAGAGAATTATCTCAGCTTCCCAGTTAGACTAAGCCAAGACTTGAACTCTTGGCATTTATTTACAAGCATTTGATGTGTCATTGGTTTTATTACAGTAAGAAAATAATGCTACCTTTTTGATAATTTTTTTTAATTATTTTAAACTCATGAATTTGTACTCATCACTGATTTCACATGCAGTGAAATCAGCAGCACAGACCTTGCAGCAATTTTAATAAGCTGATACTATCCATTTTCTATTGCAGAATTTGTGATCTGGGAGACCTTAAGTCTTCGGTCTGGCATGTGACAGTATATCAGTGCAAATGTCACAGTAATGAATTGGACAGCTATGCACCAACTGTAGACTATTTCTGGTTTTATAATAGTCATGGCTATTTGCTGTTAGTGGCACATATGTACAGTATGCCTTTTTACCTACCTGTAAAAAGATGGACAGGTTACGTTGCTCCTTAAAGTCTCTCTGATTGCCTGTAGAAACAACATATAAATAAATTAGCGTGTGTCCAGTTTGCTATTTTTCATCAGATTCTTCGTGAAACACTCAGATGTTGCACCTTATACCAGTCTTTTATTCTTGACATCAAACAACCATGAATAGTATGGTCCCGTCTGGTCGTGTCTGACTAAAATCTTGCTTGCAGGAAACTTCAGCCCTGCGTATCTTGCCATTCATGTACATGAAAACAAAATGGTTACAGGAAGTTCTTCCTAGGTTTATGAGATTCCAACACATTGAATATCACTTTCATCTTTTTCAAGAAGTACCGCTTCACAAAATGGTTAGCTGAAATGCTAATTATGAGAATCTTTGGATCTTGAGAAGAGGCATTTGTATAACCCAGCTTCTCGCACTTTGTGGGGCAAGCAAAAAGCTCAGAAACAGCATGAAAAGAAAATGATATCAAGGGAAGATCTGGCAGTTGCACTACTGAGAGTCATGCCGTCATGAGATGCACCATAAATAGCAATGCTGATGCAGACTCCTCTAATACCAAAGACTGTCATCAGGAGGGGGAGTTTTTTTAACTCTAAAGCAGAGGATGCGGCTGGAATAAATAAATAAATAAATAGATACATAAATAAATAAATAAAAATGCAAACGCTGAAGTAAGTCTCACACACCACTCAGGGTAGGTGACAGAATGCAGCCTGAACAGAGAGAACCTCTGCAGATCGAGCTTTCGGCACTAACACCTAAGACAAACTGATCAAGCACTTCTCATTTCCATCTGTTATCATCTAGTAGCACAGAGGTGCAGGTAAGAGTACATCCGTCTGGAAAAGACCATCCAGCATCTGTTACCAGGGTTTGTATTCTTCCCACGTCAAAGAAAGGATCCTGCTGCACTCCTCGGAGACCTCAGACCTCTTCTCCATTTCCTATACAAGACTATGCACTGTCTCAGTAACTGTATCCAGCTCTTCAACAAGAAGTTTTTTCACACCTATTAATGGTTATAAAGTGAAATGTCTTTTTTTTCCAGCTGTTAGGGCTCATCACCCTGCCATATAATCCCTGTCTTTATCCTGTTCCAAGAACACGCTTGAGGTATTTAAGAACATGATCTGAAAGCTGTAAAACAGCAACATGGAGCAGAGGGAAGCATTTGTCCATGCTGGGATCCATGCTAGCAGGTTGACAAAGGAAGAAAGAGTTGTTCTTCAGTAACTGTGATTCTTCTTAGCAATGTGGCTAGCATGGGTCCCATACCCAGCTTTCAGCCCTGATGCTTAGTCCTCACTACAAAAGTTTTTGAGCTGTGAAGGTATTAAAAGCAACACTTTGGTGCCTTCAGGTTTTGTACCATTACACAGGGACCTGAGAGAAGTCATGTGCCCAGCGTGTTTCGTCTCCAGTGATGACTGATTCACAACTACTCAACTTTTATTTTCAGGCACGTGCTTTTATAATGAGAGTCCTCATGACAGTATCAAATCGTTAATTCTGGAAAGTTAATAACATGCCTGGTAAGAATGGTGTGCAGCAGCCACACACATGCACAAAAAAATACTGCTGTCTTTCAAATACTACACTCTCAGATATGAGAAATAGCTACAGTCTTTCTAGTTCGACCAGCAAACTAAGCTTCAGCTAGATAGCAAAATCAATGTGATCAGTGAAGTCAGCTTTGCAGGGAGGAGCCTTAGCTTTTCACGGGGTTTTGGGGGGCAGAGTGGGAAAGAATGGGTTATTTTGAAAACTGTGTGTTATCCTTGACTTCAGAATTACTTCTGCTTTCAAATGCATAGCTCAGTTTGCTCCATGTGTTTTAGAGGTAGGACATATGAGAAGAAAGTAGCAGCAGTTCATGAGTTTCAGACTGTCTTCGCCAGACCTCTTCAGTATAACTACATACAGCCTTTTTTTCTTTTTGTGTAACTCATCTTTCAGTTGCATTTAATCACTTTTTCCATGAATAATTTTTGATACAGTAGGATAAATAATCCACATCATCCAACTGAAGTGAAAGGACTGAAATGTTTCTTAATGTTTACAACTGTTACCTGTTCAATGTGTGTGTGACATAAAATCCCATATGTAACCTGATACATATTACCAAATACTAGCTGTATATTTTGTTATTTATTGAAGTTATTTTGCTATTTATATGTGAAATGCGCAAGATTGGTATGAACATGACATAGCCCCTGTTAAGAAGTGCATACCATGTACATGCATGTACAACACAGCAAAAATTATGACTGTATAGTGGGAGGAAGAGAAAACAGAAATCTGCAAATGTTTTTGAAGATTTTTTTTTGGGGGGGAGCAGGCATTTAATGAAGCCATAGGAATTCATTTTGAGGCCAAAGAGGTATGTTTGGTAAACCTGCTTTTTCCTTCCTTTTTCCCCTCTCCAGCTCAGAACACTGGAATCTCAACTTTGTACAGGAATTCGTATGGTGCACCTGCTGAAGATATCAAACATAACCAGGTAGGTAGAGAGACAAAAATGCTACAGTTCCAATGTAACATCTTATACGGAAATGAAAAAATATCACAAAGATTGGTAAATCTAGATTAGAGGAACTGAGTCACCTGCTAGCACAAATGCTAGCAATTTCACTGGCTTCAAAGAAGCTATATTCCTTATGCTAATGGATAATTTCAGTTAAGTTTCAGAAATGTCCAACAGGTTATGATAGCATATGCAGAAAAATTATTTAAGGTGTTTAAGCCTGTAGTTCAGAATGAAGGCAAGAGGGGCTTGGGACCTCAATACCTTTAAAGTTCTGGATAGATGCCACATCCCTAGAAACAGTCAGAGCCAGGTTGGATGGGGCTCTAAGTAACCTGATCTAGTTGAAGATGTCCCTGCTCACAGAGAAGACCCTTTGCACTATGGACATGTATGGCAATCATATGTCTGCAGTTTCCAATATATTATTTCTTTCATCTCCAAGAATTAAACGTTTTTCTTCATCCATAGACTTCTGTTTCATCATTACGTGTAGTGCTACTTTATCCTTAATAGTTTCTCAACTTCCCTATGTAACATGCGTAAGTTACAGTACTTTTATCAAAAATGAGGCCAAAAACATTTACGAAAAACACTGAAAATTCATATTAGTATCAAACAGGCAAAATAATACGTAGTAAAAAAGATTTTTCACCAAATTTTTTTACTAGGTTACCTGAAATTTCCGTTTTAAGAGAATGATATTTCAATCTCAGTCCACAAATTTAAGGTGAAGAGAGTTTCTGATACTCTTTTCCCCCATTTCTCTTTATTCTTTTTTTAATTAAACAGTATTTCCTGTAGTGTACCATATTTCTTTGTGCAAGACAGTGCATGAAGGTGTTTCTGCTTTTATTGCATTTAAGGAGGAAATAATGGTATGAGGTGTTGAAGCAGCAGGTGCACTCTAATTGCAGTCATGAATAAACCAATTTGATTTGGGGGATGAGAGTCTGAGCAAAACAAAACAACCCAAAGCCCACTAGTTTTCCACCTTTTTGCACTTGCTTTCTCAATGAAATGTCAGGTTTATGATTGACATATTGGAAACAATGTTTTTAGCTAAAAAGAACCCAGAAGTACTACTTCAGTCCCCTATTTTCTACTCAAAAAATTACCATCTCTTAACTTTTTGTCATATAAGTAGGTTGCTTCAGACAGAATTTTTCTCCTGCAGCCAAAATTAAACAGCTGTGTTTGAATATATGAAATTAAAGGAGGAACTGAAGGTCCTGTACACCTGGATAGCAGTACTAGAAATAGAAGCTAGAGTAGTTGTGCTCTTTTGTGCAGTTCTAATACTGCGCCAAGTCTTGTCAGATTGATCACTTGTGGGATTGTTAAGGCAGCAGACATAGGCAGCATTTTGCACCTTACGCATGGAGTCCAGTAGAGACGTTCTTTGTGCCACAGAGTTTGGGCCGCAGCAGTGCAACTGTTCCTCTCTTCTTAAAGGAGCATTATCAACTTTTGCAGAGTCAGCAGGGTATGCATTCTCCTGCCACTACCATCTGAGCACCAATATTCCAGGGGATGACCATTTGAAGATTGAAAAGCTGTATCATTTTGCAGTCACATCACTGCCCAAGCTTACAGAGGTGGCATAAAGCAAAAGATAGCATTCCACTGAGATACTTAGCATGTGTTTATAGTTTTCAGATTGTAATTAAGTCCCAGCTTTAAAAACAGAGACTCCCTAAGGCTGTCTGCAAAAACCTTTATGGAAAACTTAGGTTTAGGGGACCACCCAAGGGGTGTTTTTGCATATCATACATATTTCAGCGTCAAGGCAACTTCCTGGAATGTACCAACACCACAAGATTGCCAACATGAAGTGTTGAGGAGGTGGCAAGAAGATGGTTCTGCTTACAATTAGCAGAAGAGCACATTTTAGAGCACTTAGCTTGAAATTTCCTCATGTCAGTGCCCTTCAGACTATCAGTGGTTCTTAAGGATACGATATCACCCTAAATCTCACTTTTGGCAAAGGCAGATGCAAAATGTTTAGCATTTTTGGAGCATATATCACTTCCATACGAATTTTTCAAGGCTGAGTCTTGGCCACCAATGTTTACGTTATATAGCTGCAAAATAGTCAATAAGTTACACACAGATTGTAGTTACAAAAGTAACTGTAAGCCGTGATGCTTGAACTTCATTTGAAGTAAATCATCATCTTGAGCAGCAACAATATTAAATAATAAATGTATTTAATAATGACATTAAATAGATATAAAGAAATAGAATGACAAGGCAAAGCTGTAGAATTAATTCACTACCAAGCAATACCTTGAGGAGATGTTAAGCTAATGCACAACTTGGTACTTCCAGCATGATAAAAGTGAGATCTACTCCTACTTCCATCCTGTTGCCCATAATAAGTTGTATCTGACAAACCGTGGGTATTATTCTTTCAGGTTTCAACACAGCCAGTTCCACAGGAGCCCAGCAGAAAAGATTATGAACCATATCAGCCATTTCAGAATTCAACAAGAAACTATGACGAGTCCTTCTTTGAGGACCAAGTGCATCATCGCCCACCTGCAAGCGAATACAACATGCACCTGGGACTAAAGTCAACTGGCAACTATGTCGACTTCTATTCAGCTGCTCGTCCCTATAGTGAACTTAACTATGAAACAAGCCACTATCCAGCCTCTCCCGACTCCTGGGTTTGAGACTTGGGCAGATACAAAAGCTCCAGGAACTGTGCATGTGCATGCATACCACAAGACGTTTTTTTTCCTGCAGATTTAGTTTGTTAAAGCCTGTTCCATAGGAAGGCCCAGATAACCAGAATGGAAGAATTTAAGAGATTTTTTTTAGAAGGCTAGAAGATACAAAAGCTAAACCTGGGAGTAATTAGAAAGAAATATATATACATATATATATTTTACAGTGTGGGGCAACTTTATTGTTGGCCTGTAGAGTCTAAAGTTTGGTGCTGTATACTGAATGTGGCTGAAGGAAGGAGGGAGAACATGGCAGTGGATGTGGGTCAGGAGTTAAGCACAAGTAACTGAGCAGCGTACATACTTTATGGGGAACAGCTTCTCACACTTTGTTTAATATCCTCATTCATTGTGAATCTAGGCTTCAAGTTGCATTTGGGGTTTCCTCTGTACAGCAAGATGTTTCTTGCCTTTTGTTAATGCATTGTTGTAAAGTATTTGATGTACATTACAGATAAAAAAAAGCAGTGCATTGTGTATATTACACCAATGCCACAGTGTTTCTTCATCTATGGTTCTAAATATTGCTTCAATTTCAAATTTTGAAAGATGTATGAATTTCCAGGTTTTTGTTTTCTTTTCCCCGGTGCGTTTTACCAAAAAAAAAAAAAAAAAAAAAGAAAAAAAGAAAAAAAAAAAGAAAAAATCAAAAAAAAAAAACCAAAAAGGAATATTTAGCAGTATTGTTTGTTCTGATATGTGAATTTGTTTGTGGCAACTAAAAACAAAAAAAGGCATTCAGCAGTTTCTGACAATTAACATTCATCATTCCACACTCCTTGTCAACAAAGTGCTTTTTCACTGCCTAAAATTTTAGATGTAGATACTTGAAATAGATTTTTTCATTTATACCAGTTTTCTTTATGATGATACAGTGTTAAAAGAAAATAAATTACAATTGATCTGTCATCCATATTTGCTAAGAATGTCTATTTCCAAGAACCTACCATACAAATATACATTCTTACATGTGTGTGTCCACGTATGCATAGTATTCTGTGTGCGCGTGTGTGTTTGAGTGTGTGTGTTTGTGTGGCGTAAGACTTCTTCTCATCCAATGTTTTCCTTATTCAAGCTTCAATTTTTGTTTGATTTTCAGTTCTTTTAAACAGTGGAAACTCCAGTATGTGCTTTCTCTTACTCACTTTCTTAACCATTGATTGCAATTCAAAATTGTCCGGCCACAAACTCATGAAGGAAGGGGTTATTGGATTTTTTTCACTGACTCCTTCACCCTTAGGTGCCATTTCCTTTAAAATAGCATCTCTTGATCTTCTCTTGAGGAAATTTCATTCCTCTCCAGCCACCAAGAAGAAGTGCTCAAGGAAGGCAGAGTTTGATCTTGCCATCTCCCTGCGGGAATGGAAAACAAAGACCCAACAGACTAAAGTCTGGAGTCTCCAAACTCTTCAGTTTCATAGAAGGGTCCAATTCCTGAACCGTTAGGATAATCCTTTGTTTTAACCCATAGTAAAAAGAAAACCCAACACCCAGAATACTTTCCTCAAATATGAAAGATACCGACCCATTTCTGTGCATTTAAAGTAAAACCCAAAAGAAATGAAAATGTAAGCGACAGAGATACTTTTTATTATCATTATTATTTAAAAGAAAAGGAAGCTAAGCTAGGAGGCCAGAAGAGCTGGCATATTCATTTTAGCTCTTGGGATTCTGGAAATTAAAGAATTCAGTATTTCTTCATTTCTTTGGTTCAGGCAACAGTTCAGCGTACCTTTTTCACAGTGTAAGACCTACCACAAATGGAGTAGTTGCAAGTTGCTTCAATTGCAGTTAAAGAGTTCGTTTTAGGTTGCAGACATCTCTGTGGTTAGTCGTTGTAATAGTCTTACCATCACCTGGCACACTTCTGTCTGTGCGCAGGGGGAGAAGTCTCTCGCAAGTCATCGCCTGCTCTGTAGGACGCAGCCCGAGTAGTTCACGCAGGCGGGTGTTGTGACGTAGCATTGGTTTATCGGTGATCTAGGACTATAGTTGAATATCTTGGCAGCTTTTCCCAGTGTACGATATGTAACCTTATCTGCTCTTTGTAGTAAACAGGGGGGAAAAAATCGCATGCAAAAACATTTTTAACACATGTAAGACAGGGGGGGTGGGAGGGGCACAGTGGGCCAGATGTATAGCGAGGTAGATAAAAATATTATTCATAGTTTTGGACACAGGTTGTTTATATTTTATTTATTACATTGGTTTTAATAAGTGACATTTGCAGTGCTCTTTTGAACAAAGCACGTTTTCAGTATAAAAGCTTTTTTTTAATAAAGAATGTCACTCGCAACTTAAAGTTCTTCTTGGCTGCCTGATGACCACCAGGCCGGTGCAGTTCTCCAGGCACCACATTGCCAATAGGCAGAGGGGATCTGTCATTCTGTTTGCAGTTCTTAGGACAGGAGGTTATTGCAAGTTGGATTTATTTCCATTCTTCAAGCTACTGAAATGCCCACGTTGCCCCCCTTTCAGCTCCTCTTAGGAATTACTTGGAGACAAATGTTGACCATTGCTCAAGTGAGAGATTCTGGATCAATCAAGTGGCATAAAATACCTTTTGTCTATACTTTGTGTTGTTTTGTTTCCATTCTTCTGTAGTGGCAAGTGCTCCGACTGATAACGTTCACTCTTGCTGTACTGAGTTTTGAGAAGGTGTTGAATTACCCAGCTTCTTTTCCAGGCTTGGAAATCCAACACTGCTGCCATACTGAGCAAGATATATATATGATGCATTCTTTTTAATATGGAGGAAAGTATCATTACCTATTGCTGTTCCCTTCATTCTTGTATTAGATCACACACAGAAATAGAGAAGAATCAAAACTGTTCCAAAAACAAATGTATAAAATGCAATTGATGTACTGTAAAATGTCAGATTTTTTTTTTAACAAGCTTCGCATTAGAATCTTGTTCAGCTGTGTAGAGCTATATAAATCTCACTGTTTGATTAAATGCTGTTTATGGTCTGGAAGGAATGGTTAACCTATCTCAAGATTAACAAATTTGCACTAACATGAGCAATATTGATTTGAAAAAAAAAAAGAATTCAATATTTAAAAGATAAACTATGCTTTTAAAGGTATATTAACACTGAAAGTACATTTTGACAAATAACATATTTAAGCCCAAATTATAAATGGTTATGTCAGATAACACAAAAGAACTATAACAATATAGATTGAGAAAAAAAATGTGTTTCACTGTACATGTTGCTAACATGTACAAAGACAAATTCCTACTGACATATTTTCTATTAATAAATCCTACTGTATTGTGGAGAATCGCTGGTCATAGTGCAATATGTTTAAACTCAGAAGCTGACTCCATAGACTGATGCCTAGATTCACGCAGCCAACAAATACCATTGTTTATTTAAAGTGTTAACTGGATACTTAACTTCCAGCTTTCAAGTCATTTCCTCCCCCATCCCTCTCCACCATGTTTATAAGCTCAAACTACTCCGCAACTCAAAGCGGAGAGGTATTTATTAAAACGCCCAACTCATAGCTGCAAGAGTCGAGCTGCCACTGGTTACAGAGAGGGAGTTTAACTACAGCAGTAGGAAGAAACTCAAAAGCTGAAGGCTGGTGCCACTGGATAGGAACATGCTGTAAAAACCTGTGATTTTGGCCCCAATGTTACCTAGACCACAGCCAAGAAACAAAAAGCAAACCATTAATTTACTTGTGCATTGCTGGGTATCCCGGCATGTGCTCCATGTAAGGGCTCAGGGACAAATGTTTCCTGGGACTGGTTGCGTTAGCCTGCAGAAGCATCTCGCCAGGAGACTTACAGCTCAGAAATGCTGACTTACTTTTTATACCTCGGCACAGTGCAGGCTGTGCAAGCCAGCGTGCTGCCAGGGAGGCTTCCTCAGCTCCTGCACCCCTGTTACTCATCCTCTCCTGCCAGCAGTCAGAAAGAGCCCTGGGTTTACTGTTACTGCTTGCACCGAGAGGAGTGGGAGAGATGGAGACAGCAATCCAAGGCAGGTGGGATGACACACAAACAAGAGCCCTAAAAATAGAGAAACTTGGAGCTTGTGTGTGAAGACGGATACACGCCCATAATTACTAACAGTGGAATGGACCCAGCAAGAGATTTTATGCGCTGAAAACATAGATATGACTAACAACCTAATGTAGTGCAAATTGAATAGCAACAGCATGATACACGCAGAGCTGTATGCTAGAAAAGTGTGAGAGAGCAGCAGAGGGAAATCACAGGTCACCGCTGGGCATTTCCAGCTTCAGCCAGCAGATGTTGGGCAGGAGAGCAGAGACTGCTTACTGCTGTGAAGGAGAGACAGGAGGGATAAGGCTCTTGATCAAAAACTTTAAGGCAAAAGGACATTCGCAGCCAAAACAGAGGCAACTTTTTGCAAACACCTACGCACACACCTTGCCCACCATCCTCAATGGAAGAGTGTGGTCCTCCCCTCTACAGCTACATGGACACAGTGCACATGGGGTTGCAATTTGAAGCAATAGGTGCACCAACATCTGCTGAAGACTTGTGCAGTGCCTTCTTTTTCCAGGGGACTAGCTGGTACTTAAGCAGTGGCCTAAAGCCAGTTTTGGACATTTAGGCTGAAAATGGGAGATTTGAGTTTCATTCCCAGGTGAGGGGGGATTGAACCATGCAGCTGATACCTATAGGGATCAGGGCATTCCTGCCTACCAGGCGCTTGTAAAAACCAAGTGAGAAAAGCAGTGACTATCATGTCTTTTGATAGCCTGGGTTAGCAGCACTTACTCCTGACTCTTGCTCGAGTCTTCCAAGGGCCACATCAAACAACTCCATCTAACACAAACACTTCAACTTCTCTCCAATGTGCCCAGGTTTTGCACCACCTTGACTGCACCACATCATTCAAAAGATGGTACAAGGTACATGGAAGAGCACTGGTGCTGGCCAGGCACAGTACTCTAGTAAGACACCGGGCTGATGCATTATTCCTAAATCTAATTCCCAGTCAACCTCACTGTAGTATTTTTAACCCAATTTTAAAAGCAGCTTCCTTCCTCTGTGGGCATTGGTATTGCTTTGCTGGAAGAAAGCACATGCTAAACCTCCTGCAAAGTGTAAACTGTTTGCTTACACCTAGTTTTAAAGACCACAGAAGTTCCTGTAAAGGCTTCCACCTTCTTCACCAAGCCATGCATGAGGCCAAAAGTGAAAACAGGTGAAGAATTGCTGCAGCCTTCTCAAAGGATGAGCACCTAGAGGCCACTCTTGCCAACATGCCAAAGGCTAAAATCTTCAAATAGCTAAAAAGGAGAGAAAAGGCAAGTTGTTTGCTAATACCTGTCAGTCCAAATTTACTATGGAGCCTTTGGCTCCTTCAATTTTATTTTCACTGCTTTAAGAGAGTGACACAGGTAAAAAGTACTTGCTGTGACTGGTTGTTGCAGTTAATTTCAGTAGCAGATGAGTAGTTTTAAACACCAAAATACCTTTCTTTTCCAGACAGGCAAAATCTGAAGCTTGCCACTAAATCTGGGAAAGCAAAATAGCGGTCGTTTGCTGATTCACTATTTTTCACATATTCAATTAAAGTATTAATTCACATAAGCTTTTTCGATTATATATATAGGCCAGTGGCAATGGAGATTACTTTTTTTTTACATTATTTAGTTACTTTACATGAATGTTACATAGGCAGAAAATGTTGATGACTAAACATGTCAAGACAAAAAATAGGATATCAAAGCTGAAGATAAAATTGAGGCTACTATACAGACAATCAACTATTACTTCTGTTTGCCATCCACTTATAGGGAAAAGAAAAGAGGAGTATGAAGCCTAATATACCACCTCTCACAAGGCCATCTGTCAAGGCACCGATGAAGCCCCACAGTTCAGCCATCAATGTTTTCATGAAATATAAGCAAAAGTATGTGTTTGGGAAGCGAAACAGCAGGTCTGTGTCTTGCCACAACCCAGCTCTGGATCCTTCCTCTTAAGACCTTCCTCTGTGCCATGTAGAGCTGGAGGGCTGGAGGAGCAGAAAGAGGATATGACTGCCCCAACCTTCTATTTCAGATAAATCACTGCCTGGAACTAGGAGCAACTAAAACTGTTTAATGACATCCTATCTCTAGTTCTTTCAATCTATGGGCTCCAGTACAGTTTCCTTGTGCAATTTTGGCTAAAACGGAATAGAATAGGTTGTTTTTTGTTTTTTTTTTTTACAACAGAAACACTTAGGAGCAATTTCAGCTTAAACAAATCCACTGGAAACACGGGGTTATTCAGATACTATTACCTATGATGGACCAGGTGCTTCTTGCTCTTCTGTGCCATCTAGGTAGATCTACTGGCTGATATCTAAAAGCAAGCAATCATACCTGCAAAATTATTCCAGAGTGAAAAGGTAGCTAAAAAAGGGAGAAGTACCCTATGAAAATGTGGTGCAGAGAAGGAACGAGAAGTGGAGTGACCAGTGAGCTGTCCTGTGACAGGGATAGCTGGCACTTGCCATTTCACTGTGCCTGGGGGGCATTTCTGCTGCAAAAGCCACCACGCTGTAAAGCAGAGAAGGGTTTGTAGGTGTGTGAGAGGCCAGTTAGGTGCCTGGAGTATTTCCTATTGTTGAGATAAAACAATAGCAGCCAGTCCTGGGATGCAAACAGTACACTCTAAAAAGGAAAAAACAGCAAGCCACTTTTTTTGCTTATGACTTTTGGAGTCAACTGTAAAGCAACAAAACTGTTCTAGAAGTGTCCTCTATGCAAGAGGACTTCATAGCTCCATACATCAGTTTTGTGGCAAGGTGAAAGAACAGAAACAGCCAGCAGAGTTGGCTGGATTAGCCGGCAGAGCAAGGCACAGTGCAGGACACAATTAGTTGCTGAGTTCACCTCCTCCTTAGGTTCTCATTTTTCTTCCTTTCAATAAAATCTTGTAAGGCTACGGGTGCACCATGGCACAGGAAGAAATTTACCTTATCAAATGCAAAAAACTATTTTTTTTCTTATGCCTCTGAAGGGTGCTGTAGCCAGTATTTTGTTAGTAACCTCCTTAAATGTACCCGCTGCTCCTGTTACTGCCAACCAAGTCCTTGCAGGCTTGACTAGTTATTGTACCTGTATCAATAAGCAAGATAGGAAATACTGCCACTAGCAAACAAAGTTAACTAAGGCTTAAGGAAGTCAAACCAGTTTGATGTGATGGAAAAGACTTACAAGGCAAAGGTCCTAAGACCTTTTAAAGTGCGCTCTGGAAGAACAGCTCCTGTGAGCACTGAAAGGGATGTAAGGCAGCATGCCTGCAGGACAGGCAGAGGTGCACTGAGTCTGCCAGGTCTTTGCACAACACTGTACAGCTCCCTGCTAAGCTGGACATACAGTTTGCTGTGCAGTGCCTTTGCTCAGGATGGTGGCACTGGCCACTGGGACTGACCAGGGCTTTGCAGCAGTGTGTCCTCTGGGGCAGTCCCAGTGAGCGGCCACTGAAATGGGGCTCATCGTGTGCATAGATGGCAGTGGTGGAGGTGCAAAGGGTAAGGAGAGCTGCAGGGGAACCAAGGCTTTACTGAGCTCAGATACTGGGACAGAGAGAGGCCAAGGTCAGCAAGGCTGTCAAGCATTAATAATATTAATAGAAATGATGCATTTGTATTAAGTTTTAAGCTTTATAAAAATAACAAAATGTGTTAAGCCTCAGCATTTGTCTGGTCTTGAACCCATTTTAGCAATATTTGCAAAAAGCTTTAGTAATAGCAACTCTTGTTATCCACTTTTCTTAGTATTTATATGTCTTAGCTGAGGTTTTTATAGCCTTGGACAATTGTGTGGTGTCAGCCATCAGCACAAGCAAAAATACTCATCCAAATACAGGAGGAATAAAGTATAACCAATTTAACAATTGTAGATTAAGGCATAAAGAGCATGTGGTAAGTGAGGAAAAGAGGACATAAACTGCATTCAAGGCCAAACTGATACGTATTACCCAGCATGGATGTGCCCATGAGGCAGTCAACCTGAGGGGAATTGACAGGGACTGTATGTTAACCTGGTTAATAGCAGACATTTAAGGGAGACACTGTTTTTTCCCCCACAGGAGCAATACCAGAAGAGGATGCTCTGGACAGAACAAGCTCCTGTCCAACATTTCTCAGGCCTGGCAAGCTTAGGGAAAGAAAATCAGCTTAGCTCTGAACGTGTGTCTGTTCTTCACATGTACAAGATCTTGCTAGAATTATGTCAAGAACCAGGAAGTATTGTCAGGTGGTTGTTGTGCATCACAGACAGTACCCAAGACCTGTAAAACAGTGTAGCATCTGCGCCCATCCCAGAATGAAAACGCACCAGAAGGGGAATTGCTTCTGCCTAGTACATAAATGGCTGTGAGTGAATAGGTAAGGACCTCAAAGATTGTTCTACTAAGATAATGCTTCAGTCAGTTCTCATCTGCCAAAATCACAGAGCCGCTCAGCTTTGGTTTTGGCTTACTTTGTTGGAAATGAAAAATTCCTGGGGCATATCTGGTAGTGCAGGGTCAAACATCAAGAAAACCAAAAGCTTTCAAGAGAGAAAAATGCTGCATGGCATTCCTTCATGCTGGAATAAGATGGGAAAGGACTCAGTAGCTGGGAGAGCAAAAGCCCTGTTGAAGTCTAGGTCCAGCTGAGGGGATCTCCACAAGACAATGAAAATGTTGTACTTGGTCAGGTTGAGATTTTACTACATTCAGCCTTTCTTCTTGACCTCAGTTTTCTAGAAGCAGAATGAGAGTACCCTTTGCCTATGGCCTGCTGAAGCTGAATCTTATTGGGACAGGTGCTTTAAAATAGAGAGTTCAGTGCAGATAGAGGAGATCAAATACCACTTTACTTATTTGTGCTCTTTATGCTGTTGTTATTGCCCCTGGAAAGGATGATGTTATTTTTATGTATTTGATAATTGATTTGCATTATTTACTTCTTTCATAGAATAGTTAGGGTTGCAAAGGACCTCAAGATCATCCAGTTCCAATGCCCCTGCCATGAGCAGGGACACCTCACACTAAACCATCGCACCCAAGGCTCTGTCCAACCTGGCCTTGAACACTGCCAGGGATGCAGCATTCACAGGTTCCTGGGCAACCCATTCCAGTGCCTCGCCACCCTTACAGTAAAGAACTTCTTCCTTATATCCAGTCTACACTTCCCCTTTTTAAGTATGAACCCGTTACCCCTTGTCCTGTCACTACAGTCCCTGACAAACAGTCCCCCCAGCATCCCTATAGGCCCCCTTCAGGTACTGGAAGGCTGCTATGAGGTCTCCACGCAGCCTTCTCTTCTCCAGGCTGAACAGCCCCAACTTTCTCAGCCTGTCTTCATACAGGAGGTGCTCCAGCTCCTTGATCATCCTCATGGCCCTCCTCTGGACTTGTTCCAGCAGTTCCATGTCCTTTTTATGTTGAGGACACCAGAACTGCACACAATGCTCCAGGTGAGGTCTCACAAGAGCAGAGTAGAGGGGCAGGATCACCTCCTTCGACCTGCTGGTCACGCTCCTTTTGATGCAGCCCAGGATACGGTTGGCTTTCTGGGCTGTGAGCACACACTGCCGGCTCATGTTCATTTTCTCATCGACCAGCACCCCCAAGTCCTTCTCTGCAGGGCCGCTCTGAATCTCTTCTCTGTCCAACCTGTAGCTGTGCCTGGGATTGCTCCGACCCAGGTGTAGGACCCTGCACTTGTCGTGGTTGAACTTCATAAGGTTGGCATCAGCCCACCTCACAAGCGTGTCAAGGTCCCTCTGGATGGCATCCCTTCCCTCCAGCATATCAACCGGACCACACAGCTTGATGTCATCGGTAAACTCGCTGAAGGTGCACTCAAGACTAGTCCCAACACCGATCCCTGAGGGACACCACTCGTTACCGGTCTTCAGCTGGACGTTGAGCCATTGACCACAACTCTTTGCATGTGGCCGTCCAGCCAGTTCTTTATCCACCGAATGGTCCATCCATCAAATTGGTGTCTCGCCAATTTAGAGACAAGGATGTTGTGTGGGACAGTGTCAAACGCTTTGCACAAGTCCAGGTAGATGCCATCAACTGCTCTACCCCTGTCCATCAGTTCCGTTGCCCCATCATAGAAGGCCACCAAATTGGTCAGGCAGGATTTCCCCTTAGTGAAGCCATGCTGGCTGTCACCAAGCACCTTGTTGTTTTTCATGTACCTTAGCATGCCTTCCAGGAGAATGTGCTCCAAGATTTTGCCAGGCACAGAGGTGAGACTGACTGGTCTGTAATTCCCCAGGACATCCATTTTCCCCTTCTTGAAAATGGGGGTTATATTTCGCTTTTTCCAGTCATCGGGAACTTCACCCAACTGCCATGATTTTTCAAATATGGTGGACAGTGGCTTAGCAACTTCATTTGCCAGCTAATTTTTCGTTAATGTTGATATAGCTAAGTAGTACAGTATGGATTATGTTGATCTTTCTAGAAACAAAATATTTGCCTGCAATTTCTGTTAATTCACTGAATACATTTATGCCTTACAGTGATAATAAAATGACATGCAACTGGCTTTCTGTTGCTTTCAGGCAGCATCAAGGATGACGTACAATCAATTCATAAAGTTTGGTAGACAATGGAGTTGTTCTTTTTTTTTTTTTCATAAAACTCTCTTAATTGTCTTAATAAAAGTAAAAACGAGATGCTAACACTGGGTTTACATCAGAGGATGCCTACAGATCTTCATCCTGCATAAAGCTTGGTTCCAGAATTCACTTGTCCATACAACTGATCAAAGTTAAACATTTTGTGTTGCAGGGAGCATCTCTTGCTTTAGACTCCTCACACATGGTGTAGCCTGCAGGATTACGTTCCGAGTTAGGATAAGCATCCATTTTAGTTGTGCTTTTTGACTAGATATGTGTTTTTTTTTTAAAAAAACACGTGCAGAGGGAATTGTTAAAGAGAGATTTTATAAATTTCAGTGAGCCAATATTGCTCTTCAGTCCTGAAGGGAAACCACAGACATCTGAAAAATCTTCCTTGCCTGGGTCTGCAGTCAGACTATGAAGAATCTGTATGGCAGTATCCCATGTCAGGCTTCAAAGCTTATGGTCAACTACCCTTTTATGGCAATGTAACTGAAGTCAATTGCGTTTGCCGATTCTAACGCCTGTCAGCACAGAAAGACTTATTTGGTCAAGATATTTCCAAGGTGAATTCCTGCAACATGTCTATGAGGACAGGTTGGTTTATCACATTGACTAGGATGTGAATGTGCATTTTGCCCAACAAAATAAGAAAGATAAGGCTGCAGCATTTGTCAGAATTACAGTTCATTTTCTGCATATCATCCCTGCCCCTAATTTAGGTCTCATTTTTTTTGTTAATTCTTGTTACACAAAAATCATTTCTTTCTCATGAGGAAACAATCTACCCCCTTATCTGCTCTAAAGGGTTAGGTAGCTTTTTCACCATGCTTAGGAACATAACTGTAACCTTGAGTTTTTCATAAAAGCTTTTCTTTCCTTCAAGGGCATACTGACTAAATCCATCCAACTTTGCCACTCTGATTAAAGAATATAGTTTCTTCTTGCAGAAAAACAGTGTGAGTTAAATCCATGGCTTTTGATGCCAACAGTAAGTTAGATTAATGTTGGAGAAAATAATTACAGAAACCAGAATAATATATAACTTACTAGAGAACTAACAAGGCAGCAGCTAGTCACGGGGTTAACAACTTGAAGAGAGAGTTCTGTTTCAAGGGCTTTTATCTTCCAACAGATGTCTGTAAAAGAAATCATCATGAGAATACCTAACACTTAAATACCATGCTGTATCTGTAGAGCTGATCTGGGAGGGCATAGATTACCCACACACAAAACCATATCACATAAACAAGCACTCCAAAGCCAACATTTGGTGCAGTAGCAAGAACAGACCAAGGATTCTGTAGATGCTGTGGACTCTTCATTTGAACAGTCCAGCTTCTACAGCCACCTTTTAGCCCTTTTTGCAAAGCACTGCAAGTTTTAAAGTGGACTATGACATCTATCTTATGAAGGATTTAACATGGAGACTGACTGACGGTCATAATCAGATTGATATGGCCATAAACTTGAGTATTGAAAGTGTTAGAATCTTTAGATTTAGAGCTCTTTGACTGTTTCAGAAGGTGGGTGGGAAAACCAAAGAGACACTCTACAGTCTGCTATAACAACTATTAGAACTGCTTCCTCTAAGGAAGCTCTTGTTTGTGGAGAATGCCTTTCACCAGCTATCAAGGCTTCAGTATATCAACAACCACTTTAATTCAGGCCTATGTAAGAAAGTGTTGCCACATTAACATTTAGCTATTGAAGTCATCACAAGCTTTTGCATCTCATTAAATAGTGGCATGTTCTGCGGTAGTTCTCTTCATATTTTCTCATTTACAAGCATGTTTTTTGACAGAGGTGGCACATAGAAAGTTCTCCAAACCAACTTGCTTGTTCTCATTCCATGACTGCATGCCTTCGCCATTTCTACAAAGAAAGACCATTCCAGTAGCTGTCTTTTTTTCTTTAAATTTCCAAGAAAACACATACAGCAAGCTTTCCACTCCTTCCTACCATGAAACTAGATGTCTAACACATCTAAATTTCAGTCTCTCTACGGATGCTTCCAGTAGTCTATGCCAAGGCTTTATATTCTGCTGCACCATTTCACTTGGATAATTTGTGCTGAGCCTCATACTTCTCTGCATTTATATATATACTCTGCAAAGCTTTCACAGCACTGGTTTAGTACTTTCTCAAACTTAGGAAAGCAATCAAACATGCCTTCCATAACAAGTCACTTCAACAAATGTATTGGCACTTCATCAAGAGACTTTTCTCACTTTCATATTCTTACCTGGTTTTATGACTTGCTCCTTCTAAATACAACCAATATCATTCTAGTTGGATTTACATGATTTAATTCCTCTCTTGCATTCTCTTCATATGGTACTCTTGCAAAATAATCACTCCAAGCATTGCTAATTAATTCAGCATTCGTTTCCAATATACCTTATTTACCTCTAACATAAGCAAGTGTGCTCGTAACCCTTATCATTTGTTCTCTTGCGTGGATGAGCTTGCAAATTATTTTTTTCTATGTCTTTAGTCTTCCCCTCCCTGGAGAGCTATAAAATCCACTGCTAACTCCACTTTCAGCTGACACGGCTTCTCTGGCTTCCTTTTTCGCTTGTCATTTTCACTGTTCAAGTGATTGTCTCCTCTTTTCAACTTAACAGACTCTTGAGTTTTTCATAAACAAGTCTATCATCTGGTTCAGCTCTGATATTAGTACTGGGGTAAGTTTTGCTGAAAACTTAGTATGGTTCCTAGCCTGGCTGATTTACCTCAATTGCATTTACTGGTTTACCTCAATCGTATTTACTGGATCACAGATCTCAGAGGTGTTGCTAATGTCACCTGGAAAATGGGGATTGAAAGAACACAACAGGATACATTCTTGCCCACCCAATGGGTTTGTCTCAATGATTTTTCTGCAGTTGCAATGGTATCCTAGAGAGCAAAGAATTCCTTTGCCCCAGGGTCTGTTAGCATCAAATTTACACCAATGAGGAATCAAGGAATGCAGAGCACACAGGGAAACCTAACAAGCATTTAAGAAGTTTTACAAAATGCTCAGCACTTTAAAGCATCAAATGTAATTTTCATGGACAGATTTTTTTCAGAAGATCTCATTACTAAACATGAGTTCCTTCTGAAAAACTGGTGCCTGGTCTTGAAGTACGTCTTCTACCAAGCAGCTGATGGCTGCACATCTACCAAGCAGCTGATGGCTGCACAGTGTGTTCATAGCAAATCAGAGAAACTGGCCACCATAACTTGACTCACTATGTTGCGCTTTTACCATCCAAAACCCTTCCACTGTGCAACCCTTGTTTTGTCTGCCGACTGTGCATAAAATTCAAGTAGAAAACAGAGGAAAAACTTGGCTTTCTGGAGAAGAGGAAAGTTTAATCATCTTTGCAATGTCTCAGTGTTGCAATGGAAAATTATTTCTGTGGGGCAGCAGAAGCATGTGTGCAAAAGCCACCTGCAGCCAAGAAGAGAGAAATGCAATAACCTCTAACCAGAACATCTAAAGCTCTGTCATTGCACTCGAGTGTTAATTTAATACTTTGACAAGGTTACCTTAATTAGTTGGCAGCTGATAGAAAGAAACCTGACAGGTAAGCATAACCTGACGGGTCTTGAATCACTGCTGTTCCCTCTGCCTTTTCATTTTGAGGTGAAATTCAGGCTAAAATATGCATTGCCATGAGGCTAAATGTTGGCATAGAAGTTCCTGCACCAGATGTTAGTTTCACTTTTAGGAGGTGTGGGAGGCATACTTAGAATATTTAACAACAACCAGCAACAATAAAGGACCAGAGTCAAGGCTGACCTTTTCTAGTTTTAGTCAGCAAATAGGAACTGCTCAAGCCTTCCCAATTTGAGAACATTTATTTCATTCCAAATGGGATGAGGAAGACTGGCAAGATATGAAAATGAAACAGCTTTCATGGTCAGTGAAGAAAAAATTAAATAAGGCACATTTCAGGGGAAAAATAAAAGTGTAAATCTGTTTCTATTTTTATTATGATTTAAACAATTTTACAGTGATTAAGATCACAATTCACTGTATAACTAGGACAGCAGGCTTGCTCATTTTCAGCCTGCCTTCTGGTGGCTACTACTAGACCTGAGAAATGGGAATTACAGATACCACGACTGGGACTGCTACTGATACTTTGGGCTTGATCCTGTAAATATTTCTGCATGCCAGAACCATTGCCTACATGAAGGCACTCCCAGCTCAGCAGGGCCATTCATAGCTATTATGCTGCACAGAGCTATACACTTTTTCTAGGATCATAGTCCTAACTTCTGACTTGGTTTTTGAGGTGCAAAATGTGCTTCTGATTCCTGAAGGTGAACACAGCCCACATTTTCCTTTCCTCCATCACTTTCAGGTAAATCAGTGGAATATCTGATGAAAACTATTTTTTTTTTTTTCCTTAAATGGATCTGGTTGTGTTGACTCCCTGGAGGCCAAATGCCAGACGTGATACATAAAACCTCAAAAACTTCTATATGACAGTCCTGTTTCGTAATGCTGTTCTGACTTGTAAGGAGCACGAGTGAGAGATGAGCCAACAATGTGGAGCGATTCAGGGCATTTCAGCTCAGTTGCGTGCATATTGATTTGATGGGGTTTTTCTGCATTGCTTTTCTGTTACCTCAGTTGTAATATTAGACACTGCTCAGTAAAGCAGCTTGTAATTTCTCCGTTGAGACTTTTACAGCTTTCAGGCTCACCAAGTAGTCCTTTCTATGACATCTGATGTATTTTATACTGACAGTTCTTGTCTGAAATTTTGAACTTCTCGCATCCTTGAACACAGGGTGGGATTTTTTTATATCGAGCTTAAGAAAATACTTAGCTTCATATTAGACACTGTTTAGAGTCTCATTCAGTTTGGGCCAAGGGATATTCCCATTTTCTACATATTATAGAAATGACCATGATCAGCTGTAGGTAAGGGTCTGCTGGCTTTTGAAACAGAACCCTGCAGTCAGAGGTTAGCACATCCATCATAAAACATCTGATATGGCAAGCTATTTCTCTTCTCATGGGGTTAATATTTCAGTATGGAAACACTTCATTATAGATTGATCTCTGTTTCCAACTTCTCATTTTCTGATGATAATCAAATGGTGTCTCTCTTTGAGGAAACTGTGTAGGGCATGCTGCTAAGACCCACATTTCCAGGGACATGGCCCTTCCTGGGTCTAGCAACTGTCACTCTTTTCAGGCTGCCAGGAAATGTCCATCTGACGGAGCCTTCACTTCTTGTTTTGTCACCCAGGAGAGGTGTTGTACCTACACGCTGCCAGCCCACGGCTCCTACAAGTGATATGCTTTGCTTAGGTCTGATCCTTGGTCCAACTGTTATGGGTGACAGCTAAATTCAGAAGTACCTTCAATGCTGAAACAACTTGCAGAGAAGTTGCAGACCCATAAACCAGGGGCATGACCTGGGTGTTACTTTTGCTGGCTAAGATGGGAAACAATTTCTTTCACAAATGGAAACAGAAAATCCTGGCAACCACCTGAATCAAAGCCGTAAGTAACATGCAGGAAAGGAAGCTGATTCTCCCAAGCCACCCAAAGTTGGTTGATTCCTGATAAGATTTGGGTCAGAGTTGTATAATTAGCACCACTCAACATGTTCCATTAAAGGAACCTCTGCCTCAGCAGAGAGTCTGTATTCTGTTTTCTCTTCTAGCTGGAACGTTCATTGCACCTTGACTTCTGACTGGCTGGCAATCATTTTAGAGTTTAATAAGGAATAAATGTTGACTTAAACCTAGTGCTTTTTTGTTATAATATGAGCACATACATCAGAAATGCTGACTTTTAGTTGCTAGGCTTTTAGATTTCAAACCAATAGGCAGGTTTCTTGTGAGACCTAAACTTGACTATATGACCAACATACAAGCATATAACTTTTTTTCTGCTACTCACAAAACCAAACTTTGAAATATTTAAAAGATTTACTTTCTAGTTCTCTGAGCACAGTTACTTCTGTTTCAAATTTTGTTTCCATTTTACATCTTGTACTCTCGCTGTCTACTTACAGCACCTGGCTTGGAATCTATAAATAATAACCTCACTTTCAAGGGAAAATTTCCTTTCTAACGGAGAAAAGAAAAAAACCCAAAACAAAGCACAAACCCAATACCCCAAACTCTGTTAACATTACAACAAAGTTGTAGAGTTTTTGAAAGAAGAAAAGCCAAAACATTGAAAGCCAAGGTTAAAGCTGACTTTCAGAGATAAAGTGAAATTATAATTACGTACAGAACTTTCAGACAGTGCTATTAAAGAATTCTGCATTGACATTCATATATATATTATATATATTCATAGCTTGTGAATGTGTACGCATATTTGGTACATTAGTATTTATTTCAGCAGCCGGCTTTGCACAATTCTCAATCTAGTACAATCTGGTTAGATCTTAATACGTGTTATCTACAGATTGTTAATAACATCACAGGCAGGAATTTGGACAACCAAGATTGCAAAGATCAATGAGAATATGATGGTCATACTAATGGTTACAGCCCTTAGTCTAATCTGCCAAGCCTATGGTATGCCCCAGTCCTTCTCCCCAGGGTCACATCCCTGTTTCATAGCAGGAAGATACTTCAGCATTCTGGTGTCCTTCCCAAACAAGAACCATACACAAAGAAATCCACAATGAGTTTTTGAACAACCCCTGTTGGAAGCAATAAGAGTTGGGAAGTAGCGTATGCCAGGAAACACCTCTACTTAATAAGGTAAACAGCTTCAATTTTTCTTGCTCACTTATATTCCACGATTTAAATATCCTGATTATGGCAAGATATCACACTCAACCCAGAGCAATTATGATCTGCAGTTTTGACCCTACAATCAAAACTGTTCAAAAAGTTCTTGACAGTAATTAAGTCAATGAAGTTCTGGAGTCTCTGGTATAATTGTAAGAAGACAGAGTTCTCAGCCTCCTTTTGTAGTTAAATATTTTTTCAGCACATCATTTGCACAGAAATAATTTTACTAACCTCTCCGAACACATGCTTTGAAAAATTAACTGCTGTTTAAAAGAGAGCAATTTCCATTTCCAGAACCTCCCCCAGCCATGGTTTTTAATTGAAAGATCCATCTGAGCTGGCTGTCAGCTTGCTGCCTCTTTTGATAAAATCATGTGGGAGAACTAGAAGTCACTCATTGCCTACCCTTAGTGAGTTGCCTCAGACCACTTCAAACAGATGGAGTTTTTCCTTTTCTCTTTGGAGAAGGGGAGAGTTTGGGCATTGCTATTCCTCCATGCACAAGCCCAAACATTATTGGCTAAATTAAGTTCAGAACTGCGGTTGTGCTTTTGCTTATTGAGCTTGTATCTCTCAGTAAAGAAGCAGCCACAGGTTCAGGCAGGTCTTATGCAGATTTTACAATCAATTTCTCCAAGGCACATTTCCTTCACATATAACAGTACATAAAGCATTGCCCAAATGTTCACTAATTCCATTGGAAAGCAGATGAAAGACTTCCCCCCAAGACATTTTAGTTTATTGGAAGGAGGAGCATCGATGGGATTTCAAGCAAAACTAATTAACTAGAAGATTATATTGCAAACACCATGCTAATTGCACAGGTCAATATAACGTTTCTGAGATGCTGTCTTACAGCCAATTGCCCCACTGCAAAATATTAAATGCATAATCCTCATTATGCTATATTATCTTGAAATCCCCTTGCTAACCTTGCCTTTAAGAGCTTTAGTTGAAATCTTGCATAAGTGTGTAACACTTAACACAGCCATGCCTATAGGCAACATAAGATGGTTTACCGCATCTGAAATTATTATATATTATATGTTATTCAGTCTATGAATAAACTATTAAATCTTTAGTTCAGACTTCAGCAGCTATGCAAAACTGTAGCTGGAGTCAGTGCTGCAGCACTGAGGTGGCAATTTGAGGATAATGGTTTCATGAAGTTTAATCAGAAGCAAACATCAAATGCACTAACGCAAACACTTTTGAGAGTGTTTGGACAAAAAACTTTCTCAGTGCTGCAATGCTTTTGGTAGACTTCAGACCAAAGATATATTTAAAAATGACATGTATTGAATGAATTATTTGCTTATACGATTGTTGCCAAATCAGTAGAGAGAAACATCATTGCAAATTTGAATGAATATTCATATGGCACAAATAAATAATGAATACTCATCATGGCAAGCTGACAAAAATTATGCTAAAATTATGTTGAAATTGGTCTTGGAACAAATTCAAAATTCATAGCCTGTTGGCAAATAATTTGCTGAAAGAAAAGGAGCTCCAATTGTCATAAAACCATTTGCATACTTCACTTGTTACACTGAATTATTTTATTTAGCCATAAGGACTCTAAAACTTTCAAGACTGAAATTAATTCCTATGTGAAATAAACAGGTTTTAGAAGATATGCTGATAAATTGTCTTTGGCTCCCACCATTAACCCTCTTATCAAGACAGATGAACAAGTCTGGTCTACAGACTCTCTTATTTAAACACTATTACCTACCCTTGGATATCATTACTGGAAATCAAAACATTAATTTCGAATTCCTGTTCAATACTGAACCCAAGCTGATCTTTTGCCGTCTTTCTTCCATGTCAGCTGATATTTAAGTGGAAGTTAAGAAGACAGCCACCTTTATCCTGGCCTGACTTTTTCATACCTTTTAGTTCAAAAGTCACTTCAGCCACTGAAGCCCATCAACACCTGGTATACCTCTCAGGAGGCTCTAGCTCATTCAACACTTGTTTGGCTACTCCATCAGCTGGCTTTTATTGCAAACATCTCCACGTCCTGTTTTGTTCTCATTCTACCCCTTCCAGCACTAGTTTATTACCTACTCTAGCAAAACATTTTACTTTAAATAGTCTACACAGACAGTTGCGTTTGCAGGTGCCCAGTTTGCCTGGGAGGGATTTCTGAGATTGCACTTTTCATAGGAGGAAGCTGAAGACATGGTTTCTAAAGACATTTAAGTTTGTGCTTTTATTAATAACACTGAATTTCATTAGTTTTGAAATTCAAAATTCACTTTTTCTTGTCTGAATCACTAATAGAGAGGATAAAAAGGCAGATGCTTTTCTTTTTCTTTAAACAAAAAGGCAAATTTGAACCCACAAAAAGTGGTAACAAGATGTAAAAATATGAGTTTAGCCACAGCTGGGGCCTGGCAACTGAACTGATGACTGTGTGTGCTTTAACATGTAAGCTGAATGGTACCTACTTGTCACCGTATCCCTGGACTTCCTACCCACAATGTCGCTGTTCTCCTTACACAAGGGACTGTACTGTACACTTAACTAAGAAAACTGCTTGGGGATAATTTTTCAAGTATCTACAGCCATCACATAGTCAAAAATCTGTTTCTTTTAGCAAGCCAATAAACTTGCAAACAAAAGTGAGAGGCTGAAACACTGAACTCTATTATAATGACTTCACTCACAAGATTTCCACAAACTCAGCAAAGCTGCAGCTAATTACCACAGTATTACAATGCGGAGACGAAGGCTGCTTAGAAGATCTCTTTAGAAAAACGCAGTATGGAAGGAAGGCAGGAGTTGAAAACCATCCATGGAGCCAACATTTTGAGCTTAATTAAAACAAGAAACTTTCCTCCAAAAGGAAAACTCTACTGTTGAGACATTGAGAAGTGGTTGGAGGAATATTTCCAATTCCAACTTAATGACAGTTGAAATCTTATAGGTACTTGAAAAAAACAACACAAATTTGATTGAATATTCACTGTTCCTGCCAAATCTTTACCCTTCTCTGTATCTCCTCAGCTCATCCCTTTCTGGTGTAGCAACCCTGACAGTACCTTTGAGCTGTCTCCATTCGCAAACGTAAGCAGTAGAGTTTTGTATTGTAATGAACCTGGGCTTTTCTGAGTTTAAAAGCTGCCTGGGGAATTCACTGCAGGAAAAGGTCCAGGCAAATCTTTTTCACATTTGTACGCCATCTGGAGTCCTGTCACATGCAATTTTGAGCATAAGGTGGTAAATGCTGAAGGGTCTTTGTCCCATTAGACTTCAATTTACATGTCCTTGCTCTGTAAGTGTCTTTGGGCAGCACTGCTTCCAAGAAACATATCTAGAGGTCTCCAGCCTCTCTTTTGGGCACATTCAGCCCATCCTCTGCCCCCAACCTGTGCACTTGTTGAAGGGTAACCAGAGCGCACTAGCTCTCTTTCACAGCATTTCACCCAGACCACAAGCAACCCCAAAACTCAGTGACCTATTCCAACTGGTTCATGACAAAACCTCCTCCTTTTCGCTCAGAAACAAAACCAACAGCCGCAGTTAGGCATAAAAAATGGTAAAACTGAAACCCTGACAGAGTTTTCGTTACCTGGAGCCTGATGGCTAATCTGTGCAGTAGCCTCTTTTGAAATGTATGGTCTCTGTGCTTGGACATTAGTGAGTCCTGGACATTGATTTTCCAAACTACATCTGTTGCTAAGATCTTGAAAGCAGAACCAGCCACCTTTGCTCCCCCTTTTCTGGAATTTGGAGGTGACATTGCTAGTGGCTTTGCAGAATGGAGCTGTCTGATGTGACTCTGTCATCTGCATATTGGCTGAACCCCTACAATGCTTGTGCGAACGTGTATATTCTCTTGCTTTTCCTGGGTGATGACAGTTAACTAGGATGCCAAGATGCTGTTTGGTGTTATTGCCACACTTCAGAATATGTTCCTTAGCTGTAAGTCAGTCTCAAACTATTTTGTTTCCCCTTCTTTTGTACTCCCTGTAAACACAGACAATACCATTCACATGTCTGTAAAACAGATCTGCAGTTGACTGAAGACTGGTAAAAACATCAGAGTTATAAACTGAAGGCACCCTCTGTGCCATTCATGTTAGTAGCTGCTGTTCACAGACCCAGAGCAAGGGGCTGTTTTCAGTCTCCCAGGGTCCTCCAGGCTTCTGGAGAGATTCAGCTTTCTTAGAGATTCTAAGTGCTTCTTCATGTTTCCCAGGCTGTTTCTATAGGTGGGGTTTTTGTTGGTGTGTCCCCCACCCCAGATGCAAACCAGGTTCAGCGATCACTGGAGAGATTTGCAGAGAGAAGCTGCCTGAAGTGTTTCAGTTGTACCTGAGCATTATAAGAGGAGTGACCCGCCACTACCAGGGCCAGACGCATTTGGCACTTGCTCCCCTGCTGCTGGAGCCACTGTTACCACTGATTGATGGTATTTTTTGCTGTTGCAAATACACAAAAGGACTGCAGGAAAGCTTTCTGTCTCTTTACTTTAAAAGCATGCTGCTTTTTTTTTTTCTTTTAATTTTTGTCCTTTTTTCCCCAGCATGACAAGCTTTTGCACTGTATTACAGATAAAATCGCTGCTCCTCTTCCAGAAAAACCCCATTTGTTTCCATTTAAAGAAGGTGCTCCCGCTCCTTTTCCTTCCATTTGCAGCTATGTCTCCCTTTCTTGTCAAAGCAGATGGATTCTATAGCACCACAAGAGCTTGAAGTGGCTGATGCCTGAAAAAGTCGAGCAGCCTCTCCTCTTGATATCTGTTGGAGAGAAGAGTTTACAAAACCAGATACATGGAGCATGTCTTATTTTCACGTATCTGTTGGGATATTTTGCCTGTTGTTCCTTTATGCTATCCTACTTTTTAAGGCAATTAATTTATTGTTCACAAGTGAGGAAGGTTAGGTCATTGAGGAACTGCTGGTTTCATTTAATTTCCCGCAGTTTCTGGATAGGAATACACACCGGTCTTTTTAGTGACTTCTGAAATCTGAACTGGGCCCTTATTGCTCTCAGTCAGGTCCTGGTACAAGGGTACCAGGTACAAGGGTCCTGGTACATAGGTACCACAAAACAAGAATGTTGCAGATGAGGTATATCCTGTAATCCAAGGCACCTGCATTTCCAAAGAGTTACAAGGATGCGTCTTGTTACATTATCCAGGTAGGAACTGACACAAAAGTATGTCAGATTGCCCAGAAATTTTGGATGCTGACGAGGGTAGGAAAGTAGGTTTATAACATAAAATTCCAGCAAAACATTTCTCATAGTTGTGACTACACATATAAGTAATAGGGTAGGTGAGTTTTCAGTCATTCCCTTTTAATTTAGAGATTCAGCACTAGGAATAATAGCTCTTGGCAAAATTACTGTGCAGTAACATCCAAAGTCCCACATCAGGAGTCTCTCATATTACAACATCCGAGTTTAATAAGAGGGTCACAGAGAGGAGGAAAACCAGAACAGCAAAACATGCCTAAATCTTCAAGGCTTTATTAAACTAGAAACTCAGAGTTTAAGAAAAGTCTCATGTAGTGGCTAGAAGTGCCACCTTAGAGCTTACTTTATCTTGTTAGATACAGGAGTAGATGCATTCTAGAATCAGGGAGAAAACAGCAATAACCCTCTATGACTTCTATTAATTTGGCTGTCTGGGTTTTTTATCAGGGTAAAAAGTTGTAAAAATTGGTGTATTCAGAGAAAACCATGCACATTGTCACGACCTGGGGTTTCATTCCTGTTCTGCAATTATAAAATGATTTCCAACCATCAGATGGAGGACTTCAGTCGTGCTATTGGAGATTTACTGGTTATGGTTCATTGTGTCTCAGTAGCACAGACCTCAGCTCTGGCAGTGCAGGTTCTCAAGCTGCTCTAATATAGAAGCAAAAGAAAAATGATTCCATCAAGCAGTGTCAGACAATAATAAGGAAGAGTAAAAGTTGATAGATGTGACCACTGGGGAGATACAGACTCAAGAAAATGTTTACATGAAGGAAGCTTACAAATATACCTGCTTAATGAAGTCCATCAGCTTGCTTTTGTGAGCCGAAATCTGTGCACTGAAGGAGCTGAATACAGCAAGCTTTCCTGAATTTGTAATTGACATAGTTAAGGAAACAGAAGGAAATGCATTTGCATTTATGGAAGTTACCTTCCACTGCCTGCCCTTTAAAGTCTTTGCCCTTGTAGAAAGTGACAACAATGCGCTGTGAATTAATTCTCTTCTTCCACATGTGCAAGAGAATAACTCTGCCAGAAAACAAACAAACCAACCCAAGTCATACTGTGACTAACAAATTACACACAGAAAGGATCTCTTCCTGTCTTCAGGGATTAGCTGACAAACATTCCTCTTGATGTAACCCTAATTGGTGGATAAACTCATGTCTGGACTGGATGATCTACTTCATGTCATTCACAATGATTTCCATGAATTTGGAATATGCAAAACATTTTTTATCTTGTGTTTACATTTTGCTGATTATGGAATAAATGAAGTGTCCACTTGCCTACATTTTATCGACTGGTGGTAATGAGATCTCTCAGTTACCCTTTACTAGATTTGTATTAATAATGGATGAAATGCAGGCAACAGCTCCAGCTCTCTGATCTCTTGTTGCCTTCCCCAAGCCAACTGCATCTATCAATCATCTCACTTATGTTCCTTTTGAAACGAAGTAATAAAGTCTGATTAGGCTGCCCAAGGAAAGGAGAGCAAAACATGAAATTTCTGAAACATTTTTAACATTTCACTCTGGATTTTCTTCTTCTGGTCTAACTTCCCAATCAAAAATTGTATTTGATATAGAAACTATGCGTTGTTTGACATACAAAACGTGCCTTAAGTACCTTTTTCATTTTATAATTCAAAATCATTCCCAGCTTTTGAAGAAATTTCAGCATATCCAGAAACTATGGTGTATAGTATTCTTTGGGTGTTACCAAGCATTAAATTGTTCTTAGAGTTTGGAGTTCTTAAGAAGCATTTTTAAAATATGGAACAACATATTGTGCTCTCTTATTCATTCCCATTCCTCTTGCAAATGATTCAAGACCTCAACCAGGTCTACCAGGACCAGCTGCATAGACATCCCTATTTCTACGATGTTCTTTATCTGTCGAAGTGGTTTTGTACATGCTAGGGCTTCTTGAATATACTATAACACTTACCACAGCTATCCTTTCAAATATTTAGTTGCTGGAACAGGTGCATGAAGGCTATGAGTAGGTTTCAATAAATATTGCCCCAAAGAAGCTACTGGAGGCCCCAGCTACACAGCGTATATGAAGAGGGAGTAAGAATATACACAAGTAATTAAAAAAATTAATTAAAAGTGTGCCTAAAAATAATTATTTTATATAAATTATTAAGAAACATTTCTAAAAGCTAACCAGCCACAGCCATTTTTGGAAGATGAAAGTAAAAAGGGTTTACAAAAGCACACAGACTATTGCCAAGAGAAAGAGAGAGAGAAGAATTCTTTGGAGTCTTAGAAATCATGGTCTGCAGTGAACTTTAATTATTGTTTTCCAGGGGAGGCTGAAAGCAATAAAAGCGCTGATAAAAGATAACCTGAAAAGCAAATCAAAGGTGTCTGTGTTTTCTCTGTGTTTTTTTGTTCTTCTGTAAAGCTTTGTAGTTTCTTATCATATCTATAGTATAACACATATTTGTGCACTATATATTGTATATTACATGTTTACATAAACATGAATCAGCATAACATATAATATTTTCTAATTATATATTCATAATATACATTTCATAAAATATTTAAAAGTATACACAAAGTTTTCCTTCAGATCACATTCTTGCAAGAGATGCTAAGCAAGAAAGGTTTTATATCTGCTTCAGGAGAAGTTATGAAGAGGGCAGTTCAACCAAGTAAACAGATGAAGAGACCAAAGGCTATTTGAGTCAAGAGATCTTTTGATCCAGGTCTGCTCTTTGATTAGTAGTTGTCCTTCCTTTCCCATCTTGCCTGTGGCACCTTCAAACATCTGTTGCATTAAAGGGGTCACATCATGGAGTATATTGGGGATTGGCCTTAACCCTCACTATTTCTTAAAGAAGAAAGATTGCCTGCCCTACTACAGGGAAAAGGTGTTTTCATTGATATTTTGGATGGGTTTAGGAAGCTTTTTTTAATTTGTTTTTTGTTTTAATTGTTTTCTGGGGCAGAAGCAAAGCATGATCTGCTTTTTATTTAAGCATAGGCTTCTTAGCCATGGACCGAACAGATGCACAAATCTGTGCTCTTGCCAGCTATGTGAACATGTGTAACCACATCTCCTACTCACTTCCAAGGAAGTTGTTCGTCTAGACTTTCGTTCAGTGCTGTGAAAAAGCAAGGCAAATGTCACTGCTGTGTCTCAGTGCTCTTCTAAATATTTATCATGTCTTTATTCTTAGAAAATAAACCAAGGCATTGCATATGATGTTTGTTGTCAATGCAACAGCTCCTGTACTATTAGATGCTTTCTAATAGCTTGTCTGGGCTAGCTACTGGGCTATGTGCCTTCCATCATCTGTCTGGCAGTTGACTAGCTTCAAGGGAAGGCTAGCAATCTGTAACAAAGACCTCAGACTACCACTCCACGTTTTCCTGTTAACTGCTGCATAACTCTGGCAGGCAGGCTTATTTGGATGCCACCTGTGGGGAACACAGTTGCAGGCACTGGCGCAAGTATTTCAGGAGGCTGAGCACAGCCCCAGCTGTGACGGATGCCTCAGAATTCAAAATATGTTGCTGTCCCTTGAGACACTTCTCTGCTTTAGATTTAGACATATGGAGCAACAGATTGGTGGACAGGGAAACTTGTTAAGTTAGTCTGTAGGCATACCAACGTTAAGTCTAAACAGTCTTCCTGAATGATGGTTGACATATTTGCAGTTGAAAGGGTACAGTTTCAGGTCCACTTTCAAGTGAAGTGTCATTGTTTTGTGATCTCTGGACAGACTGATACGTGAGAATGTTTTTGCAAGCTGCTAGTAACCTAGCATCGCATAATGGCTGGGTGATGTTTAGCATATTTTCTCTTTAAAGTAAGTAAGCACTCTGTGGTCATAAGCCTACTTCTCAGAGAGATGTCACCTTTCTGTGCTCCTGAGGAAAACAAATAAATAAAAGATAAAAAATATCTGCCAGCAGTGCAAATAATATTTAACCTCATAAGGCTTTGAAGGAGACCAAAGCCAGGAATTTGGCAATGTAGATTCCAGGACACTGAGATGTGACTAACATGGCTCTCAAGTGTGTCCCCTTTCACTCGTTAATGTTTGAATTATGCTTATACTGTTCTTTGCAGTAGATTTTAGGACCATGTATCAAGCAGTAAACATCCAGCTGTTGATAGTGTCGAACATACAGCTAAATGAGTAACACCAAACTCTTTCTAAAATACCTTTTAGCTAAAAAATACCTATTTTTTACCACTAATGCAAAGTAGAAATGAACAGAGGCTATCACTAATAAAAAAAGCCCAACTAGCCCCATCTCCCAGGATTCGTATCCGCTTGTAGCATGATCATCTTCTTTGGAAATTCAAATTCAAAGCTAGAAGCATATACTATTCTACAGCTACAATGACTGAGCAAATAACCTGGCTAGTGAGGAAGGGAAATTAGGCATGATCTAAAAAGTGCTGTATTTGAATTGTCTCATGTGCATATGCATCTGTGCTATGGAGCTACAATAAGAAGTTTTGTACTGCTGTGAATCTAAAAGTTACTCTTCTTTTGGCCATGTGGCAGAGTCCTCCATTTTCAAAAGAGGACCTGTCTCTGTCTCCCACTGCTGCATGAATTGGCTGTTACATGCAGCAGCAGCAGGCATGAAGCTGCACGTGTTTATACATTTGCAACTCTTAATATCATGCTGGACTGGTGAACACCAAATGATGCACGGACCTTTTCTGATTAGAGTGATCTACTAGGAGCTGTGTACAAATAGTACATGCAAAGTGTAGATTGAAAGGAATGAGGGGAAAAGTGAAGAAATATTTTTGTGTATTTACATATTTATGTAATTTGGTGCATGTTTGCTGCCATGCAAAAGGAACAAAGATAGATACACTGAGAACACGTACTGTAGTAAGCAGAACACAAATGGCCTAATAGGTTTATAAAGCCAACCTATAATAATGATTTTTTTTCATCTTTAATATGTCCAGAATTTTTAAAGATCAAGGATCTGAGCTCTCACTGAAAAATTATCAACTGCCATTCAATGGTACATTAGAAAACAGAGAGCTGTGTAGGGTCACAGTTTTTTCTCAACATGACTGGATATTTGAAGTTGGCATGAAACGTATTTGCAGATGCAGAAGAGCATAACTGCAGCATGTTTGGAAACAATCTAAGTCTTCAAAATAATGATTAAAGGAATGAAATAAAACAAATACCTGAAGAGCCTCCAGAGATACGAGAATCTTCGTTATCTGGCTGATTCCATTTATACATACGATTCCACTTATACTTATCAGGTCCTGGATGGTTCTCCTGAGAGGTGGTAAGCAGGAGGACTTCCCTCTGAACACACATCAGCTTAAATATCTGTAATTCTCTGAATACAGCCTACAAGCAGCTGACAGAGACCTGTTTAAACTGTACGGGACAGGAAAGAAGTACCTGGAGTCAAGAATTCTTCATTGATCCACAAAGCAGAGAGAACATGGATGGCATAATATCGAGCAGCAACTAGAATATCTATCTTCTTAATGATGAGAAACTACCTATATATGCTGCTATTGGAATAATGCATTTCAAATTTGAAACTGCCTGATAAGGTTATGAATAGGCCCCATGTGGCATGCCATTTGGTTATCTTTATATATGCTTTTTAAAAATGAAGGAGCCAGGCTTGGAAAGATTATGCTGCACTTTGAGTAGTTCACTTTCAGCAAACATTACAGAAAATAATTTGCAGAGTCCCCAGAGACTGCATATTACATAGTGCATAAGGCAAAGAAATGGATACCATTTAAAATAACGAAAGGAAATGTAGAGAGCTGATCTGAAAATAACAGCAACTTGTTTTGCTTTCACACTGCCTAACCCAAATTGTAGAAGAGGGGAGAGGCAAAGTAGAAATTTTGAGGGATCAAGTAACTGAGTGGTGTGTGACATGGAAAAGACTAAATGCACTTGGAAAATTAAAATCTCAACATTGTTATAAGCATCTGTTATGGTAACTTGTGTATTTGTGTGAGGAGGAGAGAAGAGAGCAAGTTTATTACTTTGCAGGAATACTAGTGGTGTGGAAGGAAAACATGTTTTGGTGGTATTACCAGGGCTGATTTTAGAGACAAGAGACACCAGATGATGAACCAGATGCCTCTCCTCTGAGGGGGGACCACGTGGTGCATGCTCTGGCTGGAGGGAGCCTGTGTGGGGTTGTCCTTTCAGATACCCTGACATCAGAGCTGTAGGACAGAGCAGTAAGACCATGTTGGGCTTTCACAGCAAGAACGGTTTTCAGATGCCCTCTCTGGAGTATTTGAGAGGATTCAGATTCACATGCTTAAGAGCCGAATGGGAAGTGTATTGAGAGTTTCTTCCTTTTTTTGTTGAACATTCGGACCTTCTGCTGAATATTATGGAGAAAGAAAAACAAATAACTAAATACAGCCTCTTTCTTAGGTTGTCCTTTGCTCCCAGAAGTGACTGCCCTCCTCAGCAGTGTACAAGCCAGCCATTTAAAACAGACAGTTGAATTCAGGGAACAAACCATGCTTTTTTGTGTCCTGCTCTTTTAATGCTTCCTCAAAGAAGCTTCACATGTGACAGAGAAGCACAATCACTTTTGGGAACCAAGACTTCTGTATGTGTAAAGCCTGGCTTTCAGACCTAGGTTTTAATCACAAGCACTAAATCCTTTCCTGGCACCAGCTGCAGTCAAATCCTTCTACATCTCCATTCTCAGTGCCATTGTAAGCTGCGGCAACTGAATAAACTCGGTATTTCTGGAATGACCTTCAGGTCTGCTTGACTGGGTTTCATCATTAATGACTTATGAACATTTAAAGAAAACTTCCTCTTAGATAGTTTTCCTTCCCCAGTAAAAGGCATCAGTTGTTGCAGACAACCCATCGAAACCAAATTTGTAAAAACAGAAAACCAGTTTGGGAAGGACTGGGGGTTTTACAATGGAAGTGCAGCACAGCCATGTGTTTGCTGTATTGATAGCCTTGCCTAACTTCCAGCAGGAATCCTGGCTTGGTTACTGCTGTCTACATACAAAAAGGACTTTAATATCTACATGTGGTTAATATCCATGTGCTTTTCCATCCAAGGCTCCAGCTAAAAGAGCTAGCTGGGACACTGAGTGGCCCCCTGCAATGAAGTGATTGAAGCTTGAAAAGGACAAATGGGACATTCTGCAATTGCACACTGTAGTTCTGGCGAAAAGTGATATGACCACTCAGAGATCAGATATAAATATGAAATCAGCTTGAAGAACTTTGTCCTGTGTACTAAGGTGTTGAGAATATAGCCATTTATGACTACGTAGTGCTCAAATGTGTCCTCAATCAAAAAATTGCTTCAAAATAGGAAAACTTCAAGATAAAAACACTCTGGCCCCCTGAAGCTGCTGGTGGCTCACAGGCAGAACTACTCATGTTGGTTTCCTTATGTTTATATTTGCATTTTAAAAACTATAGGCAGATGTGCACAAAATGCATCCACAATAAGGGTGTATTGCAGCTGCAAGGTCATGTCAGTTGAAGTCAGCAAGAGGCAGAATACCGTGATACCTTAGCTTGTACCACTATGTGTTTATCTATCTACATGTGCAACTGCCTGGGAACCCAGCTTTCCACTAGGTGGAAAGTTGCATCATCTGACTGGAAAAAAAGTCTTCTGCACTGAATAGAAAACAAGAGAAGTTTGTCTCCCTGGACTAGAGGGCGAGATTCTGCTTCTTTGATGAGAATGAAGGGAGCTCTCTGCACTGTACACAGTTCTATGTTTTCTGTATCTGTATCTTCACGTCTATATTCTGGGTTGTGACACCCTGCCTTGAAAGCTTTGTTCATGGTGCCTGTGATGGAAAGAGACAAGAAGAATTAAAAAGAGAGAGGAAAGGACAGAAGAAACTTTTGACAGCAGTAGTTGTGCTAGGTTGAAACTCAGTAGCTCCTCCATTTTTAGAAAATGGGACTGTCAGTAACATCTTGCTGTTGACACTGGGCAACAATAAAAAGCCAAATGAAGAGCTAGAGCACTGTAGCAAGTAGTGCTTCTGCTGCTCGCATTAACAGTCAAAGCATGAAGCTGGACTCCTTCCCTTGCTGGAGACTAAGCAATAAATGAATTTTCAAAGGTCTGATGAGCAAAAATTCCAAGGTCACTCAACCTGAGTAGAATAGATAATAATAAGCTTCACTATAAATAGCAATTCAGTGACCTGTTGTTGCAATTCTGGATGAGTTATCAGTGATGAATTTTCAAGTATTCCCCATTAAGAATATTATGCATCATGTTAAATTTCAGACTGTAGACATTGCAGCCCTTTTTCTTCCTCAGACATAGGGGTGAGACACATCCCATCAAACTGCAGCCATTTATGAGGCATCTAGTTTATGACAGTTATTTAGGCTTCCTCTATAATAGAGATTTGTCTTAGTATTGGGTGAATTGATTTCTGGAAGCTCCTATTTTCTTTTCTGTTAACTATGATGGGAGCTTACATGACCATCCTTAAACCAAGGATTTAGCTTTTAGGACAACAAAGCATAAATTCTGTGATTATGTTTAGTGATATCTCGTGTCAGTATAGTCACTAGTCATGACCTTACATCTCATTCTACAGGGTTAGTAAAATAAAGGATGCTACTTATGCTAGATATAGACATTTAAAGCACAAATATTGCTAAATTCACATGGGAGGAAAAGGACAAGGTGGTGACAAATTCCTGGCGAACAAGAAGGCATTCAACTGAGCTTGGAAAACATCACTGGGTGGAGGCAGCCATGTGAGCTGGCTCTCTTTTCCTCCATTAGGAAGGGTCAAGGTGTTATGTTTGTGTGAGTCACCATTTGCAGTGTTAACTACAAGCACAAATGACACAACAGGCAACCCATAATGTCCAGCAGTCCACAAGATTTTAAAAATTGTCTTTAAAAGAAAGGTAAAAACCTGGAACCAGCCTCATGGTTCCAGGAGCTGAGGGTCTAAAAGTAAGACTTCTGAGGGGAAAAAAGGCAAGGAAAAAGCACAACAGCATGACAGATGACAACCTTAACTGCTGCCTTTCATTAATGTCAGGAATGTCAGGGCCTGACCCTTCCCTCATGATAATATACGTCAACCTAATGCCACTGCAGTTGTCTTTATCTTTCTTTAAAGAAGAATGAGGGGACAGTTTACATTATCAGGAATATGGGCCACCTTCTATTGATTCCAAGTTTTGCATCTCAGCAACTGCAATGAATTCAGTGTAAATATTCCTAACCTTACAGTACAGGCAAAAAGAAACTGATAAATGTCATGATTAATTCTCTTCCAGTCAGAAATTATGTAAGTAAGGCATATTCTGTATTGGATTCTCAGTGATACTGTATGAACATAAACTTGTATTGTTGAATATCAATTTGCTGTGAACAAAGCCTCTTCTGACTTCAGTGTGACTCATGAATAACAATTTAAACAAATTTGGAGCTGTTTGTTTGGTCTTTAAAATTATTTAATCAGACATATCTCATTTAGAAAGTAATTTAATAACAGAGGCAAAGTAACAGTTAACACCAAAAGAGTCATGCTTCACCATGAAGCAGATTATTTAGATCAATTTGCTTATGAAGCCAACATGCAGTATATAAAAATGCAGACTCTACTCTTTGAATTCAACAAGTTCCTAAACACACATTCCAAAGAAACCGTTCACACAGAAGTTTCTTACCATTTTGACTTGTGAAAATAATGCTGCATTCAAAATTTAATGTATCAAAATGTCAGTATGGGGCAGATTAATACTAATTTACGAAATCTGAATCTCTGATGTCGTTGGAGCTACTCTTGTTCATTCCCATGATGGATGTATTCCTAGGCATGTGAATGCATTCTAGTAAAAGTGCAATATGAAAATCCCCTGTGGAGAAAAGACTTGATAAGCAAGTCATGAGTAATAACTTGTCAGTGCCCTAACTCCGTAAGAAAAGGATTCATTTGTTTAAGGAGCAGGACAAAGATGCTCTGCCACTACTGTAACGCTGTTACAAGAAGAGAAAGGAGACAGATTTGGGCTTTCCAAAAAGCATTGTTATTACCTTCTAAAAATGTATGTTTAAAAAGTGCTCTACAATTAGTACAAGAAATGCAAAAGTAATGAAGACAAGCCATCCTTGTATGTTCACATTGAAATGATTCATGCTGCTATATAAAAACCTTCATATTTCAGCAGGCACAAAAAAAGGACTCAGTTGGGATACAATGACACCAATTTTTTTCAGATTATAATTTTTATTACATAATTTAGCGTTTGCATTCATCTCTCTTCAGCTGAGAGATGTAAATTCCTATTGGGTACCCAAACAGGAACTCTACGAGTCAATTGGGCATACATTAAAGACTTTACTAAAATACGTAGTGGAACTCGATACAAAGTGATGTTTACATGAAGAATCACCACATTTCAGCTCTGACGTACTCCCTACCCACCACTCCTGTGCTAACCTCACCCCTCCCTGGCCTTGGACCACATGTTCAGCATCATGCCATGGTCCTCACTATCACAAAACACCCTCAGCTCTGCAAACTCTCACACATCTCATTAGAGAAAATATTTCCTTAGTTGTTTTACTACTGTCTTATTGACTTAATATTGCCCTTCTTCCTTCAGATTCTTTACTAGCCTTTGTTTCAGCAGACCCTCAGACAAAAGGAAGCACAAACCAGGATGCTTTCCTGCTGAAGATGCACTTTTTAGGTGGTTGTTTTATGGAATTGGAAGGCCAAGAGGCACTGGCATCATGTTTAGCTGACAGAATACTGGGTTTTGGTACTACCTGTATTTACAGAGATATTAAGAGACATTAAGACATACAGAGACATACATAGACATTTACAGAGACATAAAATAACATCAAGAGGACTGCAGTGGGTCAAGCCAAGCATCTGTCTAGTCCAGAATCCCCAGTTCAGCAGCAGTCGACAGCAAATGTACATGGAATAGTCTATAAAGCAAGGTAATATACAACAAGGGTAATATTTTCTTAAAGTTTTCTCCTAGCTGTAGCCCTGTAAATATGATCTTTGACAACAACAAATAAAAGGCCACAGGTTTTAGCCATGGCAGCAATTGCCTGATGGCCATGTGTCTGTTGCATCCCTGCATTTTCTTCACTCTTGGAGGGCTCAGGGCAGGGGCCTGGCTTCCCTGCGAAGTCAGTGCAGAGCAAACAGCCCCTCCAGGGGGTGGGAGGGCACTGCACACCTCCCAGACTTTCCTTGGGAAGCAGGGAGGAAGAGATAGCCTGTGATAAAACATCATACAAAAATATCTCACAAGAGACCCAAGGCTGAGGGGAAACAGACCCCTGCCACAGTCACCACACTGCTAACAACAAAGACCTTGGGACACTGATGACTTGTTGCACTCAACTCCATTTTTCATGAGGGAGATTCAGGTCCTTGACCTTAGCAGAAAGAGGGACCTCGGAAGGTCTTTCAGAGCACCAGGGAAAAGGAGGAGATATCAATAAGTCTTCTTGTAAAGCAATTTTAACTTTATTACTAATGAGGTTTCTCTAAATTAAATAGAGTGCATGTTATTGTAAATGCACTAGTAATTTGGACTATTAGACTGTTAAAATGCTAATAGGGCTGATGCTAAACTGTGTTCCCTTTTGTCAATAACAAGGTTTTGAGTGTAAACAAATTTCTGAGTGTATACAGCTCCCGGTGAATTGTCATCCCTCTAGGGGCTTTCTGAACCAGAACTGGTGTCTATATAGTTAGTAGCTGTGAATGGGCTGTTTCTACCATGATTATGTGCAACCACTATTTAAGTCCACACATATCACTCCTTTTGCAAGGTTGGGCTTGCATTATATGTTATCTCACAGGAACTGCTGATCTGAACAAGGGCTTTGGGGAATGCGCATTTTAGAAACCTGCTCTGCTTTAAAAGACAGAAAAACAGAAATTCCTATATTCTCAAAAAGCTTTGCAGAAACTTCTCCATGATTTTGAAGATGACTGAGAACATACGATTCTGCGTATTATTACAATATCCACATCAGCATATTCCTATTGTCAAAAAAAACTTTGTCTCTGCCGTTCTCCAGCTGTGTGGCATTGTTGATTTTGATTTTGTAAAGTACCTACTACTGGTAGCTGAAGTGCACTTACTTAAGTGCCTTGTAGGCAGCCCTTCACCTCCATATACAGAAGCAAAGAGATGAGCTCTAAACAGTCTGTAATTCCTAAAGGAGGAAACCATATTTGAGATGTCTGCCTTGATGTTCACCCTTGGCTTACAGAAACTACAGAACAGCACAAGAAAAGTCTGTCAGATCAGCTAAACCCAACAAATGAACCAGCTCGGGACACACTGGGGACACTTTCTTGTGTTTGGACACTGCAAGCCATAGCTTTACATCCATAGGTTTGTTTGCTGATGATGTTATTTCTCCCCTCTTTATAAATGAGTCAGGCATGACTCTGCTGTTAGAATATCTGAATACGAATTGTGACTTCATTAATTTCCCTCTGAGTTGCGCCTCTGCCCTGGGCAGTATGTAAACACTCTCAAAGGCAGTGACTGAAATAAAACTGATACAGGAACTTGTCAGCAGTTCTCTATAAAACAATCTGTGGGAACTTTTCTGCCTGTGCAGCAAGCAGCAGGGGCAGATACCCAGGACACTACATCAAAAGCACTATGAAATTATGTATTTTTATTTATCTTGGGAGGCTGAAGAATATGATTTTCTGAAAATTTCACTCTATTCATATTGTAAAACAAAACAAGAGTTTTAACAATTATTAGAAGGTAGTTATGCTGTGGTAGCACTGAGCTAGACTTTAGCAAAATAGCATTTATCTAATAACTCATCTTTCCCCATTCTAAGCAAAGTTTGGTGAATCATGACATATCTCCCTGTCTTGGTTTTCCACTATATGTACTCCCTTTCCTCCACTCTTTGTCTGCCCTAGGCTGCCCACTCATTAAGCCAACGACTCACTCTTACTCTGGGTAGCAACAGACACAGTAGTGAGAGATGTTCTGGCACTGCTATATGCTGTCATCATCAGTGTTTAGTTAATCTTGTTCAATGTAACAACAATCATCAGAAGGCTTATATTAACTTTTACATTTGGAAAGGCAGAAATGTTGTTGTATATGCCCTTATTTCAGGAAAGCATACTTATTTTGGACATCCCTTGCCTAAAGCATCTAAAGTAGAAGATAAAATTGAAAAGTGAACTCCTGGAACTGTTCCTCATCAGTGAAAATATAATACATTTCTTCTGGGAAATTACTACTATGCTTATAGCTCATGTGGATAGGTGATCTAGAATGGCTTTGTGGTTGGTGATGGTACAAAAACTCTCATTTGTACTCCAGGTTGGTGAGCAGATCAGACTCGTAGTCATATTGGTGGGAAGGGATGTCTAAAGGCTACTTAGTCCAACATGCCACTCAAAGCAAAAGTATCACCAATACAGCATCAAGTCAGCCACAGCACTGCCGGCCATTTCTTGAAAACATTGAGGTTTCCTATGTTCGCAGGAAAGCTGTCCTTGTGCTGCACTGACCTCTTAGTGAAGAAGTTTTTCCTCGAGTCCCATCTGGCTCTCCCAAAGCACCACAGGTGTCCTTTGCATGTTCCTGTATCATCCA
The DNA here is from genome assembly GCF_037157495.1 of Lathamus discolor. Taxonomy (NCBI): domain Eukaryota; kingdom Metazoa; phylum Chordata; class Aves; order Psittaciformes; family Psittacidae; genus Lathamus; species Lathamus discolor. The sequence goes on from NC_088885.1 coordinate 85,869,232, forward strand.
TGACTGCTATGCACAATTTGGCTCCCCATCTTTGTCACTTTCCCCAAAGTAGCAGTTGGCAGCTGTTACGTGGGACCTTATTTTCCCCTCCTCTAGACTACACAAGCCTGACTACCTCGTAACTGCAGGATCCTGACCATCCTAGAGAATAAAAGTCTGTCAGCACCACAGCTTTATTTGATTCTCCTAAATTAATGGAAAGAACTCTTGGTGACACCTAGGGAAAACAAACCACAACAAAATCCCCCAACCAACCAGAGAACAACTGAGAGAGTTTTTTAAGCTTTTGTGGAATAATCGCTTTCGCACAAAATCAAGGGGATATTTTTTTCGTTTGAAAGCCACGTTATATTGCACTTTAAATGTTTCAGCAAACTCTGCACAACCAAGCACCTTCACAGCACTTTTGCCTGTAATAACTGAAACTACAGTTTACATTAAAATGGTTTTGGGTAGTTTTGAAACCGTACATCAATAGTTATTTGCATATTAAGTGCAACAAAAATATCTGTGCCTATCATGGAGTACAACTATGCATTATACAGGATTCAGCATCTACAGAACACATACCAAAAGGCATATTTGCATGCAGGCAACCAAACACACAATATAAGTTCAAAAAGTGATAAACTCCAAAAGAACTGTGGAATAACAGATTCAAATCTGTACAGAAATTACTGAGTCAATTCCAACATTGGTTTAGTGATCTGGAGCCACCCCGATATACTTTAACAGTACTCTTTTTCCATCTGCAGCAGACATGGGTTCTGTTCCTGTTCAGCACAAGCACTGCAGTGACTTCATGTACTTTAGGTTGGATTCTGGAAAACCTGAGCACAATCTCTGCTGTTTTGGCAGTGTTTTCATGTGTTTTGCAGTATGTCTGCAGTAACTGAGAGTATACTGCAGCTGTAAATCTGTTTTGGGGTTTCTGTCTGATTCTGTCTAATCTTTGCCTAAGGTGGCCAAAGGTGTTTCAATTATGTAAGCCATTTGGTTTAGATCTTTCATGCCATGGGGGTAACATGCCATTTTTCCGAGGCAGTACATAAGCAATGCTTCAGGAAAGCTCTTTGTCATCAACTGCATGGTTCAAACACCCTAATCCTGTCATGAGAAGTGCAGGCCCCATTGTGCACTGCAGGGATGGAGAGGTTAAACTGAGGGCACATCCTTGTCACCAGCTTGTAGTATACCAAGGAGAAATGAAGGAGTGGAGTCCTTGGAAGCTGGTTACCCAGGGAAATGTCTGGCAGTACCACACTACCAAGGGAAACAGCAGAGCACAGCACTCAAATTTACCATATTCATCCTCTGCTTTTCCCTTCATGTTGGCACTTAGAAGTGTTACACTCTCTTGTCCACTACCAATCCTGCAGTATTGCACAGCTTCCCATTTTTAAACAGATGGTTAGGCAGGGTCACTTTAGTAGCTCACTATAGCCATTCTTTCAAGAATATTGTGCCTGCTCTACCCTTATTTCATATTTATCCCTTCATGAACAATATTCTCTACAAAAATCAGTCTGATTAAATGAAAAGTTGTGTGTTGAGGGATTTCAAAACTGCTTTTTGTTGCTGTGTGCACTAAGCCTTAAGTAGCTTGGTTTTCTCTAGTCGTGAAACATGGTTCCCTGTTTCTGCGAAGGGGAACATAGCTTTCTTCTTAAGGATTTCTTAATGTGTATTAAGTAAGCACAAACCACCACTAAGACAAAAAGAAAAAAGAAAAGTTAGTGTTAGCCTTTCTGTTAATGAAGACCCTGTTGAAACCAAGATACATTTTGTTCTCATTAGAGACTGCCCAGTTTCTGACATAGAGGAGACAGATACCCTTGGACATCTAAGACATGCTTTCACTTTCTAGTGCTTTCATGTTATTTGAAAATTTCCACGGAAAAAGTGGAGTAAGACTGCCAGCTGAGTTTTCATGATCCCTGTCTGAGGAAATCTTACCGAAGCAGTGCATATCAGGGAAAAGAAAGGGGAGAGAACCTGCTAAATTAAGTGAAAGCAGGAGAGTAGATTTATATTGTAAGACTTCTAAATTTTCTTTTTAAATACAGAACATTATCTGCTGCTCAAAACAAGAAAACAATTTACTCTGATCTCAGTGAAATCCAGAAATGATGGCAACCTGCTGCCTGCTGCTGCTTTACTTCAATGGCAACTTCTAACAGCAAAATCCCTTTCAGGAAAGCTATCTTTTATCTCAGAAAGGGGCAGAAAATAAGCTCATTAGCACATTTTCTTTGTACACAAACTGTCAGTCCAGGATGTGGGGAGAGGCACTGTACAGTTGCTGGGACCTCAGGGTTGTCCAGTTTCATTTTTCCTTCCCTTGTGATTAGAAAATGGTCTTAAAAGTTATGATACAGCAGGACAAAAAGGACAGAATGACAGAATTAGGGCTTTGTGTCCAGACTTTGAGAGCTTTATTGCACACAGCATTTGGAGATTATTTGTTTTCTATTAGTTTGACCTTTTTGCCTTGCTTTGCTTGCATTCATGACTTTCTCTTCAGCCTGACAGACCTTAACGACCATTACCAGGATTTTCTTTTCTCTGAATTTTGCTGCCAAGCTAAACAACTTGCATGGAAGAAGTTCACTGATGTTAATGATAATTCAGCTAGAAAGCATTCCCTAAAGGAAAAAAAAAAAGTCATGAGGAATGTGGCTTCATAAAAACTTAAGCCTTCAGTTTTTTTCATCTATAAATTTTTTCCTAAGGTACTGAAAAACATTGGCTTATAATAATGTCCCCTCATCCCCAGTAACCTTAACAGGTCTGGTCTGGTAACTTGTTTAAATTGGTGTCACAGCCACCTTACCTCTTTCTTGGGAAATACTGCACCAAAGTGCTTGGTTCCTTTTCTCACAGAAAGATTTGTTGGGTGCTCTTTCTAGCTCCATAAGGTTCCTCTAGTCTGGTTGTAATTCAAACAATTATTGGCTAGAGGAAAATTATTGAAGCTCATCATGACAATGTTTTTCATCACATTAAGCAGTGTTGCTGAAAAAGTTGCACTGCCAAGACAACCTGCAGAGAATTAGCTGATAAATGAATAACAGACATGTGGCTGAAAACATTAATGGGGAAACAGATTTTTAAGATGAACTTGGGTTTTTTGCAACAAACTCTAAATGCCTCCTCTGTGTGATCCTAGCAGCTAAAATATCTGGCATTCCAAAGATGCAACAATACATTTTGTGCCACGGAAAGGAAAATTGCTCAGCATGTTTTCCCTCTTGTGTGCTGTTTGGTGGTTCTCATTTTACCACTCACACTAGCATTGCACAAATAAATCTTCATGGCTGGTGATTCTTTTCCAGTTCCACAGAAAAAAGTGGGAGCATGTAACGACCTTTCCAAAAGCGGCAACAGTGTCTGAGCCATTTGTACATGCTTGTTCAAGTACTATTAACTATACAAGTTTATGATTATTATTTTATATTTATTCTACAGTAGTAGAAAAAGATACGAGCTTGTTGCTGCCAGACCCTCAGAAGTATTATCTGGATATCTAATTCCCAGACCTCAGCTGTTGTGCAGTGCCTGACGTGAGAGGAGAAGGCTGTGTACAGATGGAAGAGGCAGTCAAGCATCAAACCACACTGTCTCCTATAGCACCCTTGATTCCCCAGTTCCAGCTTTTGAGAAGTATGAGGTGAGGGAAGAAGAAGCCTGCAGGAATAAGAGGAAGGAATGAGCCAGTGGAATGGTGCCATGGAGAAATGTACTTTACCCCCCAACCTGCTGCTGGAGAATTTTTATGTGATGCTCATTATTAAACTTCCCAGTGTTCCTTGGTACCCAAACTCAAGCATAGAAAGGGCTGGGTTTGCTGAAGTGTTGATCTCTGAGAAAAGTGACAGAGAAATTTTGGGGTTGTGCAGTGAACTGCCATGACAATACAAAGAAGAAAGTGATGAAACTCTCTACTAGTTGGTTTCATGGTCATGCCTGAATGCAGAAGAATACAGAGGAGGACTTTATGGAAGTGCCTGGAAACATCTGGAAGGCAAGAAATCTTTCTGACCATCTTTCTCTCTCTGTATCCCAGACCTCTAAAGGGATCCAACTAGGACTGACTCTTCTGTGCCAGGTGCTCTCATTCTCACCCCAACCTCACCTTTTTATCTTCTGGTTGCATCCTTACTTTCCTCTCACCACGCTGATTTATTCCCCATTGCTTCATCTCACCTACTGCCTTTCACTTCTTACCTTTAATCTTTCTTTTGCAGTGTTATTTACACTGTACTCCACACCTTTCCTCTCTCCACATCACAACTTGCATTATTTCCTCCATCTATTTCGTTTTCTGGCATCAGTAAAGTATCATCAAATTCAGTAATTGTCAGTGAAGTTTTGATCATTCCCTGAGTGCCCATTAAGTGCAGTCCCCTTGCTGAGACAAATCAACCTCAATTGACTTAAATTTTCTTCTTTCTGTGGGAACATGTCATATGCCTGATATCCAGATGTCTAACCTGAATCTTTCCTCCTGAGTTTAAACCTATTACTTTATCCCCTGCCTATTACAGAAATAGAGAAGAGCTTATTCATTTGCTTTTAGCAGCAACATCTTTACACATCTGAAGATTGTTATTGCATGTCTCCTTGACACTTTCTATATTAAATAACCTCAACTGACTTAACTTTTCCCTGTAGGTGATGTTTTACACTGCTTTCACTGTTCCCTCTGCAATGCTTTTTTTGCACACCCATTTTAAAGCATGTCACCAAAAGTGGGCATAGTCCTCCTGCTGAGACCCTGGCAATGCTGACTGCAGTGGTATTCAGTCTTTTAAGCCCTTCTTTCTCTAACTATGTATAGATATAAAAATAGAAAATATCTTTCAGTATAGTGGGTTTAGTATTTCTCCTTTTTTTTTAGCACTAACATGACACTGCTGACTTGTGTTCTTTACTATAAAATCTTTTTCTACTTTTTTCCCTGCAGAATGATTTCTTGACAGTTCTTGCTCCTCCTCTGTTTATGTAACCTACATGCTCCTCTATTTCCTGCTGAGGAGTATTACTTCTCATTACTGAATGGTACCCTGTCTTCTTTGCAGAATATTCCTCCAAGTCAACAAAATTATCCAGAATCCTAAGCTTGCTCTATAAGGTCCTTCCTAGTTTGACTTCAGATTCGGCAGTCATACTTTCCATTTTATTGCTTCCACTGTCCAGCTTTCTGTTCCCAAACTTCCTGATCGAGATTATCAATGAAAATGCAAAAAAACACTGTATACCTATCAACCTGTGGTGGAATGCTGCTTGACATATCTCCTATTTTGATTGTTGTTATGACAGTGTCTCATTTTCCAGACAGTTTTTCCTCTGTACAAAATGAATTTATGTAGTAGTCTATGTTTCTTTAGCTTACTTACAGAATGTAATGGGAGCCAATGCCTTTCTAAAGTCAAGATATATGAAATCTGATGCTTCCTCCATATAAATAAGACCTGTTATTGTAGTGTAAAATAAAAAGGATTAGGAAGTTCATGTTGCATGTGCCACCTCACCTATGATCTTCTAGGCGCTTATGTACAGATTGCTTGATTTTTTTCCCACTATTTTTCTGCAAGTGAAGTCTCTGTTATGTATGTGTTGGCTTAGGTGTTTCTGATAGCCTTTGTTCATAGAGACACTGTTCTAAGAGACATTGCTGGTATTAATATAAGCTATTTCTTGCACACAGACCCCCAAAACAACAGAGAGACAAATGAAGGAAGTGAGTAGCTCTGGCAGTTGACATCTGCTGTGTTTGTGGTTTACTAAGTAATGTGCATAATCTCACAACCTTGTCCTGCCTGCTGCAGTCTGAGTCAGGAGGAGCTGGATGGAGCCAAAGATCATGCTTTCCCTGGGAGCCACTGAATAAGGCAGTCAAGATGCACCCGGTGGAGGGAGGCAGGGAGCAGGCAGTCAGGCAGCAAGGAGTCCACCAAACAGCCACGGACACTGCTGGGAAAAGCAAAAGGCAGGTGGACAGGTAGCAGCAAAAGGATGTTTCCTGCAGAGCCAAAGGAGATGGCACAGGTCTTGTTACAACCAGAAGATAACAAGTCTCAAGCATGTAAGAAGGAACATGCCCTGCAAAGGCATAGTGGTATAATGAAGGCTTGTAAAAAAGTCCTTTTATTTCTGTTCTCATCCTTAATTTTCTTTGTTTGAAAAAGTTTAGTCTTTTACTTCATGATACAACCTGACTTCAGCTTTTAACTACCCTTTTGATGTTCTGACCACAAGGAGAGGTCCAATACTACCATCTCAGTGCTCAGGGTGATACAAGGTGTCACTGTAGTGGTCATAAGACCTCAGCTCCTAATTTTTCATCACCCATACCAACCTGTTCCCTCTTAAGTATTTTGGACAGTGCTGCTGTTTCCAGTGTGATTTCCAATGTGATTTCCTACCTGATTTTTCATTTCACAACACTACTGATGCTGTTGGCTGGCATATGAGCATGCAATACATGGAATTTGGTTAAGGAAGCTCTGAAAGGCTCACAACCCTCAGCAAGCTGAAATTTCCTCCAGAAAACGCTGATCACGGGGAGACGTGCATCTGTGGTTGAAGGGGATTATGGCAAGCACTACAGGTGACATAATTTAATTTCCTTTGAGCTCGTCTCAGGCAATCTAAACAACTTCATAAAAAAGTGTTACATTGATTTGTATGGCTGATATTTTATTTATGAATTAGATATCTTCCAAATCCTAAATGATCTCTATCATCAGGCTCCAGCTGTGACACGCATAAGCAGAGCTCACGCAAGGCATAGGAAATATATGCAAAATCAAATTTTTCTCACACAAGGATGACAGACCAATACCGATCCCTCGTCATTAAAATAGAGTCCTGCAGAGTTGGCTTGCTACTCACAGGGAGCAGGAAGGGGGAAGGTGGCAACCACAATTGCTGAGAGCAGCCAGGGTCCCCATCTCACGGAGAACCTGGTCCTCTGGGGTGGCAGCAATGGCCAGCCTGGCATTTCAGGACTGAGCATAGGCAAATGCAAAACAGAAAAGGCAGCCTCCTCCTCCTCCCCTTCCACCCAATGACCATTTTACTTCCCCATGGCTTTAACCAAAAGATAGATGATTGCCTAGGGCCCTGCCACATTGGGACTTTATCTATTTTTAGCTGATTTTACAGTGTATTTATGGAGCCTGTCATACCCCAAAAGGGTGTGTTAGGAACATGGGTGCCATATACTTGCATATCTTCTGCCCTGTTGATTTTGAGAGTTAGCAGAAGGGCTAGGAAGATGGCAAACTCCATGTGTAACATGTGTTTGACAGCTTGACACATGCATAAAATAAAAAAAAAAAAAATTAGAAGAAAATAATAAAAGGAGTTTAGTGTCAGAAGTGTTACAATAATTTCCTTTTCTTTCTCAGGGTTTCTCTGATTTCATGGTCCTCACGAATTCTTTTAGGTTCATTTTTTTTACTATTAAGCCAATTTGATATCTTTAGATATGAATGTATACTAAATAAAACCGTAGCCACAAGGATATAAAGCCACTTTAAAATTGCAACAAGAGTCTGAGGGGTTTTGCTGGGCAGGGCTTTTCTCCAAGACAACTCCTAGGTGTCTGTGAGCAAAGATTTGTATAGCAAGGCAAAATCCCAACAGCTCAATGCCTAAATACATGGCCCTAAGCAAAGAGTGCAAAATTAAAACATCAGTGCCTTAGCAAAGAACACCGGATCTTTCTACTATTATTAGGATGGCTGTTCGAATCTTTCCCTTCAGTGGCAGCTCAGAAAAGCTTCAGTCCTGCAGACTGATAGGCTTGGAAAACCCTGTGCTGTGCAGAGCCTCCTCAAATACAGTAGCTTCTGGAATCGCAAGGCAATTCTTCAATTATGATCAGGTAGAATTTACTGTCTAAAAAGGCATTTTTAAAAAGGAACTTCCATTTTGAAACCTCTGGAAACTACAGCAAATATTCTAGCAAACTCAAAGGCAGATTAACTTCTTTTAAGCTTTACATTTAAGAAGACCTGCTCACTCATACCTTTGAATATATTACTTCTTAGGGTCATAGTATCTGAGACCATCTGTCACTACCACTTACAGATGTGATGGTTACTGCATTATAGAGGCTTTGGAGTTTCAAAAGGGAGGATTTAATTCTTTTAAGAGGAAACTCAGATAATACCACTCCAAGCAGGAAGTCCAGCAAGTCACTAAGTTCCCATTACAGGGATTTTCTGTAGGAGAGAATTTTGCACTGTGGCCTGCAGCTGCCTCAGATGCGCACTTCTGGTCCCTGGCACTCTCTATCAGAAACAGGGCAGCTGAGAGTGAAGACGATGGTCACATTCTGGTTGCAGATTAGCTTGAAACAAGATTTCACTAAGTCGTGGGTGCTAGAGGGTTTCTCTGAGTTATTGTAGTCATGATGTGTGTGTGTACTGCAGGATGTAGATTGTTCTACACAGGCTCCCAGGCATTAGCGAGGCTACCAAAAGTAATCTTTCTGGCAGCAGCAGCCTTTGTTGATTGCAAAAACAGTAAATGCCAGGGGCTACTCCAGCCAAATAGCATATTTCATCCTTTGGAGTCCTGAGACTGCAGGCAGGCTTGGTCAGGCCTCAGTGACTTATTTCATCTCAAATAAGGGAAGCAGAGTCAGCACCAACTGAACTGGCTGTTATCTCCTATGTCAAATATTCACACAAAAGAATTCTTATCAGGATAAAAGAATTTGTCACTATAAAATAATACTTTCAGCTTTAAAGTATTACTCTACCTATGTAATAAATTATTTTAGTTTATGGAACACTTCAGCTTTGCTTTTTTATGATTTTGATGCATGGGAATGATTCTAGAAACTATTAATATCTGATTTGTTTTTCTAGCATAAATACGTCTTTGCCTTCAACCTCCTGCATGTTCTAAGTATCGAATGTCTAAACTAACAATGTGTTGTAAAATAGTATAATTTAAGTTTTAATGAAATATCAAGCGTGTATTTTCTTAATAACTGAGCAAGGCTGACACAAAAGTGCATTTAGATTCTAGAGACAAAACAATTCCATAATTATTCTGTAGCGGTATGCTAGCTTCTGCTTGTGATACTACACTATTGACAGACTATGCCTGTCACGGGATAGGAGTGAACTGAATTCTCAGATATAAAACCCAGATCATGCAGCAGTAACTCAGGGCTGAGTACAAACACATGCAGAAGGTTAGGGAGATTCTGGTGGAGATGTCACTTTACAAAATGATTGCTGAAGTCTACACCTTCCACTGCTACGATGAACAACAGTTGGCAGGAGCAGCTCAAAGAGGTCTACTTACAAGAGAATGTCTGTCACTGCTTATTTATACCCTGTTTACCCTCGTGGCAGAAACTGGCACACTTCAAAAGACCTTACCTGTATCATAAATACACTGAAAGTAAAACTTGCTTCTTTTTAAAGGCCTGAATTTGTTGTTACATCCTGACATCAGTTACTCTAATCATGGCATGTGGCAATAATACAAACAGTAGATCAGCTCTCAAATTTGCCAGGTTTTACTTGGACAGTAAAACCAAAGTCTGCTCTTATCCTCTCTCTTGTTTCCTATATATGTGTACTGCAGTCTTTAAGTTGAAAGTTCCATCCATAGTAAAAGATTTTCTGCTCTTGTTCATCAGATTATTTAAGTTGAAAGTTCCATCCATAGTAAAAGATTTTCTACTCTTGTTCATCAGACTATCTCATGTAAACACGTCTGTCACTGCTGTGGTTTGTACAATTAGCTTTACCCTAAGTGAGAATTGGAAATCTAAATTGCCTGGCACTCTCTTGCCCAAGACAGTCAGAGTAATTGGGAATACTGGGAACACTTCCTGAAATTTTTCTTCCAGTAGGTCTATAACAAGGACTTTAAACCTGAAGAATTTAGGGTATCTGTATAAAATTTTGAAATCAAGCTGGGACAACTTCCCTGAAAGAGGGTCTGTGAATTTCAAATCATTCCCCCAAACCTCTTTCAAAGCTGGTTTCACAGTTCTTTCCTCTTTCTTCTTTGTGTGCCTAACAGCTGCCTGCTCTCTGCACTGTATCAATTCTCCCTTGCTTCTCTTCTGTACCCCTTTATCATCTTCTGATTTCAGCACTGAACGATAAGCTTTACTAGACTTGTGTGCCTGCAGTTAAGCCTTTAAATACGGAGCTTGATTTTCAAAGGCACTGGACACTTCCTACTTCCAGTGGAGTCAGTGGAGTTGCTCTGGAATTACTTCGCTGGCATTTTGCGAGAAGAGAGGAAGAGTGCGGTAGCATGCACCTAAATGCCAACCTTACCATGTGTTCAGGTATTGACAGCAAAAATTACCTGGTAATGCTTTCATGATCCTGCATGATGATTAAAAGTAAAAAAAATACAAGAAGAAAAGAAAAAACACATACAGATTTCAGTTTATTAGTGTAAGTACACTGCTTGGGCTGGAATTACACGATACTTCATAACAAAATAAGGAACAAGGCAAAATTAGTCTGAGCCTGAAACTGTGGTGGGAGTACTCAACATAAGCCTAAGTCACAAAGAAGGTTCGGGGAAACAAGGGCTGAATTTCTGTGGGAGAGACCAAGTTTTGAACAAAGTTAGCTTAAGTCTCAGCTAACTTCAGGCTGACGCTTAGGTAAGTCTTGGCTGACACAGAAATCCTTTTCATGGCACAGAAAACTCAGCAAGGGCTCTTTTTCTTCCTGCAGAGAAAATTGAGTGTATCCCCTCTTTTCTTTGCAAAGACTTCACTCCTGTTGGCCCAAAGCAACTGCCTAGACTGCTTGGGAAAAGCCCCCTGAACCTACATGGGATCTTTCTCCACATGAGAAAAGGTAAATCCCCAGACATGACCTACTTAATGAAATGCCTATCAGTTTCTGGCAAGAGGAGACAAACATCTGGGTTAGACAGCCTTTGTGAGCCAAAATGCACCAATTACACACATTGACTAAGGTGCTCTTTTCCACAAGGCTTCACAAAGGAGAAAAGTTTCCTTCCAGAATGTTCCAGAAGCCTTTTTCCTTGAATACTTCAAGATAGTAATGAGATAAGAAAATGTCTACTTTCCCCCAGAAACACTAGAACCTAATTAATTGTAACTCTGTCATTAGTACACAGGAATAAGGTACATACTGACTATAGTAAAGAAGGGTTACTACAGATTTGGCAGTTAAGCAGCAGTGCACAAGAGACCCCAGACATAAGGCTATGTTTTGAAATGCTGGAATAAAATTTTGCTTTCTACATTTGTGAAGCCTCAATTGTAATAATGCAAAGAATATCAATTAATGGAAACCGAAGTTCAAATTGGCAACATTCTCCTTTTCCTAGAAACCACTCATGGAAACCATGCTCAGCTCCCTAAATAGAGCTGTCTGTGTAATTGTGCGGACTGAAAGGTACGCTTGCAGCTACAATCTGCCCATGTCCTAAAACAATTCAATGTTCAGAAGACGGCCTTATCTTTAAGGACAAAATTGGAACATCCAAAGGTTTTAAGCATGTGTATGAAAGTAAAAATCAAACACATGTAGAATCCTTTGTGTATAATTTGCAATGCATTTAATGCATAATGAATTACTTCCTGTTTGTCCTTTTACATAGTAAGGTCTTTATTACTTTTGCTGCCATATTTACTTGTATTTTTTAAATGAAGTACTAAAAATAGGACACAAAATAATCTATTTGTTAACTCCAGCCATTGTAAAGTAGTGCCACTCTCTGCAATCTAGATGAGGGTTAGCTGGAAAGAGGTAACATCAGGTCAGTCATTTGGGCTCTTTGCTGGAAGTGTTGGGCTAAACAGCTGTTCACAGGATTATTCACAAACAAGACTGTAAAACGAAGACTTTCAAAAGGTAATCTGCATGCCATTTTAGGAACAAAACTAAATCCCCCAATTTTGAATAATCTGTAGTGCTTGTTAGCCGCCTTTGCTCTGGCAACACTCCCAAAGTTAATTACCTTTTTTTGTTCCAGTTTTTTCACACATCATTTCAAATACAGTGTTAGTAATTTTACCTTTGATGCTCTTTTTAGCTGCTCACCAGTTCCGGCAGCCATCTTCTGGGAATGCTGAGATCTGGCTGCAAATTACAATGCTACAAGCAGACTGCTCAGAAAGCAAGAACGGTCAAGGAATGCAGCGTTAGACTATGTTCATGACAGGTATTTTTCATTAGGTTTTGACTTAGGTTGGTCTAAACATTTCACTCTCTTTCCTTGACTGGAGCCAACATTTTTGTGATTAGATGCCTTAAGGAACTGTGCTACACTAAAGAAAAAAAATGCGTGGTTCTTTGATGCACAGGAAAAAGAAAAAGAAAAAACTGTCATGTTGGCTGAGACTCGTTAATAGTTCTTCTACTTTTCAATTTTTTATAACTTTGCTGCTTGTTTTGGGAAAATGGGACATGAGGGAAAAAAAGGATCAATGCAAAGCTGGTGGCACTGTGTTTAATGTCTGCTTTTTAGACTTACAAGTTTGTTGTGACAACAATGAAAAGATAAGAACATCTTGGCCTCTAGCTATAGAAATACTGATGCATAGAAATTATGTATTGAATTTACAGGCTATGTATATATGTACTGAAAGTATAAGATAGATTGTAAAATAGAATAATGATGTGTTTTGTATAAGAACCTCTGCTGGACTTTAAAATTTCCAGCTAGGTTTATGTACACAAGAGCCTCCATCAAATCAAACTGTTATATGATCTTTACCATCAGCATTCAGAAATTTTTAAACTAGGCTACTCTCTTTGTCGTCTGAGGACCTTCCAGTACAGCACAAAGCAATTTGACTAACATCAGTCACAACTTTTTCTTCTCATACTCTTAAATCTTGCACACTGGTGTCACAAAGCCATCAGCGAGGTAGAATACAGAAGTTTTTTCAGACTTAGCTTCCCTACATAATACAGAGGGATATGTGCCTAAGGGATCTACACAAGCCAGCTGTCCGGCTCTACCAGGCAGCTAGCTTACCTAATCAAAGTAGAAAAACAAAAGCTAAGATGTCCGCCTTACATTTTGCCATCTTTAGAGTCTGGATGCCTTACCCTAATGAAGAGGAAGGTGACTCACTCCCTTCGGGATCCTGCACCCTCTCCCAGGGTCAGGTGCCAAAGGCAGTATCTCACAGAAAAAAAGAGGAAAGAGACACATTTTATGTGACAAGTTGGCTACTGAAGAGGGAACTTCTGTTTCACCTTTCTCTTGATATACCTCTTATGAAGGAAAATGTTTTGACCATCTAGCTCCAGATATCCCAAAAGAAATGCAAGCCTTATCAAAGCAAAGTGTGTTGTATTGCATTGGAGATTAAGGGTGTGTAAAAGGATACATTTTGCTATAGCAACCTTTTCACACCTTCTTCTTTGGAAAAAGCTGGATCATTCATAATTTATTTTTTGGGATGCAATAATTGGGAAGCCACCAGGCTGCAGCATTCTGGTGTAAAAGACTGTAGGGCATGCTCTGTTTCTTCTCTCACACTAGTTCCACTTCACATGAAACTACTAGAGAAAGAATAAACATGTCTTCACCCTATTGATTTGGATACCTGCTTAGGCAGAAAGAAACCACAGGTCACTGTCCGCATTTCAATGGGGAAGCAGTTGAAGCTGAGTCTTTCAAATCCTGGTCAAGTGCTCCAGTGAATACCTCTCCTAATTGTCCAATATTTAAAGTAATTCTTCCCTACTGATATCATACCCTGCATATAGATGTTTTTTAGACAATATTCATACTCCTTTCTCTAACGAGGCTCTTCAAATAGTCTTCTGTATATTAACCTCTCTTGTTCTCATAATTCTAATAGACCTCTGCAGTGCTGTTTCCAGCTAAAATTAATTTTTCTCTAACACAGGTACGCCGAACTGCAACATTATCAATACAAACTGCTTTTCCTTCTGGAAGCATTCTGTTGTTTTGTTGGCTTTGTTTGGTTGGTTGCTTGCTTGGTTTTTTAATGATGGAGGAGCTTGTTCATTCCAAGTTGGACTACACAGCACAATGGAGCATGCTGCATTTATTGAATTGGATGTCTTTTAGCTGGGCCACCTCCAACATCACCTGTTTTGCGAAAGGTCTTCTGAATGGGTAAAGCTTCAGTGTGGTTGTGATTTGCTTCATTTACCTGCCAAGACCCTATAAAATAAAAATATAAATTATGTTACAGGAAGGCCAAGTATTTGCAGCAACTTTTGATGAAACTCATAGCAGAAATATGCCTCTCATTAATAATTTTTTATTTCTGTTAGTTGTAACATATTCCGTAGGTCATATCTGGTATTTTTCAATTAAGTTGAAAATAAAAGCCAACCATCTTGCTTCTCACAGATGTTTTCTCTTACCACATGCTTATATTTCTGTCCTGCCTGTCTTCCCCACCTCTCAGTTGATCGTTATGCTTATTCATGGCTCTTACCTTAGTTTGCTCATGTCCTCCAAGCACTGCTTCATGTGCTTGACATTAGTGCCCTGCCAAAGTAGAAACATGAATTCCAAGTGGACTAGAAATATTTTTTGGATATAGGATGTACCTCTGCTTCATAAGCCTTCCCATAAAGTAGTCTCTCTCTAACCTGAGTTATGTGAATGAAAAATAAATTATTTTATAAATAACCCCAAATGAGAAAGGATTCTTGGCTGCTTCTTGATGTAGGAACTGCTTTTCCCAGTTGCCAAGCAGAGTGCCTGGTCAAAGTAGCTGGTTCTTGCCACGTTGAATGGCCAGAGCAAGGAAATTTGCCAGTTTGTGGACTTGCTCTAAAAAAGTTGTATGCAGATACATTGGAAATGAGGAACAGATTTTGAAAAGTCATGCTTATATAAACAACAAATAATTGCCAGAGAACCCTAAAATGGATTTTGACAAAAAGAAAAATATATGCAAGCATCAAGATCACTTAAAAGAAATGCATCTATGTTTGTAACTTCAGAACATTAAGGAAGACATTGATTCCAGAGAGGTGTATCAAGCATCTCGTTAATGTGAACATTATACTTCAATACCAAACTAACCCAAATGGGAGGTATGGATTACTTTTTTCATTTGTCAACAGCTAAAGCACTTAGAATAGCAGTGGCAATAGCAATAGTAGTATTTCTGTGTCTTGTAGTTAGTGACATGCAGGACTTGTTAGAGTGCTATTGTAACTGTACATATTAACTGTAAGGAAAAAAAAAATCTAAAAACCACTTGGAATTGTATTTTAATTTCACTACATGCTTTACAAGCTGGGAAATTATCTAGACAGAGTAAGGAGTTCTGCTCTTAAGGAAATTAACTTCTGAGCTTCACTCAGTACCGTTAAATATAGGACACAATTTCAATCACTAAAGCAATTTGCTGTCCTTTCTTCCAGGCACACGCACCTGCCCCTGAGCCTTTTTCTGCCCATGCTGGGTGCTGAAATTGAAAGATCTTTGCATGCTGTTAAAAAAAATAAAAAGAAGAGGAATTTTCTGCTGTGAAAAGTAATGAACATCACTTAAACCTATAATAGGGGCTAGCTTCCACCTTTAAAATCAGAGTCCATTTACACAGGGATAAAAAGGGTGCTGCAGTTAAGTGAGGCCTCTGGGAAATATTTCAGCTGCCTATAAATAAACACTTTGTGGCCTTTTTAGTAGTCTTCAGTGTCCTGTATGCAGTCTATCTCTGTGACACCTATACGTAAGGTAATGGAGAAAAACGATCATTCTACAAATAAATTCCCCTCTATACTAACTTTCATTTTATTTCCCCTTAGTCAAACATAAACCTTCACTTGAAGTTGTCAGATGTGATTATTGATCTGGGTCTGACAACATAACTCTAACCAAACAGTCCAGGAATAACTAAAAATTTGAGTCTTTCCTTTTTCTTTGCTTTTAATTTAATTATGATTTTAAAGAAGTGTAGCAAAGAATGGAGAAAAATGTAGCGAACTACTGGGGTTAAAGCGTATTATCAAAACAGTCAAAAGACACTAAAACTGGGGCAAGTATTGGAGCACTGTCAATGTTGAACAAAGTCTGGCAGAAGCATCTTCCACCATGACTTGCCCTGAATGTTGGAGGACGACAGAGTCCCTTCTGCATCTTCTCTACTTTTGTCAATTCTTGCAGAGTCAAAACTGTGTGTTCTGAAAGTTTCATTCATGAAGTTTTGTACCTTGGTTTAGTGGCAGGCTGTAGTCTTGTTTTGACATATGGCAGTCTGTAGTAGGGGAAATATTTCTGCAAGTTTGGTATAATGAGGACTCATCTGTTTTGAAAGCACTGTGAATGTCCTGGAGGCTTATTTACTAACTGATACTTTCATTGCAACTATTGCAAACTCCAAATCTTTTACTCCACTGATTTCTGGGGGAATTTGCTTGCATAAGATATGTGATGAAGCTTGAGTAAAAATATAAGATGAATCCCACATTTCTAACCTGAGGCAGAGCTGGCTCAAGGCTTTGCAGAAGTAGAATTATAGAATCATAGAATTTTTTAGGTTATAAAAGGCCTTTAAGATTAGAGCCCAACCATTAACCCAGCAATTCTGAGTACACCACTAAATCATGGCACTAAGCGTCACCTCTACATATCTTTTAATTTCCTTCAGGGGCGGTGACTCAACCAGACCGGTCCAGTGGACCCTTAACTCACAGAAACTTCCAGCATTTGCACCATCTGTCAGAAAGACATTTGCAAGGTGAGCTTCATGATATGAAATGTATGAGAAGTTACTTCCATGTGTTTGTTATGAACTTGCCACCAGCTCACTTTGTCTGATGCCCCCCTTGGTGGTAAACAGCAACCACAACCCTAATGGTGGTTCCTTCTTTGCCTGCCACCAGCTGACCTCCATTCCCCTATCTCCAGAGCTTTTGGTTTATACCACATCTCTCCCAAATGGGCCTCTTCCATAGGACCATGCTACCTTCTCACACGTGCCGCAGTCCTCTTGGCTTCTCTTCCCATCCTCCCTTAGAGGATGCAGGAAGGTTTGCTCTGCAGATACCTATGCCTCCTGCAGCTGATCTATTATTAAGAAGCTGCCTTGCAAAAATGACTGGCACATCTGGGATCCCTGTTGCTTTTTTTAGGTGGAAGCTCAAAGCTTGAGATGTCATGGACAATGACTTCCCAAGAAAAAGAGCATTTGTAGATTAGCATAGTAAAGTGGGAATAATTCCTGCTTTCATGGAACCTGTTTAGATGACAGAAGCCTTGGAGTTTCTGGATACACATAATAGCAAACACATGAAATAATAAAATCTGTTAAACGATTGCCATTTTCCTAGAGGAAGTACTCGATTTAGTCAATTTGACATTTTTGAGGACCTTTAAACACAGAAAAGGCACAAATCATATAACGTATGTCTTACCAAAGCTGGATTCTAAAAACCAGCTTCTGCAAAGGAAAAGCAGGGACTTAAATTCAGATTGCCTGAGCCAATGCACTGACTGTAGACTCGCTGAAAAGTGGGTGGAAGCGGAGTAGAATGGTAGCCACAGCTGCCCCCGGAGACCCCAAGTAGATAACCAACCATTAAATGCACTTAGGCAGTGCCTGTTGGCAGCATCCCTCTGAAAAATAGATGGGCAAGTACTTTCTATCAGTTACTAACTAGGCTTATGCATGAATAGGTTTTGAGAGAACCTGTCAAAACTGAGACACTTCTAAGTTTGCTCACAAGTAAAAGTGCACCCCTAATACGAATATTAATTTTTTGTAAGAAGGTAATTTTTAGGGAGTTAGGCATGAGCAAAACACAGGGTTTTGAGCATGCAATGCTGGTCTTAGATATCTAAATCCTGTCCAAGTAGTTATGTGGGCGGGGTTGTAAACATCTTTTTACAGCTTTCTAGGGTGGTATGAGAAAGGATAAATCATACTTCTGTGTAATAATGAGGAATAATTATGTATCTCTTCTAGAAGTGGAGAAAGAAGAGTCACTTTTTAAAGATACAAAGATTTCAGGAAATGTATTGTACCAATTAGATTTAGTAGTACCATTAGGAGATAAAACTGTATTATTCAATTATCAGTCACATTTATAGCCATTAGTTCCCCTGGAAACTTGTCAAAGCTTTAGGGTGCAGCTGTCAAGGCAAAAAAATGCAGAAAAGGAATACTTTAAAAACAATTTGCAATTGACCTTTAAATGTTATTTTCATCAATGAAGCTAATAATGTGGAAGATGATTACTCAGAATAAGTATCTTGTGCCTGACTAAAATGATACAGTATTCTTCTTGCAATTTATTTAATATACCTATATATATATATTTACTCAATATGCATACATATGTACATATATTATGCTTGTATATTACAGTAGATGTTTCTTTTACCTGCAATAGGTTTCCAAAAATACATTTTGGACAAAAATTAGGACATAAATATTAGAGGAGCATTCATGTCTTTTGCTCCAGGTCTAATAATGATCTTAGTAAGAATGAAGATTAAGTTTCTCCCTTACATGTTTAGTAGTACACAATCAGATTGCTGAACCATAAGTTTCGTTTTGTTTGCTGATGCACCAAGTGCTGGCCGCTGCCAGAGACAGGATTTCAGGCTTAAATTGAAATATATTTCGTATGAACTTGCAACTGCTTGGTTCCTATGCAGCAAAACCAGAGAGACTGAATAAATAATCTGAGGTTTACTATGTTCAAATAAATGAGAGTTTCATTCATGAAGGAAAGATTGGGTCCCAAGTGTATTACCTAGGATGTACACAGGACATACCTAACATAGATATGTTTTTATACAAGATAAATGTAATTCTCAATCTTTTTTCTACTTCAGCAAGCAAATGAGGGGCTAGGTATATGTCAGGTATTGACTGTTAACTAAATTATTTGTTTGTATAGGACTTTAGAGACTAGTATAACATTACGGTGGGAGACATTCAACAAGAGTTCTACTTAATAATCCTAAGGAGTTTCAGTATTGTAAGGAAATGTGTACTGTACTTAAGCACTAAGAAGAAAGGTTTGTTGCTTAGTACTTTAGGATAATAATCTAAATGGCCTGGTAAAGCCTTTATTCCAGCTTGGGTTCAAAATGAAGCCATGTCTTGCCAGTCAAAGAAAAAGAAAAAAACCCAAAAGCTTGTAACAGTCTCTCTCAAATACAGAACAGTGATTGCAATTTTTATAGCATCATCATTTGCTATTGATTATTCCCAGGGAATATCAGTCTAACAGAGTGGCAATCATCTAACCTCTGTGTGTGTGTGTGTGTTAGATCTATTTAAATACATGATACAAGGGGAACACAATGTGGGAACACTGTAAATGAACATAGGTTCTTCAACTCTACTGATAAATGTGACGGGGTATTTTACAATTCATGTTTCGAAAACATCTAGTAAAATATAATAAAAGAAAAAGTAAGGATAATAAAAGCGTAGGCACATGATGTTACCAATTTAATGGCACTCATTCCTTTTATTAGTAGCAATCCCACAGATGCCTGAGGAAGCATATTTGCCTGTGTTAAAACAAATCCATTCTAGAAACTGTTCTGACATCCATCATTAGAGCATTTTATGTGAGTAGTCTTTCTTACTGTATTATTAAACCATTCATTACCATGATAGATAAAAACTCCATTCCACTGAGAATCTGCCACAGCATTACAGAAACGTACCCTGCTTGGCAATGATGAAATATGCCATGACAGGAAAACAATAACACAATGTAACTTACCATTAGGCTTTTCAAATTGTAGAACATTTCTATTGTATTGCTCAGAATATATACCAAAGTCAATTTTGTCTTTAAATAAATAAAGAAATAAAGAAATAAAGAAATAAATTCCATTAGTACCAGAATTAAATCTTGGCAGTGCAGTCTCTGAAATGATTGCTAAAACATGACAGAAAACAAAGATGGAAAACTCTTAGTGTAGCACCCACTGCACTGATTCCATGTCATTTTAAGTTCCTGATAAAGTTCTTATATGTGTCTGGACAGCCTGAACTGCATCTCTGTTATTGAGCAAATGGTAAATGACTGTACTTAAAACATCTGTGCAAACTGCAGAAGTTTCAGTGAGCAATACATTTAGGCATGAAGGAGGATATCACCAGCCTCTTCTTTCTTCCGTATGCTACAGGGAAAACTATATTTTCAAAAATAGGCTTTATAAGTAATTTCTCAAACTATTACTGCAGTGTTTAAGCACCTCACAGCCTTCATTACCTCTTGTAGTATCCCTGTGAAACAGAAAAACACACCTTGGAAACTGAGATAAACCAGAATCACAGAATCATATAATCACTGAGTGTGGAAGAACCTCTGAAGACTGTCTAGTCCAAATCCTGTTCAAAACAGAGTCACCTAGACCAGGTTGCTCAGGATCATGTCCAGTTAGCTTTTGATATCTCCATGGATAGAGACTCCACAACCTCCCTGGACTACGAGCCCAGGCTCATGGTAAAAAAGTGTTTTTCTCACGTTTAGGTAGAATTTCCTGTGTGTCACTTTGTGCCCACTGCCTCTTGCTCTGTTACTGGCTACGACTGAGAAAAGTTTGGCTACATCCTTGCCTGCATCCTCCTTTCAGGTATTTACATACATTGACAAGATTCTCCCCTGAGCTTTCTCTTCTTCAGGCTGAATGAGCAGTACCAGTTCTCTCACTTTCTTCCCCTGTGAAAGGTGCTCCAGTCCCTTAATCGTCTTTGTGGCATAAAATAAGCATAAAATACTACAAATTAAAGATTTAAATTTGTATTAAATTGGTGGGGAATTATCTCCATTATACCAAAATTGCCTTTGAACTGTAAAAGCCATGTCCCCCAGTTTAATGGTAGAAAAGTAGCAACTGCTACAGTTCTTATAGTAGAACTGTTAATCTTAAATCGCATGGAAAAAAATACTATGGAATCACATAAAGTTGCCAGTGACCCCAAACAAAGGCCTTAATGTTTCTAAACTAAAACATCATTATGTTGTATGCTTCAGCAAAAGACCAAGTTATTCTATGGTGTGTCCTTCAAAGGGTATGTTGTTTGGAAGCAATAACATATTACATGAACAGCACCAAAGCCTGGAGGAGACGGGCTCCATAAAGCTTAGAAGATTTAAAGACACTCCAAAAGCAACACACTAGAGGACATATAAAATATTTTCTCGGGTCTGTAGAGAGAAAAACAACTAATTGGGATTGCTGCCAGCACTGAACAGCACTCAGATGCTGGCATCAGACAGATTGTTATCCAGCATACAATAA
Organism: Lathamus discolor; assembly: GCF_037157495.1. Taxonomy (NCBI): domain Eukaryota; kingdom Metazoa; phylum Chordata; class Aves; order Psittaciformes; family Psittacidae; genus Lathamus; species Lathamus discolor. Next base: position 85,890,484 of record NC_088885.1, read on the forward strand.
GATGAACTAAGCCTAGCCTTTGAAGGGGTGAACACATTACCCTGCAACAAACTACCAGATTCAGGAGGCCAAAGGAGTTCCATTTCATAATGTTGTCATGCAGCTTATAGTGTAAAGCAGAGAAGGCCTGACCCATCTGGAACCTCAGGGTGCCTTGGAGGCTAACACACTATAATTTGGGGACTTGGTTGAGTAATGTGGGAGATTCAGATGAAAGGAGGAAAGGCAAGGATAACTGCATATATCATCTTTTGATATCCCCATCAACGGTCATATCAGATGAACCATGTTTATGTATATACTACTGCTTCAGTGACCATCCAAATGGCTACATAGGTATCTGGAATTGGAAAACTTCAACACAATACTATGGTCAATTTTCAATACTGCAGTTAATTGTAGTTGGCAGAGCTGAGATAGTCTACAGCACTGAAGGATATTATTGCAGTCAAACTGCATTACTGTTCTCATGCTCAAACTATTCAAAGTCCTTGTTTAGCCCTCATTATGCTTTTATGTGGATCCTGTAAAATCATTATGTTATTCATCCTCATGACACTGAGTAGAGGGGCTTGTGATTACCCTCACTGCTGATAAGCTAAGGCACAGGAAAGCTAGAAATCAATTTAACCACCTAATTCTTAAAAGCTCCTTTCTACTCCAATGAGCATTTTTGTTTCCAGCAGTTAAGTTAGATTCTGAAAGTTTTGCTCTCCTACATGGACTAATCCTTTTTTCTGGCTGTGCTTGGACATCTTACTAGATCAGGATTTAGAGGCATGTTCAAGCATCCTCTGGCTGCCTTATTCTGTTCTCACTGCCTCACTGTAAGCACACTCCTCAGCATGGGTTCGACCACCCCTACCCACAGCCTCTCAGAGAGCTAAGCCATAGACCAAGAACACTAGGCAGCACGGACAAGACTGTACCACATCTATCTGGTCTGCACTGTCCTTCAGTGCAATTGCAGGTGACTGTGCAATCTCAAACTTTTTTATGTGCTGTCACGCCGCACCATAATGCACGCAGCAAGTAAGTTCTATTTCAGCAATGACAAGCTGTGTTACAGCACTCTCCTTTGGCTTCTATGAGGAAAACCACATATAAAATACAGTGAGACTGTAGTACTGTGCTAAAAAATGCACCTGATCAATGTCATCCTGTTTTTGTCTGGGATAGAGTTAATTTTTTTCCTAGTAGCTGGTGCAGTGCTGTGTTTTGGCTTTAGTCTGAGAACGTTGCTGATAACACACTGAAGTTTTAGTTGTTGCTCAGTAGCTCTTACCCTGATCAAGGACTTATCAGTCTCATGTTCTTCCAGTGAGGAGGAGCATGGGAAGCCAGGAGGAAGCAGAGACAGGACACCTGACTCAAACTAGCCAAAGGGGTATTCCATACCATAGCACGTCATGCCCAGTATATAAACTGGGGGGAGTTACCCAGAAGGCCCAGATTGCTGCTTGGATTGGGTTGGCTATTGATCAGCAGGGGGTGAGCAATTGTGCATCACTTGTGTTTTATTGATTTTTATTCCTCTGTCTTTCCTATTGTTAATACTAATATAATAATAATATTATCCTCCTTTATTTCAATTATTAAACTGTTCTTATGTCAACCTGTGGGTTTTACCTTTTTCTGATTCTCCTCCACATCCCAAGAGGCAGGGGGAGAAGTGACTGAGCAGCTGCATGGTACTCAGTGACCAGCTGGGCTTAAACCACAACAAATGTTTTCTCTGAGAGAGGGAAGTCTTGAAGATCTAGAGATGTTAGTTATTGAGGGGTGATCAAGCACAACAACGAAATACTCTGCCCAAGCATTATCTCAGTTACACAGTGAATCCTGCTGCTTTGGATCTTCCTCCCAGCAACATCCCCAAGAGAGTAAAATTAACTCGTGAAAAGATTACATGATGGTTCACTCATTGAAACACTCAGAGCCTTTAATGGTATTTTGGTTTAATCTGAGTATATATGCAGCATGTAATGAAAGAAACGTCACAGAATCAGCTATTAAATACTGTCAAGAATATGCTCACTGCAGCTCTGGCTGTCCTGAGTCAGCTAGTGAGGCAGCAAGGACAACCCAAACAGCAGAGACAACAAGGCCTCCTAGCTCAGACAGGCAGTTGCTATTGATCATTTGCAGCGCGGCTTTAAGTCAGAGAACAAACCCATGGTTGTTATCATTCATCAGCACAGAAGCTTCAGCGTTTCCTTAGGGAAAACAGCAGTACCTCCCAGCAGCTAGTAATTTTGGGCTACGCATTGATGGAGCACAGAAAACGCAATAATTAATCTAGACACAAGCCTGTTAAGTTGGGCATGCCCAACCAACACACCACTACATTGTTCTGCGGGAAAAAACCCATCATAAAGTATGTAGTCAATAAAATACAGTAAAGTGAAATGAGGCTCCTTAAATGTGAAAATTTGATGGCAAGGACTATAGATAAATGACAAAGCACTAGGTAAGATTATAGTGTTAACAGTGATGGCTTGTGCAACACTTCTGGAACATGTTTTTCCTGTACTCTGCTCTGCCAAGCAACCTCCTCCTTCTAGCCAGCCTGCTGGGAAGCTCAGCGCTTGCTCAGCCAGCTGATCCATGGTTTTAGTGACAATGTAAGAAACAGCCTGTTTTAGGCATCTCCGCTTAGTTTGTTGTAGGCTCAGATGGGAGTACACACGAGGTTAGGAGTCCATAGGACACATCAGTAAATACTAATTAGATCTTTCCCTTTGCAGCCACAGTCTACACATCTGGGCAGTGGCTTTGTCATAAGAGCTTAAGCACCCTGTTTTCAGACATGGCTGGCAGATGCTTAGATACTGCATAGCAGGTAATTGCTTTTGCCTGCTACCAAAATCCTTGTGTGTCTTTGATGTGCTCACAGATCATTTCTGACTTAGAACAGAACAATTGCATTTAAATTGATTTAAATATTTAATGTCTGTCTTCACAGAGTGAATAGCAATGCTCTCGAAACTTCCTTAGTTATGTACCTGCAGGAGTGCTTTTTTAGTCTCCCCTGTTGCTGTCAGCTAAACATAAGGAACACGAATTATCAGTAGCAAGTGTGTGAGCTTTTCCTTCTGACTTGTGAAGCTGCAGACATAATTTTTTGGTGTATACTGCTCTGCCTGACCTCCTCTTTCTTCTAAATGATATTGAAACTATTATCACTGGCTCTCTCCCCCTTCCTATTGTTCTTTTCTTTCCAAGCTCTTTTTCCCTCTGACAATTCAATTTTCTGAGTTTCTGTGGTATAATGTGAATTTTCCTGTGGTTTTCTAGAATTGTCTTTAAAGGCTATAAGGTCCTTCCTTACAGGTTTTTTTGTGCTGTAATACAGAGAGTTCCTCAGGCTTATCTAATTAATGTGGTTTGTATAAGTTTGTAGCAATTTAGCCAAAATGAATGAAAATTTGTATTAAGTTACCAGAGCACAGAAGCCAGCACTTCTGATTTTTTATTTAGGTAACTGACAGAGCCTAAAGAAGTACCACAAATGCCTCAGTGTTGCTCACCATGGAGTAGCATTTTATCTTCAGACTTAAATCTCTCCACAAAGTATCTTTTCTATTTTCTTTCTGCTTTTATCCAGCAGCCTCAAAGCCTTTTGGAGGGAAAAAAAAAAAAAAAAAAAAGGGAAGAAAAAAAAAGCCAATGAAACCCCCCCAAAATCCCAAACGAACACCCCACCCCCCCACCAAAATCCAAGCAAACAAACAAACAAACAAAAAATAAAAGCCAACAAAAAAAAGAACCCAGACTAGTTTTTTTGTCAGGGTGTTTCTAAGAGAGACATAAACACCAGAGTGCATGCAGTAAAGCTGATTTACCTGCAACGCAGATGGAAAGTGAAGTGGCTCTGTAACAGACTCACACTAAATGTCGCAGTCACCCTGCTCAGAGGAACGCACTGCCAAGTGCATCTTATGATTTCCTTAATGAAGGGTAACATGAGTCCTTCTTCAGTGGAGAATGACATGTGAGGCATCTGGCCCAAAGGCTGCCCAGTGTCTCTGACTGGTATATCTGCCTGAACTGTGGGAAATGAGGGACACTAACTGGCAAGGAAGATTTCTTGCCTGGCATACACCAGCCATCTCCTATTATTTTGAGAACTACGTAGGACCCCGCTGTGTTGTTTATACAGCTGGAGACAGAAGTTTTCATGCTTTATGCTTTCCCTCTGACCAAGATTTGCTGGGACCAAACACAACTTTCCAGGAACCATGTAATAACATCAGAGCAGTCAGGAGTAACAGCTGTGAGTCCCAGTTGCCACTAGGTGTACTATGAGTACATAAAAAAACAGATACAAAAAACTGGTCTGGGCTTTTCTTTTTTTCCCTTTGGATCTGGAATGTATTCAGACCTCTGAGGAATTGCTGACTTCGATATCAGCTGTTTCCCCAGCTGTTCCTACTTAGAAAAAGCTTGTAAAATCTGGACTGTGCCTTCGAAGGCATCCCAGTAAGAACTTGCAATACCACAGCAGTGAAGAAAATGCAAAATACTCATTTGACCACTGAAGCTCTGCTACCAGCTCTAACAGATTTTCACAAAACTAAGTTCTATTTCAAGAAAGGAAGTGTTATGTTACTTCGGTCAGTGGCACAGCAAGAAAACCTATCTCACTGGCTAAGACCTGCCTCCTCCTTTTCTCCGCCAACCACCATCCAGCATTTCTTTTTATTAAAAAAAAAAAAAAATGTAAAAATTAATTAAAAGAGCTGCTAAAGCAGAAAAGAGTATTTTAGACATATGATCTTCTGAGTTCCCTCCAACAACATCATCTTAGGTAATGGCTTATCATCCAACATTTGCTTTATTTTCTCTGTAACAGTAGGATATTTCCAAACTTGTGCATCCCATCTGTATCCATTTTCACAATGACTGAACAAATGCAATTAGTCTGCAGTCAGCCATGTAATGGTCTGCTACTACCACTAGGTATTTTTAGTCCATGGATTCTCTTCTCAGCTATGCCTTTACTCTTTTCCTAGCTTACTTTATTATCAGAGTTGCTTTTTCCCCTTCCCTGCCATCCTATGTTCTTGAAAGAATCCCGTATGCTTTACTTTTTCATATTTCTCTCATGGTCATTTTGTTACAACATACAGATGGTTGAAAAAGGAGGAAATTTTTGCAGTAAAACTATTGCAAATTTTGCCTTTTATTTCTTCTCAAATTCTGTAGTTGGCATTATTTCCTAGAGCTGTACAGTCTGCATTCTACCCAGACTCCCTTCCATGATTATTATGTTTTTATAAAGATATATGAACTGCTGGAGAAGAGAAAATCTTCATGTCAAACTACTGAGACAGGAGTTCTCTTTCCTTCTCCCACAACAGATTTTCAGTGACCCACACACCTTGCAGCAGAATGTGACCCTGTTTTTTGTTGAAGCCCAGACTGCAGTTGTCTTACGTGCTGAACGGAGCAGGGATGAACATGACTTTGCATGTACTCTCCTTTGCCTATGGCATGGAATCCCAGCAGCCTTTACAATTTTGCTCCAATACATTAACAACAAAGACATATCACTGAATCCTTCAGAGTATTAAACATGACATGCTTTAAATTCTCCGAATTTGTTAACTGGTTTCTTCACCAAGCTACATGTGATGCTCCTCTGTTTGTATCAATGTTCATCGCTTTTCTTAAAACCACTTCTTGAGCATGCCTTTCTGTTTTTCAATGTCTTTGATTCTTGATTTTGTGATCCGATTTAAACCTGTGTATGCAGAATTTCTTGTTTGTTTGGCTGAATGGGGTGCCTATAAGGCAGTCAACTTTTCTTAATTCTAGTTTCTTCTCCAAAGTGCTTCTCTGAAAAATGGTGAATCCTCAGATGTACCTCCTCAGCAGTGAGATGCTTTTACCACCAGGTTTGTCTCTCATGTGTGCAGTTCACATGGCGTAGGCCTTCTCTATGACAGAAAGATGCACTGATTAAATTTTAACCAGGTTTTAAATGAATCTAGTCTAACTAATGTAAATTCTTGTGTAAGACCTTCTTGCTTGGTGTAGCACACACAAGTTTTTAATTGTCCTGAATTAAAAATAGAAAACAAAATGGTTTAAGCTCAAATAGGTATGTCAGTGGATTTACTTAAAGCTGCGTACCTAACCAGACTGGCAAAACTTTCTCATGGAGAAAAGGCTTTAAACTATACACAGTAAGACAAAGAAAAAAAAAAAAAAAGGTACATATGGTCCCCTACCGTATTTTTCCTCTATACTGTCAGTTCCCCATCATTCCAAGACTTCCTTCTCTGACTGCAAGCACAGTTTTTTAGTTGTTTCCCAAAACAAAAACTTGCATAAATTTCACTGCCACTTCTGGGAACCTCAGTGATCTCAAAAAGTGCTCTTCTGCTCACACTTCCTATTCACCAGTTCCTGTTTCCCATTTTACCCTGCTTTTTCCACATTGTCTCTGTGGATTGTACTGGCTCTAGAACAATTTTCAACATTCAGACTACAGCATCTCCCTTCTAAAATGTAACCAAGCTTCTAGGACTATCTTCTGAATATATATCTATATTTTTTCCCCTGATAAATACTTACCTTTTAATAGAAAAAGAACCATTAAAAAGAAAATTAAATGGATTTCTACCTCTAGATTCACCTAAGTTATATTCAGAGGCAGGATTGTGATTCATATACTGAAGAAGTTACAGAAATTCAAGCCTGAATCTTTCATTACCTTAGAGAATAGCCAACCTTAGCAGCAGTGATTTCATCTCAAAGTCAAAATCTTCAGCTGGAAATACCTTCCTTGCTTCCTTTTAAACAGGCTCAGAAACCTTTTCTGCCTTCACCTCAGTTCTCTTTCCTGCAAAAGAAAGTATTCTGGTTTCTCAGCCTAGGGATTTTTCACTAGGGATTTCAGTTTGCACCTTCAGCTCAGGTTCATATATATGAACTACTTAAGCAGACCTGATAGGATATTACTATTGTCTTTTTTCCCCCTTATGCATAGGCATATTTGCTATCACTTTTCCTTCCCTTTGATATCACATTAGGGAGGCTACATTAATTACCCATTCCTCCAGGCAACAAATGCTGTGTGTTCAATAGCTGACTGGCCCACTTCTTTAAGCTCAACAGAGATGTTAGTTTTAGCTGTTCCAGGGAGGACAAAGGAGAAAAGATACCTCAGCAAGAGTTCAAATATTTATAACAGATCATTTTCCTACTGCTTCTCACAGTGCTGCATGCCTTTCACTTAATGTAACTTGACATTTAAAAAATCCTTTCATTCAGTGCAGGAAACCCTTTGACACCCAAACTGGCAGAATTCCTGGGTATAAGCATTCTTCTCCACTGTTCTGCTGCTTCCCTGCCTAGCACCGGTCAACAGCAAATACTTCTTCCCCTTAAACCCTTATCTGACAAGCTCCAGAAAGGAAAAAGAATATTCCAGCAAACTGATTCTAAGATTACCTGTACCCATGGGATTAAGTCATTAGCTATTTACCATGAAATCATTCTTAATGCGAGTCAACCTAAAGTAAAAGGGAAGAAAAATGTTTGCCTACAATATTTCAAATCGGTGATTGCAAGATTTTCTAAATTCCAAGGCCAAAAGGAAATGGAAAATGCATGCAGAGGTTTGGTCATTATTTATATTGGCTCTAAAGTTTCCTCTCACCCATTATGAGACAGCTGAGAGACTGTTAGAAGTTCGCATCTTCTTGACTTAGGATCCAGCTCTGGAATAATTACATTCCCATGGAAGGGGATCTTGGCTCAGGGAAGAACATTACCTTTCATAGTATGTTCCTTTAAATACATTTTAAGGATGTGCTCAAAATCGAATTTATCTTCCCACAAAATTTTGAACTCTCACTTCTTCAGCGAAAGGTGATCCTTCACTTTGGATTTGTTTCTATTACTTACCCTTGCCTCTTTAAAAATGCTGCTTTCTTTTTGGCAAACCAGACATAGTAATCTCCTTTGCTTGAGTATTAGCAAACTATTAATCACTTTATCACCAATGAATACACATCTCTTCCACGTGACCAAAGCTGACAATACTTCTGAGAATCACTGTGTATTATCCTTAATCAGGAGGTTTTATTTCACGCAAGGCTTCACCCATGTTTTAGACAAACATAACAATGGACTATGCCATATCTGTCTGTTGGTTATAATCACTGGAGCAGACACAACCGAGCTCTACCCCATAAGGTAAATCAGGCATGGGATGACTGAAGAGTATCCCGAGCTGACAGCTACATTTATAGTACAGGGTCTGATTCACTTTGGTACATGTTGTAGCTAAGTGGGGTCAGCGGTGCCTGCGGGTTCTCATGCAGCACTTCTCAGGCATTGCAGCAGCACCCCAAAGCCCCTGCAGGAACAGGCAAGTCCTCCAGGCACAGGCTACCTTTGCTGGAGTCCCAGTATTTGCGGAGAAGATGCGCAGGGTAAAGCCTCTTGTAGCTGAGGAGGCAGCAGAGACACCCAGGTAGGACAAGGAGCGTGCTTGCCAGGCCACAAAACCCACCCCAACAGATGGAGTGGAAGTGCTTGAGGACTGTGAGAGATTATTTTGTTTGGGATTTTTGATTTTGTCCCCTACAGACCTGTGAGTCATGAGATATGAGAAGGGCCCATGAGACTAAAAAGCAGCTAAACTGTTTTCATATACATGAGTTTGATGCAGCAGAACTTTATTTCAGGATTGTCTTCAAAGGGCAAACTAATTATGTGAACAGAAGGTGGGCAAAACAAGTATTTAACCAACTTATGGGACTGAGCAGACCAAAGAAACAGGGCATTTCTTCCTGAGCAATCTGTTGGCAGAGGGATTTCTATCAGGTGTTCAGAGATGGTAGCAATATGGAGGACTGTCTAATCTTCTGGAAAGCTATTTGGAACAGGACCAGACGGAGCTATTTTCATTGTGGCATTGGAAAAAGATAGCAATAGAGCAGAGAAAAGAGAAGCCAGAGATAGTAAAAAGCCTTACGGAAGCAGAGGCAGGCTGTGTAGAGCCTTTTGAAGGATGAGGTTTTAACCTGTGGTTGAATTTAGACAAAAAATAACTGATGGACAGGGGACAGTGGAGTGAAGTATGACTTGTGGCTCTTGATACAGATAGGAGAAGTGCAGTTCAATTTCAATGTAGAGCACTGTCTTTTAGGCAGCTTATAAACTTTCATACTGCCATGCCTGATGCAGGTTCAGAAACTAAGATTAAGTTTGTGCTATGGAAAAGGGCAAGTAGGATGATAAGGCATAGATGAAAAGGGCAAAGAAGGAGCACTAATCCTTAGGCAGGAGGATAAGGCAGTTTGGGGAGCCAGAACTTTCTCTGTTAATCTGTATGAATTTGAGGCTCTGTTTCAGGATGACTATAAGAGACAGTATTTCTAGCAGACTTGTCCTTGAGGGAGAACCAGGAGCACTCTAACACCCAAGAATGTAAAATCAGTAAGGGGTTAGAAAGAAATAGCCAATAAAAAAATAAATGAGGTGGCTGCAAAGTGGATTATGGGTGCCTTCATTCCTCTAGGACAGATATTGACAAAAGGATGTGATGAATTCAGAATGATCCATTCAGCCCCCCTCTTACCCTCGTAGAGTGTCCATAAATGATGGTGGTGACCCTTGATTAGTAATCTGATACACATTTTCCTTGACCTAGCAGTATCAGTCATTCTTACCCACGGCCTTGTAACATGGCTTGCAAATTGTAACACCAAATTGGTATTTCAGCTATTATCAGCTCACCATCATGACTTCAATTTGCTGGGATGCAGGATTCAGGGACAGTATTTCTTCAAGAAAGCAATGTCAAGAGGTTGGCTGGTGACCAGCACAGCCTCTGGCAATTCATCAAAATGCAGTACACAGACAGTGAAATGGGAAGAGGAAAGCCTCTGGTAGCTTACTGTCCTCAGGACTTTACTGAAAAGGGAGGGAAGAAAGGAGAGTAGTAAACAACAATGTGGTAGCAGACTGTGGTAGCAGGAAGGTATGAAGTCCCTATGGCCACATGGAAGGACAGAGGGTTTCTGAGCAGAAGCTGCCTTGAGAGTGTAAACAAGCTAGACACCCACGTAGGACCAACCCGTGTTGCCACAGGAGGAGTGGAGGGAAATTAGAAGGGGGCCAAGAAGGATCATTCAAACAATTGCAGATGTTGCTGGGGGACACTTAGATCTTGTATGCATAGTGGCAGTGATTGCACAAAGGCACGGTGCACTCACCACTGCAAAATCTGATGGTCATAGACAAACGAGGTTTATCTGTTAATGAGCAAACATGGTTCACTGTAACAAACTTGTAAGGAGTCTGTGGTGCCATTTAGGACTGTTACAGGTGCTAAACAGCTGCCATTACACAAGCTCATCATAGGTCAGCACCTTTCAGTACCCGACAGGGTGACTGTCTTTGAGCTTAGGCACAAGCAGCCACTCTTAAGACAAGAATGAAGCTGGTACTCAGCTTCCCACAGTACAGCACTGTGGTGGGTTAACTTGGGCCGACAGTCAAGCACCCACACAGTTGCTTACTCCCTCCTTTTCTCCCACTCACTGCGGGGCACAGATTGGGAAAAAAAGAAAGCCCTGATGATGTGCAAGCACTGCTCAGCAATAGCCAAAGCACTGGTGTTTTATCAATGTTTTGATCACAAATCCAAAACACAAACACCATAAGGCCTGCTATGACAGAGAATTACCTCCATTCCAGCTAGACCCAGTACAAGCATGATAAATCTTCTAATGATGTTTTGATAGATGCTTCACACAGGCTAATTGTTGAGCATAAAACTAGACTCCTGTGAAAAACATTAAAAATTGTAATACTAGCAACTAAAATAAATTAAATTATGTAGTCTGGAAAAGCAGAAAAAATTGAAAGCTGGTAAACAAAGTGAATCTTTGTGCAAAGAGAAGTAAAAGAGATGCATATTTTAAAAATGTCTTATAACCTTTAGGTCTCAGACAGCAAGTATTTTGAAAACATTCATTAAAAAGGACATAATTCTGGAACACAACTGAAAAGCAAAGCAAACCTTCCACCATTGTTCAAATGATGCAGTTTCCTAAGGAGAAGTCATAAGAGTTCCCAACCTAAAGAATGCTGATATTTTGCATTCTTTTCATGTAAGAGGAGAGAGGACTGGAGAGATAACAGAAGAAAGAATGCGTTAGCCTTATACCCTTGAGCTGTGATGAAATAACAGTCTACTTACATTTAATTTTGTTCAGTTTATAACAAAGCATTCAGCAGAAAACATCAATAAGAATGTTGACACACTCATACTCCTTCTAATAAGAATGAAAAAGAATTATAGTTGCAAATCTGGCATCTAGAATTCAGCTGAAAAGGGATTTTTGCTGTTTAGCAGTTAGTTCTCTCTGTAACATAGTGTCTCTAAAGGAAGATTATTAGGTAGATTTACAGCTGAGCTATGTGTTAAGATCAGTTCAAAGATTAAAAAATGACTACATTACTCTAGACAAAGATAGATACATTTCAACTATATATACACCATACTACGTAATTTCTTGTTGTCTATTTCTTAACATTCTCTGAAAGGAACTTAAATAAATGATGCATAGAGGGTAAAGACCTGAACTTTGCAATAGATACATTTGCTGCAAATTTAATAGAAATCTTAGGTCATCTGCCAAAGGTCTGAAACTAAGGCAGTAAGGCTCTTCCAGGAGAAAAAGTGGGTTTCAGAATAGGTCTGGCTATCTCTTAGATGGATAAATTGGGGTCAGGTGAAGCCTATGTCAGGTACCATTACTGTGGGAAGCTGAGTACCAGCTTGTGTCTTAGGAGTGACTACTTTTGCCTGAGCACCAAGAAAGTCACTGTGAGCTGACCTATGATGAGCTGATGTTAATGGCAGCTGTTTAGCACCTGTAACAGTCAACCCTACAGTCTTAAAAGGTTATTTCCTAGAGGCTAGTGCCAACTGCCCATACTTGGGTACATGCAAAACCACCTCTGAAGCCAGGAACAATTTCTACAAAATAAAAGAAAGAGCCTGAAGATATAGAAATCAATAAAATTGGGTGTATGTACCATAGATGTGGTATCTGACCCTAAATATTAAATATTGAAACAAAGCAACCATCAATTTTATAATGAGTCCTTACTATAAGGCTTCCTGTCAGCAAGGTTCTATGTTCCCACCACAGCCACCAAAATCCGCCATATTCTGATGTTAACAGTTTTTTGAATTAAAATGCAGGAAAACAAAACAATACGAAACAAAAAACAAACACAAAATCCAATATGTTTGGAAACGCTAAGAATCTAAATTAACTTGACCTTCTTTTCATTTTCATTTTTTGACCAACATAAATTCTTTCCTTTATTCAAATAGCACAACTTCTACAGGCCTAAATCAGTTGCAATCTCAAAGACAGAATGTGATGAGAAGCAGAGGAACAGAAAAGTAACGCAAAGACTTGTACAATACCTGATTTTCTTGAGCCTCATTTGGGAGCCATGCCAGTAGCTTCCAGGAGCGATCACAGTCCCATTCCCACAGACACTGAAGTTGTGATGTGACTCACAAACCCTGAGAGTCTGTGCACGCTCATGTGGAGGGCAGCCTTCTCATCTGCAGAGCTAGAAGAACAAGACCCTCTCTAACTGGGCAGCAATAATATGCCTGTTATCTATAACAACAAAATATACATTCTCTTTCATAAGCCCCAGACTAATGAGAAAATGGAGAGGCATGGCTTCTGTTTTCAATTCTGCTGCGAGTTTGGCTTTGTCAACTTATTTATACCTCTCTGTGCTTCCATTTACCAATTTTAACACAGGGGATAATAAAAATTACATCTTTTATGCAGAATGTTGAGATCTTTGAATGAAAAAGCTCCAAATGATGGCTTTTGCTTTTACTTTGCCTGTTGAACTAAACATCATCTTCCCTCCGTCTCTCTGTCCTCCCTTCTTCCCTCCTTCTCTCGTCTTCTTTTTCCCTCTCTCTCTTCTTCCCTCTGTCCTCCAGCCTTCCTCCTTTCCTTCTTTTGAATCTATAAATTGCTCTATTAATCTTTCATATCAGAATACTTCTGCAGTATTACCACTGTGAGTAGTGTCCTAAGGCAGAACTGAATTGCACTGAAGAGGAGGAAAGGAAGAACAAACAATGACATTTTGTAGAGCAAGGTCTCTGGAAACTCACAGGGGTTTATTCGCTTTACCTGCTTTATTTTTCTTTCAGTATATAGTGTGAGACATTTATAAAGATTTTAATGAAAAGCACTAAATTTTAGCTTAATGTGAGGCCATATTGTGACAGTGGTTTCCATTTGGGTTTTCCTTTAAGGCGTAATTCTCCTGTAAAGTCAATATAAATTTCTACTTCAGCTGCATGGCAAATAACAACCTGCAACTGTTCTTGAGAGAAAAGAAACCTACTATGAATTATGTCACTCTAGCCTGCACTATGTCTAAAATTTAACAGCTAAATTAATATTGTAAACAACAGTGGGGAGAAGCAAATGTAAAAAGTAGTAATTGCGTCTAAGATAACAGTTAACAAAACCAGAATGTGTTTGTGAAAAAAGCATACAGAGCAGCTTCTGCACATGCTACAAACCTCCTGAATTTGATTCACATCTCAACAGTAATCCATCATACTGAGAAATTGCTTTTTGTGCTGATTTAATGTTTGATAACAGCTCAGAAGTCTGAACTTTATGACAATGTAACATAGCAGTGGCAATGTAAGATTGCTACATTTCTTTATTCCACCTTTCTGATGAGATAGACCTGTTGTACACTTTCTACCAGAAACATTTCCAAGGAAATTTACTGAAACATTAAGATAAAAGAGTGTTTGAGTTTTGCAGTTGCATTATGACTAATTCAGTAACTTTTAACACTTACTGGATTTATAGGTTTTCCCCAGTGGGAACTTATTCTAACTCCAAAGAAAAAAAAACCCAAATTATATAGGTCTTCCTGGAAAACTGGATTAGTTGTCGTGGCTTAAACTGATCCACACAGCTCGTCCACTCACAACCCCCTCGACCCTCCCTGCTCCCGGAGGGATGGGGAGGAGAATCAAGAGAATGTAACTCCCACGGGTTGAGATAAGAACAGCCCAGTAACTAAGGCATAACACAAACCACTGCTGCTACCGCCAATGATAATAATGATAAGGGAAATAACAAGAGAATACGATATCACTGCTGAATTAGTTCGACCCCTCCCCCCGCCCCGAAGAGAGAGCCTGCCCTTCCGGGTAATTCCCAGTTACCTCCCTGGGCATGACGTGCTGTGGTATGGAATACCTCTTTGGTCAGTTTGGGTCAGGTGTCCTGTCTCTGCTTCCTCCCGGCCTCCCCTCGTCCCCAGCAGAGCATGAAACTCACAAAGTCCTTGGCCAGAATAAACATTACTTAGCAACAGTTAAAAACAATCGGTGTTACCAGCTCTCTGCCCAGGCTGGAAGTCAAAACACAGCACTGCACCAGTTACTAAGAAGGAACAAAACACCTCCGGGTAAACCCAGGACATTAGTATACCTAGTGAGCAAACAAATTTGTGTTCCTTGTCAGAGTAACAGTGCAGTTAGAGTAAGTAACAACATGGAATCAATACAATCATCAAGATACAGAGAAACCAGCAAACACTAGCAATCCAAGTGACTTTAATAAGTCAATGCAAAAACATGTGGTAAGGGAAGACTGGAAAACAGCATGTTACTCCTTGCCCAAGATTTCTTTGCTTGTTTTCTTACACAAATTAGTTTTTTTGCATGGTGGTCCACACGATCTCTGAAGATTTCCAAGCAAACCACAGTCTTAAGAACAGTATCCTCTTCTTAACCTGGAATAGCAGTGGACAGAACTGAAACAACCATTATTTGGCTTCCTTTACATATTTACATGGAAGTAGAAAATCAGGGAACTTCCCCATCTTCTGACTGTATTATTTTAAGTAGTGGGTACTGACATACACAAATAAAACTCTGCAAACTCAAAAAGTCAAAGTGAAAGATCAGATTCCAAAGAAAACCTTTTAGTTTGTTTATCATTTCTTGGAGCTATCATGCTACCCTAAAAATGTCACGAAGGATTAGAACTACACGGAGAACCGATATTTTTATTAACTGGTTGGGAAGAACGTGAAGAAGAGAAAAATAATCTAGTTTCTTGGTGGTTTTTAATCTTATAAAAATTAAAATTCTTAAAACATGCTGTTGAAACAAATAGCCCAACCTTCAAAACAACTAGCTGTTTTCAGGCAAAACTATTTTGGACGCATTATCAAAATCAGCTGGTAGTTTCCATTGACTTGATTTTTTTCTACAAATTTGGCAAAAGCCTATTCACTGAGAGAGTTTTGCTCACCCTATGGCTAAATACAGAGCAGTTTATCATGCATCCCAGGATTTACAGCAAGCATGTGCATATGTATGCTGGAAATTACAGCAGAAGTTGAGTGGCAAAACACTTTACTGCCTTTTAGGTGTTGCATGACCCTTGGTTGTACTATAATTTCCCCCTGACTTGAGCCCTGAAAATGTTTTTCTATGTGTTTCCATATTTTCAGAAAGAATATAAGACATTGCTGGAGGCCCTAAGTGAAAGAAGCAAAATTGCAGCCATCTGTTAAGTACTAGGGAGTATTTTCAAAATAGACATAAACGGTGTCCTAATCATAGTTCAACAGACTGCTTGCTTTTAAAATAGACTGCTTACTGAACATACTTTGGCCTGTAAGAACCTAGTATTACTGTCAAAAGTCCTGTGGAGGGCCAACTGCCACTGAAAATATTTTTTATATGTATGCTTTTGCACACTTTCTTATCTGATCTCTTCACAAGTTTTCTTTTAACTTAGTCTTTAGGGTCTGTAAAGGGCTTTTTCCCTATTTTTGGTTGGTTTTTTTTTTTGTTTTGTTTTTTGTTTTTTTTTTTATGCAGGAGCTGGATTTTTGTCTGCACCATTGCCACAAAAGACATAGCTTCTTTCTGTTTGCTATTTCAGTTAAAATTAGTAGTAGCTGGAGAGTAGTCATTCTTAGTTGTGCTGGATAATGTCACGGATACTAGAGATGTCTATTATAAGCTCTTGCCTATTAATTGAAGAGTTGTGGAATCTTTCACAAAAATGCTCTTATTCTAGAACATCCACCAGTCCTCAAAACACCTTAAAAAGTGAAATAAAACCAATCTGGTTTATTTAGTCTTCCATCACTGTTGCATTTCAGTGCCTTGTCTCATGATGCTGTCATTCACAAGCTTTCCAGTGGAGACTTGCCTTTGCTACAGTCTGTGGGAAAGGGTGTCAGCATGAGGCGTGGTTGATTTGGCAAAGGAAGTGACTCCACAGCCAACTTTGTGTAAAAACTCTGCCTGTTTTCCATTGTAGTTTCCCACAGCTGCTCCCATTTGTGCGTGCTGGTACAAACAATGGGACTGCCAACTCCTGGCGTTATAATGCCTGTCATTATACCTCTGTATTTCCTGTATGTTGGCATAATCAAGAAAGACATTGCTACTAATATTACGGCACCACAGCTAGCCAGAGAAATGCATGTTGCCTTAGGTCTGCCAAAGAAACAATCACTCTGTTTCACGAAAGTGGAATCTCACTTACAACCTTTACAGGACATCCTCATTTAGGTGCTTGATTTTACAAATCCCTATCACTAAGTCTTTTTTGAATCTGGGATGTCTCCTTTTTGCTTTTCTTGCAACATTTAAAAAACAATAATGGAATAAATAACTGAAAACTAAATTCTATCCTATGGTATCATACTGACACCTATATAACTCTTCTGCAGGCATAGAAACTTACCATATACACAGGTTCCTGTTTCTTGAGAAAATGAGTAATTATATGTACTGACAAGTATAGTGAGGTCTCAGAACCTGCTCTGGAAAGCAGTGATCTTTCCCTCTCCCTCCTGCAAGCCTGATCCTCTGTGTGCTGGCTCCTGCCTGACCTACCTTCAGTCTTTCTTTCCTCCCTCCCCCAGGGCTTCTCATCCTCATCTCACCCAACTAGTCCTGGCTTCCACGTCATTGCTTGAGGAAAGATTTTTCATATCTCCCACCTTGTCACCCACTCTGCTTCTTCAATTCTCATGTCACTTCTCCACTGCTCCCCTACTCAAGTTTTTGTCCTTTTATCTCTCTCTCCACGCAGGCCAAGTCCTCCTGTGCCTTGTTTTATCCTGTCTCCATCTCTCTTCTCCTCTTCCAGTCCTTGTTCCTTCTGTACCAGAATGGTTGCCTTGGGATCCCAGCTTCCAAACCTGATGCAAAGCTGCATTTGTAGAGAATACCCAATTTTAGCCCCACATTTCAGAGACATACTCAGGATAGCTGCTGTATTTTGGCTTTTGCAAGACCAGCCAAACCACATCTTTGATGTAATTCTTCCTCCCAGTGCACCTCCACATACCAAATCATTGCACTGAAATATGAAATTATAAATGATTCTTAAAGAAAAATACTAACTTGTGGGGTTTTTAATCATAGAATCATAGAATAGTTAGGGTTGGAAAGGACCTCAAGATCATCTAGTTCCAACCCCCCTGCCATGGGCAGGGACACCTCACGCTAAACCATCCCACACAAGGCTTCATCCAACCTGGCCTTGAACACCGCCAGGGATGGAGCACTCACAACCTCCCTGGGCAACCCATTCCAGTGTCTCACCACCCTAACAGGAAAGAATTTCCTCCTTATATCCAATCTAAACTTCCCCTGTTTAAGTTTTAACCCATCACCCCTTGTCCTGTCACTACAGTCCCTGACGAAGAGACCCTCCCCAGCATCCCTATAGGCCCCATTCAGGTACTGGAAGGCTGCTATGAGGTCTCCACGCAGCCTTCTCTTCTCCAGGCTGAAAAGCCCCACCTTCCTCAGCCTGTGTTCATACAGGAGGTGCTCCAGTCCCCTGATCATCCTTGTGGCCCTCCTCTGGACTTGTTCCAACAGTTCCATGTCCTTTTTATGTTGAGGACACCAGAACTGCACACAATACTCCAGGCGAGGTCTCATAAGAGCAGAGTAGAGGGGCAGGATCACCTCCTTCGACCTGCTGGTCACGCTCCTTTTGATACGGATACGGTTGGCTTTCTGGGCTTCGAGCGCACACTGAAGCCAGCTCATGTTCATTTTCTCATCGACCAGCACCCCCAAGTCCTTCTCTGCAGGGCCGCTCTGAATCTCTTCTCTGCCCAACCTGCAGCTGTGCCTGGGATTGCTCCGACCCAGGTGTAGGACCCTGCACTTGTCGTGGTTGAACTTCATAAGGTTGGCATCAACCCACCTCACAAGCGTGTCAAGGTCCCTCTGGATGGTATCCCTTCCCTCCAGCGTATCAACCGGACCACTCAGCTTGGTGTCATCGGCAAACTTGCTGAGGGCGCACTGAATCCCACCATCCATGTCAACGACGAAGATGTTAAACAAGACCGGTCCCAACACCGATCCCTGAGGGACACCACTCATTACCGGTCTCCAGCTGGACATCAAGCCATTGACCACAACTCTTTGTGTGCGGCCATCCAGCCAGTTCTTTATCCACCGGGTGGTCCATCCATCAAATTGATATCTCTCCAATTTAGAGACAAGGATGTGGTGTGGGACAGTGTCAAAGGCTTTGCACAAGTCCAGGTAGATGACGTCAATTGCTTTACCCTTATCCATCAATTCTGTAGCCCCAACATAGAAGGCCACCAAATTGGTCAGGCAGGATTTCCCCTTAGTGAAGCCATGCTGGCTGTCACCAAGCACCTTGTTGTTTTTCATGTGCCTCAGCATGTTGTCCAGGAGAATGTGCTCCAAGATTTTACCAGGCACAGAGGTGAGACTGACTGGTCTGTAATTCCCTGGGTCTTCCATTTTCCCCTTCTTGAAAATGGGGGTTATATTTCCCTTTTTCCAGTCGTCGGGAACTTCACCTGACTGCCATGATTTTTCAAATATGATGGCCAGTGGCTTAGCAACTTCATTCGCCAGCTCCTTCAGGACCCGCGGATGGATTCCATCAGGTCCCACAAATGTCATAAGGCACAGGGGTTTTTAATTTCAGTTTTGTAACAACGGGTTTAGAGTAAATATGCAATGGCAAAAATTCATACCGACTCTGGTAACCAGCACAGGGACATCCAAACAAATATATCTGTTAAAATGAAGAATAACTGAAAATAGAATCTTGTAATTCTAATCTAGAGGATAGTGGACAAACATTAAAATCTCAATTTAGGAGATAATTCTGCTCTGTTCTATAATCTGAATAGATTTTGACAGACTGGAAAGGGAATTGGAGTAATTTGTGTTAAGATACACAGAAGGTGACAAAACTGAAAATACAAACTGAGACTCTAAAGTGTCATATGTGTAAGAATTTGCAATTACCCAGCAGCAAAATGCAAGGACTTAGTTACAGCACTTTTTGTAATGTTTGTTCATGCAGGCTGTTAAGTATACTATGATGTGACTGTATTTCAGACTGTTGCCAAAAGAACCCTGTATATTTTCCCATCACTTACATTTTTCCAATGGTAATATGATTGTAACAAAGAGTACTAGCAAATAACAGAAGTGTTACGACACTAATTTCCATATTAGATACCTGGGGACAATAAGGCAAAGTGCCAGGTCCTGCACTTAGGTCACAACAACTCCAAGCAACGCTCCAGGCTTGGGAAAGAGTGGTTGGAAAGCTGCTCAGCAGAAAATGACCTGGGGGTGCTAACTGACAGAGCTGAACATGAGCCAGCTTGTGCCCGGGCAGCCAAGAAGGCCAACAGCATCCTGGCCTGTATCAGAAATAGCACAGCCAGCAGGACCAGGGCAGTGATCATCCCCCTGTACTCAGCACTGGTGAGGCTGCACCTTGAATGCTGTGTTCATTTCTGGGCTACTCACTACAAGAGAGACACTGAGGGGCTGAAGTGGGTCCAGAGAAGGGCAACAAAGCTGGCGAAGGACATGGAGCACAAGTTTTATGAGGAATGTCTGAGGGAAATGGGGGTGTTTAGTTTGGAGAAGGATCGGGGGGAACTCTACTGCTACAATTACCTGAAAGGAGGATGGAGTGAGGAGGTGGCTGGTGTCTTTCCCAAGTAACAAGTGATACGATAAGAGGTTGAGAGACTCAAGCTGTGCCAGGGGAGGTTTAGAGTAGGTATGAGGATAAATTTCTTCACCAAAAGGGTGATCAGGCATTGACACAGGCTGCCCAGGGAAGTGATGAATCACCATTCCTGGAAGTGTTCAAAAACCACATAGATTATGCCCCTAATGGCATGGTTTAGTGGTGGTCTCGGCAGTCCTGGTGTAAAGGTTGGACTTGATAATTTTAAATGTCTTTTCCAACCTAGTTGACCCTACCATTCTATGAAACCACATACATTACCCAAACTGGACTTCAAAAGGCGGTCTGCTGCCTGAAGCAGTTACAAAAGGTAAGAATAATACCTATTGCTCGTGGAGGGAGGGTGGGGAAGAAAAGGCAGGCTTCAGCAGGGGAGCCGTTTCGCAACTCCCAGCTTCGCACTTAGCTGTGGCAAAAAGGATCATGAGCAATTAAAACTCAGACCGCTAGGGAAACGCACAGGGAAACGGAAACGGAGATACAGCGAACGGCAGAACCACCACCCGCTCCGCCGCAAAGGGAACCGGCTGTAACACCCACCCCCGGCCCCAGCCGCACCGTCCTCCCCTGCCGGGGCGGGGCGGGCAGGGTCACCGCGCCCCGTGGCCCCGCTCCTCCGCGTTGGCAGCGCAGCGTGGGCGCGCCCGGCGGCCACGTTGACGGGGCGGGAACGGGGCCGAGCCGCGCACGGCGGGGAAGGCTGGGCGCGGGCAGCGGGGCCGCGGCCGCAGTCAAAATGTCTTCGCCTCCCAAAGAGAAAGCAGAGACGCGGGCCGGACACCCTCCTGCTGGTACGGCCGCCGGGTCCCGTCTCTCCGCTCTTTCTCTTCCCATCCTGGGGACGGGACGGGGGGGTCTGGGCAGCCGCGGGACAGCGGGGCCGAGCGCCTCCGGGAGAGCCCGGTCCGGCGCCGGTTCCCCGCCATGTCCCGGGGCGGAGGAGGGTGAGTGAGGGCGGCCCCTCCGCGCCGCTGCTGCCGCCGCTGGGGTGTAAGCCCCGGGCGGTTTCCCCATCCTCCTCCCCTCGCAGGATGCGGCTGACTCGGCTCCTGGCACCGGGACGGGTGCGCGGGTACCCGCGGTGGCTGCCTGCCGCTCGCCCGCCCACCCCGCAGCTTCCCTGGCCCTCCGGCAGCCGGTAGTGGGGGCCGCGGTCCTTGCCTTGCTTTTCCAGGAGAGCCCTCATGTTCCAGGCAAACGCCCACCGGGTTTGTGCTGTTCGGCATCTCCGGCTTCTGACCCGGGAGACGAATAGCCTTGTCTTCATGGGTCCTCGTCTGTGAGGGCATCCCGGCCCCGAGAGGCCTACGAAATCACCGCCTGCGGCTCATGCCGGCAGGAAGGGGAGAGGAGCAGTCTGGCGACATCGCAGCCTGTGGCTGTTGGCAGCACAGGGCACGCCGAGAAGACACAGTGCAGATCCCTTTTCCTTGGGCATCCCTTTCCCTTTTCCCTGTGAGCATTACGGGGCCAGCGCTGGAGCCAGTGCACGCTCCCGGCTTTAATTCTGAAGGCTGGCAGGGCAGGAAACGCATAAAGCGGTCAGCAAGCTGCCCTGCGAAGGAGGTCCAGTACCTGCTACCCACTACTGTGAGCTCATGAGTAAGCCGAGCAGTGGGTGGACTGGGTAGAAACCTGGGGTTCTCCTTTGGTGGGGCGCTGGTCTGCCGCTGACGCTACACAACAGTTCCTCTCTCCTACACAGCCGGGGTTCAGGTAGTCGCATTACCAAGGTGTCTTGTACCTCCATGTACCGTTAGCTTCGCTTCTTTATAAGTTTTCTTTAAAAAGGGGACTTTGGTCACCACACCAGCAACTTTTCATGTGTCCTCAGTGTTTCCTGGTGCAGTTCTTGATTCTAAACCATGGGATGGTTAATTTTATATTCAAATCAGTTGATGAGATTTAAAGCTAAATTTGAAAACAGTTTTTGAACCCTAATCAAATTATGGGGTTTTAGTATGAGGACCTGAAATCCTTTTAAATAGGTAACAGAAGTGAGCAATAATGGCTTTGCTTTGAGAGGCAGATACAGTTCAGGGCTTAACAGTTAAGCTGATGTCCTGGCCGAGTAGAGTTTTCCTATTTCTGCAGCCTCCCTTGTGACAGTAGCTCTTACCTGACCTCCTGGGGAGCTGGCTCAGGGAACCAAACCAAAGCAACTTCCTCTGCACGAACAGCTTTTGCTGCCATAGCGCCTTGAGCTGGCTTGCCTTGAAGTGGGCTTCAGCATGAAGGGGTTAAGGCCTTGGGTTGGTGTAGCTTTGTCTTCCTGACACAGGAATGGACACTTCCTTCATTCAGTGGGAAGGGAATGAAGGATAAGTGGCAGATATTTTCATTTGGATGCTTTGTAACCGTATTTTCTTATTCTGATTTTATGTTGCATGTTTGAGAGTTTTGCTTCAAAACCTGTCTTTTTTAAAAGCTGGGTTCTTTTAGAGCTGAAGTGAGCCTCCGTAGATGACAGGTGAAACCAGTGACACACAATGCAAAAGCACAGCTGCAGTACAGTACAGATTTCCCTTGCTTTCAGAGTATTTCAGCATTTTTTTTATTTTTTTTTTATTTTTTATTTGTAAAACATGCCTCCACATATGAACTGAAGAACTTTTGCAGCAATGTGCCATTCAAGATCATTAACATCCCTGAAGGGGGTTTTGTGAGTATGTAACCAATTCAGCTCTGGGAGGAAGGTAATACCCAAGTCTGTCTTTGAGGCCAGAAAAAACCTAATGCTTTACATTATCTTCAGATTGTTTCTGAAAGAAGATGGTTCTGAGCTGGTTGGCAGAGGAAGCTGGCCTTGTGGTCTTCTAACATAGGGAATATCCACAGTAAATGTGCTGAGTAGCTTCAGTTTATATTTACTGTAGGGGCTGAAGCTAGGTGTTACTCCTCTATCTCAGGCCAGTTTAGATTCCCGAGCAATAGCGTAATGCAGTAGGGCACTTTGCAAACAAATTTTAATAAAATGAAAGTCAAACGTTCTTAAATAAAAGATCACTATGTAAATACAGGTGGAATTGTGTTCCTAAATAACAAGCCAAGTTCCTAGCAAGGCAAAGACGTGAACAAGGGATCATTTTCTGACCATTGGCTTAAATGCTCTGGTTTTGCTGCATGCAGTAGTATAAAGAACCCTACCGGTAATTATGGATGTGTCATATTCCACAGAGCATGAATTAAACACATAAAAGTTAGGAAGGATTCAAGTCATCAAATTACAGCAGAATTGTCAAATTCATTGTTTTTCATATGTACTGTTGGCCCTCGCTTACTCAAGTGTATGCAGTCTGTTAGCTTCCTCTCTGCACTGATCTTCTGGGGGAGATGAGGGCCAGAAGAGACAAGAACAGCACTTGAAAAGACAAAGGATAATGAAATGGAGAGAAACTTCAAGACCTCAGGCTGGTAATAGGGTGCACAAAGCAACTTTGAACTCCATTCTGAAACTTAAGAGGGCCCCAACTTAAGCTTTATTAAGTATCCATCTGTTAGTGAGATTAATGCATCTGTAATAGATTGCTGAGTAGGTTTGTGCAGCTTGCAGTCCGTCTAAAGCAGTCTGCGTAATTACGCTTTTAGCTGTTCATTTCTTCTAGTAGATACTGTGGAGGAATAAAGCAAGGTGATTGTGTTAATAGTTTATTTATGAAGCTTTGCAGTTGGTTTTTGAAAATAATTATGTGCTTTATCCTGCATTAAAAAAATATAACTCTGAGCCAAGATTTCTGTGGGATGAAGGTATGTAATAGCTCTTACTTCCACTCTTCATACATCTTATTGATGTAATGGAATCTATTATACTATACATATGAAATAAATTTTGTATTAATATTTAATACTAAAGGAAAAGGGGAAGCTGCTATAGCTCTTGATTATACTCTGGATTTCTAAAAGCCCCCATCTTGTTGCTGTGACCAGTGGGTGATGTGGGTTGAGCTCAAAGGTTTCTCCAGAAAGGACTGCCCCAGGTCTGCAGCCTGGGTGAGTGAGCTGTGGTACTTGGTGCTTGCTTGAGCTCCTTGGAGTTTATTTCAGAATTCAGTCCCAGAAACTGGGAGCAGTTTGAAAGAATTGTGGAAGCAGGGTGGGGGGAAAGGAGGGGTGGTAAATAGACTGTTTCCTGATTCCAGATTGTCTTGGTGGTAATTGATTTACAGAGTTTAATGCATTTCCAAAAGGAGTAGTCACACCCATAAGAGGAACATATGCTGGCATTCACAGGACAAACAAGGCAATCCTGTCTGCCTCTCAGGGGGAAAACATGACAGATAATGATTAAAATCCAAAACTTTGCTGTTACCCAGCAGCGGGACAAACAGACCTGTGCGGCACTTTTCTTGGAGCATGCTGGCAGGTTATCCCCTCTATTTCATGCTTTAGAGGCTGGTGGCATCTTGGCCATCACCAGCACAGGGAGCCATTCCTGGTCCCCTCCTGCCTTAGCACACATCCCACCTGACCTCTCCTGAGTGAGCATATGCAGCTAGAGCTCCTTCGTCAACTGGGAGCTGCTTTCTTACTAATCCCAACACGGTGTCGCTGGCACCCTCCTCTTCTGTGCACGGATATCTGGCAGTGTTCTGGAAGGTACTTTATCAGTTATTTAAATCCTCTCTGCACTGTGCTGGATTTACTATGAAGAAATCAGCTCTTGCTCTTTCAAGGATGACTTCTAAGTGACAAAATCACAGTGCTAAGCATCTGTCAAATTATGTGGTGAATGCTAGGCGAGCAAGAAGTAGATGAATCCTTGTAAATCCCAAGAGAATCTTGCAAATGGAGTGGGTCTTTCTTTTGCTTGGTGGATATAATAATAATTTCTTCTCCCTGTCTAACCCTGAGGTAGTGTAGTCTGGTTGAGAGACCTTTTGAAAGGGAATGTGAATTATGTTGCAAAGGTATTTATCTTAAGCTAAACCTCTTGGAACTAGATTGGGTATGAGCATGCTGTGTCAGGGGTGGCAGAGATGTACATCACCTCTATGTACACAATCCTCATCTAATTGCTTCACTTTTGGTCTCAGAAATATTATTACTGCAGTTGTTTGCTGGATTCTTCTTTTGGTCTCCCAGCTCTGCACAGTAACCCTGGACTACTAGATTATTCAATTGTTCAACAACATACTTTTAGCTGTCTGTATTATGCCTGTTGATATTAGTACAGGAAATCAGATTATTAAAATTATTAAACTATTGCCTTGGTCAGACACTGCTATGCCTTTTAATTGTCTGTTTATTTGCTTTTTAATACCTGTTAATTCTGCATACAGAGAGACCTGAATGTGTTAACTGCATATCTTCGCCAATGACAGATAAAGTGCAAACAAGTGGCTGGTGGCCTGCTAGTATGCAATATGAGGGGAGATAGATTTTAGACCACTTAAATTAGCATTGAATTTTTGGGTACTGTTTTCTGTTAGACAGTGAAGAATGTTAAGGTGTGCATGTATATACCAGAAGTGCTGTTGTAACCAGGCAGATGTTGCTGTGGAGACAGCATCTTCTGCAAAAAGTAATGTGAAAGGCAACTAGTAAGAAACGATTGTGCAATGTTAAATTTATAAAGCAATGTAAACAAAACATACCAATCACTTTGATTACCTGAGATGTTAGAAGAAGGCAGCACTTGACAGAACTAGGAGTGTTTGCATTTGCAAATAAGTTTCTAAGGACTTTGCATCAGGAAAAGTTAATAGGAATTTTACTTTTGTTTGATTTTTAAAATTATATTTCTTTGTTGCCTAACCTTTCTGGTTTTCCTTGTCTCATGTGAAACATTTCTCACCAACTTAAATCTTGTAAGTTTTATGCTGGAGAGAGGACACAATAGTTAGTGTTTTGATGGGGTTTTGTGTGTGTGTGTGTGTGTGTGTGTGTATGTTTGGTTCTTTTTTAATGCATTATAAGGGGACACAGGTTTTGATAGGTTTAAAAAGATACTTTGGTTTTGACTTAACTTAAGCTTTATGTGTCTTTAGTTATGTGTCTTTAGTTAATGTCCTTTATTGAACCAGAAGTTTATCTTTCAAATACCACATAGAGTTTAGAATCCATCTAAAGTATCCCAAGGCCAAAGACCTGTCACAGTCTCTGTCCTGGGGGGCAGGTTGCTTTCTCTTTGCTGCTTGACTTCACCCAGGCTGTAAAATTAATGCACAGGAGTATCTTTTCCAGTGCTGTCCTGTTTAAGAACTGGGAGTTAAACCTGGTCTTAGATTTCAGGGATTAGCATTGGACTGCTGTGAGGTGCTTTAATTGTTCTGAGACTGGACACAGAAGAGCTGTCAGAAGTACACGCTGGCAAGCCACTTCTACTCCTTCCGACTGCTGCTCTGGCATCCTGCTTGCTCTGGCTGCTACATCTCTGCTGAGGCTGTCCACAGACTTACTGTGTCACAGCAATGTGTAACATACACCAATGTGTTCGTAGGTGGTTTTACTGAAGCCTGACCACAATAGTGATTTTCTGATATTGTTACTGATGGCTGTGTAACCCACTGAATTAACTAACAAGTTGCATCATCTTACCCTGGGCTGTCCTGTGAGTGTGTATAGCAATGATTAAAGCAAAAAAAAAAAAAAAAAACAAACCAACCCATACAAACCAACCCATACAAATACAATATTAAAACAGAGGGCAAATCAAGAGCAGATTGCCTGTTGCTCTGCAGTTTTAGGTCTGGTTAGGTGCCTGGTTTATATTTCACTTTGGAGGAGATAACTCATGAACACAAGTGGATTTGCTTTCACAGTTAATTTTTTGTTTCAAAGGGGTTCTTTCAGTTTTGTGTCATTTCTAAAACTGAATCATGACAAGGATTTGAAATGTGGTAAATGCGTATGTATTGCAAAACAAAAAGCTCTGTTCTAAATGGTTGTTAACAGTTGTCCTAAATTTTGCTTTTTATTATACTGCTTGTGAAGTACTTCTTTGTATAAATAGTATTATTATAGGTGTTGTTTTTAGCTTGAAAAGACAGAGTAAGGTTCTTCAGCCCTTCTTGTTTTATGTGAGTATTTAACATTGATGTTCATGGACTTCTGCATAGTGTTACACAAACCATCACCTTGGTTTGTTCTTCTGACTGCTGCAAGTTAGTAAGGGTGGGAGGAAAGCTGAGTTTTCTAAAATAGTTTTGGAAGCAGGTGGTAAAATGAGCTACAGCTTCTCAGGATGAGCAGAGATGGATGGCATGATGTGATAAAGAATGGCAGATGTGGTCTTGAACCAGCTGTTCCTCAGGCTTGCCACTTTTAAATGCTTCAGGCCACTTTTTGTAACTGTGATTACTATTACCCTACTTGGCAAAGTTTTAGGGGAGAAGGGAGGCTTATCCTTAAAACATTTTTCACTTATGCTGCTCTGACTTTCATTGTGTCTCTTTAATTTTTGTTCCAGTGAAGGCTGGTGGGATGCGTATTGTGCAGAAACACCCGCACAATTCTGATGCCAAAGAAGAAAAAGATAAGGATGACCAAGACTGGGAAACCAGCAGGTGAGCACTTTGATTTGGTGCATGTGCTACAGTGAATTTCCGTGACCTTGAACCTTGTCACCATTTGGTCAAACCAGTTGGTTTTGTATCATAAAATCGATTTAAAGCAGTAGGACGTTACACGCTCTTTCAGGAGAATTGGGGAATTTGGGAATTTTTACCTTGCTGAGCCTCCTTTAAATGATCTTGCCAGGTAAGTGAAGGTTAGGAAAAAATTACAGTTAAAGAAAAACATCAGCTTTCCTAAAATCTATGCATATTGTTTCAGACTGCAGAAATACAGAGAGTAGGCATATTTGGACACAAGCATTAGGCTGTCAATTTGTATATGAAGGTGGTCTTGCTGTGGGATAGATGATTCCTTGTGCCCTTTGGCCCATACTTCTTTATGAGGTATTTGACAATGTGGTGCTTTTAAAAGACAAAAAAATAATGGTATTAATATCTGCTTTTATTTTAAGTAGGAACGTAGCCGTTTCAGTGATGGAGCACACAAGACAAACAGCAGTTACCTAGATCTATTTTTAACTAGATCTGTCTGGTAATTGTGTAGAATTGAAAGCAAGGAGGTTCAATGGACTGTTGCTGTATTTCTGTTCATACAAAGACACCTGGTTTTGAGCTGCTTTTTCTTGTAACCAAGACTATATTTACCCAAAATCTTTGTGTACTAGCTTATTGCATGGGTTTGTCCTTGCTATTTGCTCAAGGTAAAAAAACCCAAACAGACATTCTTGTGCTTTGAGAAGTAGCCTGACTTACATGATGTTTATTTTGCGTGTAAAACAATGGTAATAAATAAGCTTGTGAAAATGTCTGTATAAATAAGAACAACCATGTCTATTTACTAACTCAGAACTTGAAAGGAAACACTTTCATGATAAGGGAAAAATCATTTTAATCAATATAGCCAAATGAAAGGCAGGAAGATGAACTTTATGCCATTTCTCCCTTAACCGAGTTGGTCATCTTGTATTTCTGTTCAGAGGCACAGAACAGAGTCTGTACTGCAATGAGTTTTGTCCAAAGGAAGGAACTGTATCTTGTGGTTAATTTAAACTGTGCTTGGGGATACATTCTCTTATTTGAGGTGTGTTTGTGTTGAGTTGGCTTTGGCTGGATGCCAGGTCCTCACCAAGCTGCTCTGTCACTCCCCTCCTTAGCAGGACAGGGTGGGGAGAAAATAGGGTGGAAAAAACCTGTGGGTCAAGTTAAAGGCAGTTTAATAAAGAAAAAACAAAGGCTATGCATGGAAGCAATGGAAAACAGAAGACATGCACTCTATTTCCCATCAGTAGGTGATGTCCAGTATGTGTAGTCGTTGGTTCAGAAGACAAACATTGTAATAACAGATGTCCTCCTCCTCTTTTCTCTTTGCTTTTGCTGCTGAGCAGATGTCATATGCAATGGAATATCCCTTTGGTCAGTTTGGGTCAGCTGTCCTGGCTATATCCCCTCCCAAGATCTTGCCTACTGCCAGCTTACTGATGAGGGGGGAATGTTGGAGAGACAGCCTTGATGCGGTGCGAGCACTGCTCAGCAGCAGCTGAAACACCTGGTGTTACCCACACCTTTCTAGCTAGCAGTACAAAGGACAGCACTGTGAGGGCTGCTGTGGGGAAAATTAACTTCATCTCAGCGAGACCCAGTGCAGTGTTATATACCTGTTTATTCTTACATTTCCTCAACCTCATGGTGAAGGAATCTCATTAGGATTAGTGAGAGGACTTCTTATGCCTGTTCACAGATCTACACCTCTGCTACAGTATAGCTATCTGCTTTGTAAAGGATTCTTCAAACACGATTTTAATTCCCCCAAGCCTCTCACTGAAATAGCATAGGGAAAAGTTAATTTTTAACCTTGATGTTTGTGGCCGTGTCTGCTTTAGCAGGTGCTGTGTCACAATAGAAGCAGATTGGCAGGGGGAAACAGGCAGTGCTGGGTACTTCATGTTCACACTGTGTGTTTTGGAGATTATTTAGTCTGGTCCTCTGGACTGAAGGTCCAATCCTAGCTGGCATGTGTGAGGTGTTCCCTTGGACTGTCTGTTCTAGTTCAGTGTTATCTTCAGGGAGTCCAGGTCAGCTGCCCTGAGAATAATCTGCAAAGCAAAGCCTGTCCAGTTGAAGGATCGGGAGGAATGCGCTCCTGATCCTAAGATGCTAACAAATACACACTGTATATTTATATTGTAAAGTAGGTCTGTGAGCAACTTTTATGGTTTAAAGGCAGAGGAGGAAGTTTAATGACCTCGACAGCTACTGTATTAACTAGGGAGTAGTTGGCTGTTGCACCCCATAAAATACACTCCTTCAGCCACCTTATCAGTTTATTTCCAAAATATGCACTCGGAGCGCGCTCTTCACCTTGGTTTTCTTGTAGAGGATACGTTATTAGTCTGTATTAGGCACTTGTGTATTCATTCAGTTGTTCTTTGTATATTAATACAAAAAGCATTAGTCTGAACTTCTTATTTCCTTGATTTAATCTTTTTGAGACAGAAAGCGTCAGAATTGACAAAAGGAGCATAGTTAGATGGGAATGAGCGTGAATTATAAAACAAAACTATGAGTTGGTTTACAAGTCTGAGACAAGTTGTTTTCCTGGTAGAACTGTGAAACCTTTGTTTCTGTGAGGGAGAAGGTTTGATGTGCCTGTTGTAGGCTCCTGTGGGAATGCTTGTACAGCTCCGGTGGCTGTACAAGCTATAGATGTGAGCAAGAAGTTATTTAGCCTTAGACAGAATAGGCAAACTCCACAGGCCATAGTACTTCAAGTTGTTGTTTCTCAAAATTAAATTACGTTTGCAGCATGTCAGCTGCTTTTGTGCAGGAAGGTGCAGTCCCCTGGAGTTTCTCTGTCTGCTCCTGCTGATTCACAGTGCCCTTCTGAAACACTTGGATGTCTGATGCCTGTGGAGGGAGGTTTTTCAGGAGATGGGAACAGATTTATCAGGAGGGGGAGAAGAAACCACTAGCATTCTATTCTGCTTCCTCTGTTACCAATGTATATGTACCTTTTGGTCTTTGCTTGCTGGTATTTTATGTCCCTTTGGTAAGGAGGTTCAGAGACATCTGTGTGTTCAACTTTCTAGTCTGGTGTTTTTAGTCTTTGCCATTTTAAGGTAGTATCATTGGTATGATGCAATCTCCACCCCTTATTGCATTCAAAGTCAGAAGAAGTAAACAGCCCTTCAGGCAACTGGTATTGGGTGATAGAGGCAGCTGACAGTGACGTGAGACAAAATAACAAAACAGAGAAGTGTAATTTGTGTGTGAAGAGGGAGGCTAGGATGACTGAGTGATTATTTTAATCTCATTTCAGGTTTAGATGAGCACAGATTAGTGGAATTGGGAGTAAATCGAGGCAGAAGATTTCGAGCTTTCCCAGAGTTCCCTGGGAGCTCTGAGGGCACGTGTCCTCCCCATGATGGCACAAATCCGAGCAGCTGCTCAACAAGAAGGCTTTTGGCTAATGTTCACAGAAGTATTTGTGGCTTTGGAGACAGCTGACTTCGGTTTTTGCATCATGCTTGCAGAAAAAGATATTGGGTCAGTGCTTCTAGTCTTAATGTAAACAAAGCTGATACAGGTAAACACCTCTACAGTAGCTAATTGCTGTGATAAAGGTGACTTTAACATTCAGCAGGTATATCATCTTTGACATTTCTTTTCTCAGTTGTTTAGCAACCTGCAATCTAGTTACTGTAATTTACTCTGCAAAGTATTTTATTTAGTTCTGTTTCCTAGAATAAAATTGTTGTAACAGCGTACTTTTTCATGAAATGGTAGGCTGAGTTGTCATAATGGTGATTTGTGATCCCTTAAAACAATATGGGGTAAGATGATGTTACACGGATTTAAACTGTTCCTGCAAGGTAGTGCATGGCCTTAAGCGATATTGGAAATACTTCTATAAGTCTGGTGTAAATACAGTTTTGCGTAAAGAGGAATGGCTGAGAATGGTTATATGGAGAAGTCTCAATGAAAGAAGGGAGGGTTACATCATTTGGTTTAGGTGAACTAAAAAAAATTTGTGTGGCATCCCAAGCCAGTGCCAGCACTGTGGTCAAGATGTCAGGGGCAAACTTGACTGTGAGGTGGGGTCCTTGGCCCACATGTTCTTCAAGACAAGAGAGATTTTGATATCTCCAACCTAGCTGGAGATAGTTATACAAGCTGGATGAGCTTCTGGTGTGTTACTGGTTTTCTTAATGTTTCTGTAATTGCTTAACACTTGAGTCGATTTGGGTATTGGATGTGGCTGCAGTTTTGGTTGATTGACAGTCACACTGATTGCTGCTGGAAGTGCTTTTGTTTTTGTTCTGTGATGATAGATGAAGGTGAAACATAGAGGAAGGGTTATGAATAGAAACCGTAGTTTTCCAGGGCTGTATGTTGTCATAGAAAATATTTTGAATAAGTAGGCTATCCATAGTCCTGGGCTTATTAGAAGCCCATTAATGCATGTTTAACTGCAATTTGTAATACCATGTGCACTCCTGGTGCCAGCATCTGGCTCTAGCCATAATAAGTACTAGCCATAATTTGAACTGAGAGCTGCTTGTTAAGTTTTGCAGAAAAGCTTTATTAATTGTCTCTGTGGGACTTCTAGAAGAAGAAACTGTAATTATGTATCAGCATCTGGATTTTAAGGAAAATATTTAAGGCAAATATATGACTCATTTTGCCTTTAAACAAATGGTAAACTGCAGATGCTTTCATGTCTAAAGACTCTTTCCCTTTCCTTTGTTATATTTCTGAAACAAAGTGGGTAATTACGGTGATTTAATTCCTGAATATGAATGCGGTAGAGTGGTTTCTCAGTATACATATGTAAATTATGTGTTTTATAACTTAAACTTACCTGGGGATTGTGAATCCAGCATGATGTCTGACTTTCCATTAGCTTTAGAAAGAATAAATTATGTAGCCTGGATTTTAATTCGCTTAAGGGTGTGGATTTTGGCCTCAGACATATTCATCGGGTAAAAAGAAAAAAAATCAACAAAAAAACCAAACGAGAGGATAATTTAGAATGTGGTGACACAAAACCAGAATCATGCTAATGAAGCATACGGGTGTCCATATGTCAAAGAGCCAGTCTTGGTACCTCCTCAATTACATGGTGATAGAGGAGTTGTTGAAGGCCTGTGTTATCCTTCAGGTATCTCTGTGTTACTTGTTAAGTTTGAATATGTTAGTTCAGCTGCACCTGCTTTTTTTTCTTTTGGAAGTGTGATGAAGGTCTCAAAAATTTAGGCTGCAGATACAGCATTTAACTAAGTATATTTGTTTTTCCTTTCCCTCACTTAGTTCTGTTGCAACTGACAAGAATAACAACAGGCATTGTTATTTCCATTTTTCATTTGCCACTGAAGGTTCTGCTGTCATTGAAGTGTATTTAATATTTGCTTTGTTAATGACCCCAGCGTTGTCCAAACTTCTGACAGAATTTTAAAAATAGGAAGTAGATTATAGAGCTAAGCCATTAGAGCAGGCTTGTATGTTTGTTTGCACCCTAAATATGGAAGTGCTTGAAGCTCTTTCTCCTCCTTGATTTTACTCTGTTGTTCTGGTTGTTTAGCTGGGGCAGAAACTGTAGAGTCAAAGTCCTGACCCTTTCACTTGGGAATAGCTGCCCTTCAGCACAGCTAAGACTTGGGAAATGACATCTGGTGTTCAGCTTGCTTGCACACACGTCCTGTAGGAGGTAGTTTCCGTCATGGATGAAGGCGTTTCAGTCAGGTTAGTTCTAATGTTGCCTGTTGTAGAGTCAATGGGTGCTTGTCAGTGGGAAATCTTGAGAGTTCTAAGAAGGGGAAAAAGAACCTGAGATACTTCAGAGTTTGTTAAACATGGACACCAAACCGTTGTGAACAGGTAGCATTGTATTTCCACAAATACTCAGAGTGAGTGTTTCTCCCATGTAGTTCACCAACATAAAGTTGAAAAAAGACCTCTTTGCTCTGTTCATGCATCTGTGAAACCAAATTATTGGAAAAGCAAGGTGGCATTGGCTCAGCATGATGAATATTTAAGGTTAAAAGATAGTGATAGGTTGGGACACATAGGCCACTACATCTTGTGCTTGAGTTTTTGGAGAGGAAATGTGCAGCTTCAGTGGGTAGAGTATTGACGGAGTCTCCTTTTCTGGCAGCAGGGCCTCTTACGTGTTGGCTTAAAAGGTCCCTTGGCCTATTGTGTCAGTGGAGGAAGCTCTGAAGGAGTGAGCTGCTGCTGTGTACAGGCATCTGTCATCAACATCTAGATTCTCCTCTTTGACAGATTTCACATTTCTTCCAACACTTCTCTAACCACCTTTATTTTTCCCCTCTTTTTGGGGCCCAATTCTGTTAACTCTCTGAGCTGATGTGGCTTTACACAAAGATTTTATTCACAGAGTGCATGTTGCCATTTTATGATCGACCATCTAAAACCCGAAACTTGATTAAATATATGGATATAATGGATATGACTCTTGAGGGGTTTTATTCATGTCTTTGTCATTCGAATTCTCATTACTCAAAGGTGGAACTTTAGAGACAGTTGGCCTTAGAGGATGAAATGTCAGGGGAAAAAGCAATCCAGCTGTGAACACTGTGCCTCCAGCAGTTTCTGGGAAAGGTGCAGACTGCAGCAAACGTTGGGCATCACCCCACTGCATTCTAGAGTTTGGTGTGACTAACTTTTTCTTTACTTGCTTAAATATTTCAAAGGCTAAAAGGAATTTCTGCTGGCAAAAGAGCTGTAAAAAAAATATTTCAGCTATAGCTTTGTAATATTATTAAGCAGAATACATAACATAGCTCAGTGAGGGAAATAGCTTCCTACCTTCTCCATAACATCTTTATTTTCCAACAAGATTTGGTGTGACGTTTTTATTTTTTCTTCTTTCTTCTTCTCATCTTTATTATTTTGGACTGAAATTCACAGTTAAGGGAATAGCTTGTTAATAGTGTCATGCTCTTCTTTGCGTAAGTAACATTGCCTTCAATGCATTTTCCCACCTCATTCATCTTTTGTCTTAATCTTTTGCATAGAATTTTTATGATTAACAGATGCTCAAGTCTACTAAAGTTTATATATGCATAATTTGCATAATAAAATCTAAACCCGATATTAGCAATTTTCCTGAGAGTTTTCAGGATAATACCTTCTACAGATTTGTTACTGGAGAAGTAGCAAAGTAATTGCTGTGACCTGTGTTGAACTATATGAAATGCATATATGTTTATAGATTTAACTATAAGTATAGGGAATAGAATATGTAATACTGATATTTATATGCAGAACTACTGTAAGGCAAGAAAAGAGGCTGTGAATATCTCCATTTAAGATGTGAAAATATCTGTGAGTGTAGGGAGTGGAGAAAAATATAGACAAGATAATGAATGAAGCATTTTCGTACAGAAAGATGTGAGTCTTCTGAGAGACTGTTTCGTGCTTCCAGTATTTCTTGATGCAGTAAGTTGATAAATCCATCAGTGTAAGTGCTAGTTATGACATGATATGGATAGCTCTTTTCATATTCCTGAAGTACTGTGTGCATGTGTGAAGGAACTAAAAAAGATCTGATATTTCCCTCCCTCAGAGTGGATAGAAGATACACCATGCAGCTCAGTGAGAGCTGAGTTTAGTCCCAAAGAAACATATGCTGTCTTAGGAAATTAGCTGGAAAGCTGAGTTGAATTGTCAGCCAAGCTGGTGTAAAAAAAAAAAAAAAAAAAAAAAGATTTAAAAAGAATAAAAGTCTGTAATTTGTATTCTGTGTGATGAGGAAAGTGAGAAAAGCTTAGTCATATGTGAGAGGAAAATGGATGGGAAGTAGTATCTTGTGAGTGGTTTTCAGTATCTGTATGGAAGAATAAAGTATCTTAAGCTAGTAGCTTGAGTAGTGGCATTTTGCTTTGTGCTTTTCTCTTGGAATCTTTCTGAAGTATTGGAAAGCATGGGATGGAGGTCACCATGCCAGTTTGAAGGCACAGTGTTGAAACAGATATTGCATGGGCATAGAATTGCAGAATGGTTAGAATTGGAAAGGACCTCAAGATCATCTAGTTCTAATTCCCCTGCCAAGGGCAGGGACACCTCACACTAAACCATGCCACCCAAGGCTCTGTCCAACCTGGTCTTGAACACTGCCAGGGATAGAGTATTCACAACATCCTTGGGCAACCCGTTCCAGTGCCTCACCACCCCCACTGTAAAGAACAGCTAACCTGAACTTCCTTTGTTTAAGTTTGAACCCATAGCCCTTGTCCTGTCGCTGCAGTCCTTGATGAAGGGTCCTTCTCTGGCATCCTTGTAGGCCCCCTTCAGATACTGGAAGGCTACTGTGAGATCTCCATGCAGCCTCCTCTTCTCCAGGCTGAACAGCCACAACCGTCATTATAAAGAAGTTTCCATATCCCAGAGTACAGTCAAATCCTTTTCATTATACCACCTAAGACCAAACCTCCATTACTTGTTAAGCAACACTGAGAGCATTTCTAAAGCTAAAGGTATGAATTTCTGCTAGAAAAAGCTGCCAGAGAACCAGATGCTACTTGTTTATTTAAAGTCAAAAACCTATGTTTGAAGGAAAGTCACCATGAGCTGAAAATGAGTAGGAGGTGTGTGAGATTGACACCATGTGCGCTGAGGGGGATCTGGTTTCTCAAGTAGCACTTTCCTCTCCCTTAAGTTTCTTCTGCCTTAGCTGCATCAGGCACTGAACTTTGAAGCGTTAATATTTAAATAAACATAGAATTATCATTTGTTAACTGTCGCTAGACCAAACAGACCAAACAAGAGGGAATTTCATTCAGCTGCTCCCACGGCACTGGTACTAGAAGCAGGAGATATATGGAAGATAATTAAAGACAACACTGAAAACATTTATTGTATTAGCATCCTAGTTTTATTTAGTCTGCTGTAGCAGTTGATGGAGCTGTTCATTGCAGCACATTACTTGAGAAAGCGTTTGCTGCGGTAGGCTTGCTGCCTTTTGATTTTATTGTAACATTTCATTG
Organism: Lathamus discolor; assembly: GCF_037157495.1. Lineage (NCBI taxonomy): Eukaryota > Metazoa > Chordata > Aves > Psittaciformes > Psittacidae > Lathamus > Lathamus discolor. The sequence continues at coordinate 85,927,132 of NC_088885.1, forward strand.
ATTGCATCTTGGTCACAGGCATTTGTTAAATGGCAATTAATAAAAAATATTTTGGCAACATTCACACAAATCTTGGTTCTGATGAGTTTCAGTTTCTCTGGGATTCATTCCTTAAAATATATATAACATAGGGAGCCTGGGGCTCTTACTGTGTTCAAAGAGGAGCTGGCTTTGTTGCTGCGGGGTATAACCAAAATGGTTCCCTAATGATCTTGAAATGTAACTTTTTTCCTTTTTTTTTTTTTTTTTCTTCTCCCCAGGTTGTTACATCCATAATTAAATACTCAGCTAGCTCTTAATTATGGAGAGATCCATGGCATGCTTCGTCTAGCACCCCATACTGCAGTACTGAATGAGACAGTCTGAGAGTCCTGGTGTGTTTGGTTTCACCGGTGTCTTTTGCATCAGGGGCACTCTGCCTTCCCCAAGTCTTGAGTCACGCATTCAGACTGAGCTCCTGTTGCTTGCCTTGGGATTCTGCCTGGGGTGGCAGGTAGCATTAAGCTTGCAGATGACAGTGTGCCAAGGGTATGACTGGGTTCCATGTCTTCTGAAATTATAAATTTCACTCTGGGGAAAATGACAAATACAGGGTGCTCTATTAAAGACAAATGCTGGGGGGGTGGGATTTGTACTTTGCAATACTGAATGTTTTGTCATTGCTTCCCAAAGTATACTCTAAAGCACTCTTCTTGATTTGAAAAGAAAAAGAGAAATAATAAATGCAGAGCCCCAGGTATTGGAAGAGCAAGGCTGGTTTTTGCTAGAACAGCTTAAGTTGTAGTGTCCCTTTTGAGAGTGGTTGGAACTACTGAAAGTCTTCAAAATAATTCAGTAAGCACGATTTCATTACTGAGTGTATGCATCCTTGTATACATTAAACTCTGATAATGAGCTTGATTGTCCTCCCGTCCTGACAAGTCGCTCTCCTGAAACTGTAACCTTGTACTAGTATTTAGAACATTAGTATTTAGAAACTGCGTTTACTGTTTGGTAGTTGTTAGGATGATGAAGAGTACTTTATATTACTTATGAAAGCTGCCATTGCTAGATTATTTTTAGTATTTCATTTTTGCATCCAACATATGAGTGTATTTACTAATATGCACCATGTTGTTGTTGCTAATAACCAACTTATTTGCATGCAATAGTTTAGACTTTTGACTTTGTGGGGCACTCATTAATTAACTGACCAGTTAAGGCCCAGTCCCATTTGGCTTGTTTGTTAAAATGTTGCTTTTGTATTGGAGGTGATGGAATGAAATTACAGTAAGTTCCTGGGTATTTCTACACTTGTGTGATTCTTCTTTTATTTCTAGGATGATGCTAACTTGTGATTCTAGAGGAAAAGTGTATGTAGCCATGTGTATGTTGTTTTATATCAACAGTGACACTAATAACATTAACACAAATTCTTCCACATAGGGCTATGTAGAAGGCTTTTGACTAAATGGAATTTAGCGTTCTTATTTATTGCTTTGAAAACTGCTGTAGAATTAATTTCCAGTTTTCAGGCATTGCACAATTCTGTTTCTGCTGATGCATTTGAAAGATTTTATTCTTGCTTCAGTTTACAGTGGGGAAAAAATGACAGAACCTCAAAAGCTTCTATGGAACAGAGCTGCATGTTCTCCTGTTTTCTGCAAACGTAGGAGTGTCTGATGGCACTGGCTGTTCTGATTCCTTCCCTGTATTGGGATGGTTTTGATGACCTCTAGATGGCTTGGAAATTAATACTACGTTTTTCCTTAATATTTTACACGTGAGCACAACTGCAGAAAATTTGCAGTCCTGCTGATAATGTATTACTTATTCCTGCTGCTGCCCTGTGGAGGATCTCCCCTTATGCCACCTTGTTTCCCAGTCTTCATGTTCTTACTTTGTGCTGTGTCTTACCCTTAAAATTATTTCTGTATTGGTGATTGCCAGTTGTCCTCTTCCTGATGTGTTTTCCTGAAATCAACCTTTTTCTGAAAGAGTTCTAATGTTGAGAGACCTCTGTGTATGTGTTCCGCCTTCTGTGCAGAGCTGAGTAACAACATACCTGATTCTGATGATCAGGACTTGGCTTCTTTAGATTTTCTGTGTCAGACTGGGGGGGAGGGAGGAGCGAAGTTTTTAGGAGCTGCATATTTCTAACAGAAATAGATATGTGATAGTCATAAATGTTTTAAAGTAGTTTCTGATCCTCAAGAGTGTCTCCTGCTGTATACCATGATAACTCAGTTTAATGAGGAATCTTGTTGGCATTTTTTGGAAATCTGTGCATACCAAGTAGGCTAGAAGATATTTTTTATTATTTCTTTGATTCTTTCAGGTTTTAATAAGTTTAACTGGGAAGAGGAAATTTGCCAAGTTAATGCACACAGTTTTCTTGTGCCAATAGGATGAGGAAAGGGAAGGTAACTGCTTGCAATTAATGCACCAGATTTTGTCTTCCTCTACAACATTCTTTTTAAATTTACATAGGTTTATTAGCTAATGGCTTTTTAAGATGCTGTATAGATCATACTTCTCCCTGCCTGTTGCCATGTCTTCTAAAACAATAAAGAACTATTAGTACAGTGAAGGAAGGGGGAATTATAACCTCATTATAATCTCTTCCTTCCTCTTCTGTTTTAAAGAATATGAATGGCTATGCAGGGCCAGCACAAAGCTCTTGTCTGTCTTCGCCTGCCTGTGTAGCACTCCCTGGCAGATGGTGCTTCAGAACAGTGTACAAGAAGGGCCAGTGTAGAACGAGCCTCCAAGCATCTAGCAATCCAAATTACTGCTTAGAAATTTGCTAATCATGTTAGCCATTGGACCTAGTTCCTATTTCTCTTGTCCTCTTTTGATCATACATACATTTCTCACTTGGATAATCATATTTCTGTTGATGGTAGCACCACAGTTTGAGTAGCCTGTGCTGCAGAAAGTGTTTGCTTTTTGCTTGCCTGGGAACTTCTTACTGTGCCCTCAAGTCCTGCTTACTAAGAAATAGTGAAGAGCTGTGTTTGTTTTAGCTTCTCCTCTCTACTGTGTATTTTTCCTGGAGTTCTCTTTTTCTCTCTGTTTTATTTGTGGTGGGATAACTTGAATTGCAGTGTGGAGGGTAAAAGTACACCCTAGACTTACACACTGGCATAGTTCTTTTTCTGCTTTTTTTTCCTTCACTTAGTTGTTCTCATTTTCCAGTTGACTTTGTAACTGCCTTTGGGGTATTAAGCTGCTGATTCCAACATTTGGTTTTGAGTGTAATAACTGTTATAGAGCCCATCATTATTATGTACAGTTAGGATTGGTTTTCCCAGTGTGTATATTCTACATTCATCAAGGTGTCATCTTTCTCTTTAACTTTATTGTTCCATCTTTCCTCTGAGATCCCTTGTAACCATATACGTTCAGGGTTGGGTTTTTTTTTTTTTAAGCTGAATAATTCACTAACATTAGCATATATTGTCATCTAGCTATTTAGGTCTCTTTTTGAGATTCCTGCAGGATTCCACTGTTAACCTCCATCATTATATTTTATTTATCCCTGTGCCTTATTTCTAGTTTCTGATCCTTGAGAATGTCTTCTGCCATATTCCATGGGAACTTGGTTTATTTAATAAGAATCTTTGTGTTTTGTTTTTGTTTTTTTTTAATCCTGCACATCCCAAATAGACTGAAAGGTTTTTCTTCCTATGGCCATTCATACAGACTTTGCTAACAGTTCCATCAACATATATCACCTCTGTTTTGGGGTAACTTTACATTGAGAACCCACTCATTTATTTTTCTCTAGAAAATCCTGAAGTTTTCTGACGCTGTTACAATCACTAGGTGGCATAGGTAGAAAACTATGCAAACAAAAGAATTAAGTAATAGATTCATATGCTGAATCTAATTCAGCATTCACATTGCTGAAGCAAATTAACTATTTGCCTGTTAATATTTTCTGGTTTTTATTTGAATGTATTCAGAGAAAAACCTTGGCAAGTAAATAGCTTCTATATTCATTTGTTTTTATTTGAACTTGTATTACTACAGGATGAAGATTATCAAATAAGGCAAAGTGTCTGTAAAAGAAAAACAGAACTAGCAGTAAAATTTCTAGCAGAAGTCATCTCAGAATTTAACAGCCTTTGTAATGATACTTGCTAATATTTGAGTTGTTGAATCTGCGTAGTTTGTTTAGTCTGCCTTAATTTCAGTGAGTGTTTACTGCTATGAGATTCCATAGCCCATTTCACCTTTCAGTACAGGAGGCAGTGTTGGGCCAAGCTTCTGGGCGAATATTCATGCGTTAGGATTTGAATGAATAAACAAAATCTATATTTACAGAAATGGTAGACGTATGACTTCATATATATAAACAGTGAAAGTATTGATTGTTGCTAGTGACCTTAAGGAAGTAAACAGTGAAATCTTCAAGTTTGCAGGTGATACAGAGCTGTTTTGTGTTGTTAAAAGCCCTACCACTGATCTTGCACTAAACTCTGCAAGAAGTAGTGTTGGATTACAAAAGCCACTAGAAAATTCATGGAAAATAGTTTTTGTTGAGGGCTACTAAAGACAAGGACACAGCCTCTGGCCTGGGAGGTTCCCAAGCAGCAGGTTTCTGCAGAGCACTCTCAGAAGCACTCTTCTGCATGATTTGTCCTCATCTCCTCTCCCACAGCACTGTCGAGACTGCTGAGAGTCGGCAGAGTTGAGTATGTGGTCTAACACTGTATGACTAATTGTAGACTGACTTAATGTTAAGAGCAATTGCCATTTCAATAGAGACATATGTGTGCTGAGAGGAAACAGTTATCTCATGAAAGATTTATTCATTGAAAGTGAGTAGGAGGAGTACTTGGGTATTTGGCTTCTTGGTGACCGTGGTGACATTAATTGATTATGGAGACAATCCAGTAGTACTGCTGCAGTAGTTAACAGAACATTTGTGGTAGAATTTTAGGGGCCTGGAAAGTTGGAAGCCTCCATCAGGGCACTTTCTAGGAAGGCATTTGAAAACTGAATCCTAAATTATTCTAGCAAATCACTGCTTTTCTTAAATATATTTTAAGTAGCATAAGTAGGCTAGACTCTCAGCTGGTGTCAACAGGCTTGTCTCAGTATTGTATGCTTCTTTAGTCCACAGCGTATCTGTAGGCTCTGTAGCAAGTCCAGAAAACAACTCGTGAGCAGTGTTATCCTCTGGATTTACTGCTGTTGCACATGATATTAATAATATCTTTAATCTTGCAAGATTCCCTAGGCAAAAAGGGTTAGAGAAAATGTAAATCTAATTGCTCAGACATAACCCTGATACTGTTTACAGTACCTCAGGAAATCTCTCCTGGTTAGATTCTGAGCATTAGCCCAGGGGGAGGGAGAATTTGAGACATGCATATATGTTTGGGAGGCTTTCTTTGGCTTCTTTTTAAGATAGCATGCCAAAGAATGCTTCCAGGAGTTTAGTTTTGGCATAGCAGTGTATGAGTTAGCACCTTAACTCTCCTAGGCATTGCTTCAATTTGTATCCATTATCTTTAATATGTGGCATAAATTGTATATGATTAATTCTATCCTAGTTTCTTCAGACTGTAGTCATGGACATGAATACAGACTGAGCTTTTCTAGCAGATACAGGAAAAGAATGAAAAGCAAAGAGAGAAGAGCCTTGATTTGTACATTTTTTCAGTTTGATTTCCTGTTTCTTAAGATGGAGATAAGAGTTGCAGTGTTAGTTGATGATTCATGATCTGCCAAGATCAGTTTGACTAAAAGGAGTGGGGGGAAGGGGAAATGCCTAAAAACATGTTTAGCTTTCAAAATATGAAAAAAGAAGGAAATGTAAGACTTGTCTGAAAAAAAGAATTTTAACACAAACCTGGCAGAGAAATGCCTTCATTTTCCCAGCTGAAAATTGAGAAGACAACCTGGTAAATATAGCTGAAAAATTTAAGTAAGTGCCACGTTAGTCTAACTAGCAGAGTCTAGTGAGACTAGTCAATCTATGTATAGATGCCAAGAGATGGATGGTTTTGATGTAAAAGTTTAATTTGGTTCTGCACATCCATCCCTTACTTTCACTTCCCTAAAGTAAACTGTTGGAAGAGATGAAATGCAGCTTTATGGGAAATAGCCTGAAAAATCTTTATGCAGAGTGGTGTTGCTTTAATTCAGTGTGTAGTACTTGATGTTCATGACTTTTCATACTTGGTAATGAGCTTCTCTTCACCCCCTACCTCCTTCAGTCAAGGTGTGATAATTTTCATTTAGCATGTAAGTCTGCGGTCCATCTGCTGCTAGGCATCTTGAAATAATTTGGAAGTGATACTGTTTTAGGGACAGTGTCCTGGAATAATTTGCATTTGGTAGGAGTAGTATTGGCAGCATAAACACGGACTTCCTTGATAGTCCTTGTAAGCTGGTAATTATAAACAATCCTGAAACGATCAGAACTGACGTCTGTCACGTGCCCACACAGTAGTGGGCACGTGATTGTGGGAACAAAATCACAACCACCCAGTTCAGAGTGCAAACCTGACCTGAAGCTGCTGAATAGGTCTGATTTCAGGGAGGACTGCTCTGCTCGCTTCATCCTTGTGCCATCCTGATTCAGAGCTCTCCCCTGAAAGGGGTGCATGATTAAGTGAGAACCTCCATTATTTTATTTTTTTCTAATCCCCCCAGTCTTAACTAGTCCTGAAGATGATGGCTAGGGGAGGGAGAGGCAAAACTGGTGGCTATTATTGCAATGTAAAGGTAAACCTGACGGAGTAGTGGGGCTTATTTTTTTAATGCATGTGGGAATTCATTCTTTTTTTACATAACACTTGGTAGGTTTTCGGGGGGGGAGATTATTTGTCCTCTTAAGTCAAAGCCTCTTAAGGAAGAGTCAAAAGCAAGCGATCTTTTGATCTGGCCATAAACTGGGAACCAGCTACTGTAATAAAAGCCTTTGCAGGGAATCCAACAAGTTCTTTAGTCAGAAAATACTAGTGGTGCCTTTATGCTAGCCATACAGTCTTCATGTGAAAAATACTGCAAGTGTTCAACCTGGAGAAGAGAAGGCTGTGTGGAGACCTTATAGCAGCCTTCCAGTATCTGAAGGAGGCCTACAAGGATGCTGGAGAGGGACTCTTCATCAGGGACTGTAGCGATAGGACAAGGGGTAACGGGTTCAAACTTAGTACAGGGGAAGTTTAGATTGGATATAAGGAATAAGCTCTTCACTGTGAGGGTGGTGAGGCACTGGAATGGGTTGCCCACGGATGTTGTGAATGCTCCATCTCTGACAGTGTTTGAGACCAGGTTGGACAGAGCCTTGGGTGTCATGGTTTAGTGTAAGGTGTCCCTGCCCATAGCAGAGGGATTAGAAGTAGATGATCTTAAGGATCTTTCCAACCCTAACCATTTTCTGATTCTAAGAAGTGGCAGGAGCAGTTGCTAGAGAAGATGCTTAGCCCCACATCACCCCAGCAGGAATGGGTGGTCACCAGGGTGGATGCTGTCATCAAAGCAGTCAAAGGAGTGAGCCAGGGCTAGAGCCCTTCTGGGGAGAGAGGTCATTGAGTTGAGATGAGAGACAAGGCTGAGCACAAATGCACCAGTGGTAAAATAACATGAAAGAGTAGTTTAAAAAAGCAAAAATCAAGCCATTCCTGTCTACTAGGGTATCTCTAGCACTGAAAGAGGGAAGATTTAGATTAGATACAAGCGAGAATTGTTTTACAGTGAGGGTAGCGAGACACTGGAACAGGTTGCTCAGAGAAATTGTGGATGCCCCATCCCTGGTGGTGTTCAAAATCAAGCTGGACAGATCTTTGAACAACCCGATCAAACCAACCTTAAAGATATCCCTCTCTGCCTATGACAGGTAGGGGTGGGCTAGATGGTCTTTAAAGGGCCCTTCTAACCTAAGTCCTTCTGTGGTTCTATGTCTACAGGTAGTACCTACATTGTTTACTATTTTGTGGGGTGAAATTTCAGATCATTGGATGGATTATAACCATGTTTTGTAAAGTCCAAGCAAAAAAAAAAAAACCAAACAAACCAAAACACGTTTGGCTGAAGCACGTTTGACCGAAGTATGTTTGACCTAGAAAATTGACGGTATTGCAAGCAACAGCCTTGAACGGCTTAAAAAGAAAGATTTAAGCAATGTTTATAGTCTCATTTATGTATAAACCATCTTCCTCAAAAAACCATGATAAAGTAGAAAGAAATATCCTTGTAATCAGATTTTGTATAGGTTGTTTTGTTGTGTGACTGGCACCTCTTCCTGGGACAAGATGAGCCTGTAAATGAGAAGGAGCACCGACTGATAATTAAAAATGCAATACAATGGAATAGTTTTGTTGGCATTTCTTTGAGTGTTTCTTTTGACTTGAACATGGGAAGACAGCTTGGTTTCTGGTAGCTGAATACCAAGTGTCCTCACTGTGTTCCTTTGGTTATTGTTCCTTGATCCTGGAGCCACTTTGTAGACCTCAGCTGCAAAAGGGTAGGGACATGAACCGATGAAGAACCTGAGGATAAGCAATGAAGTATAGAGGGTACTGTGCTTATTAATGTTTCTCAGAGAGTGCTGTCATCTTCATTTAACAGGCTAATGTAGAAGTTCTCTCTCCCATTCTGTTATTACACATTATTAGCAGCTATGCTAGTGAGTGACAGGAGCACCTAAGTCCAGATTTCATGTCTGTTTCTTTAAGGAGGGGAGAAAAACCTTCATTTTGTGTACCACATGAGGGTAAGTTAGAGCCTTGCTGTGTCCACAGTAGGAATTTGTGGAATGACAGGAAGAGCAGTACCACCTAGCAGGAAGAGAGTATCGCAAAAGCTGTATGCTTGATGAAGGAGGTGTTTTGAAAGAGAAGAGGTATGTGTTTTAGTTAAGTCAACACGTGTTTTTTCACCAAGGGACTGCCTGTCAAGTTTAATTCAAAAGGAAGCTGATTGTTAGTCTGACAGCTTGGTGTGCTGGGAAACACAATAAGTAACATTGGTACCAGAATTGTTTTTAGCTCTGTTATCTCACTGTTGTTTGACTTAATGAGAAAGGAAGAGCTGAAACATGCATGTTTTTAAGGACAGCTGCCTATAAATTTTGCTTATGTAGAAATAATGCAAGTTTTCATGCTCTTTTCATCAGATGCTTAAGAAAACTTGTTTCATAATATTTGCTAATTAACATAGACATAAAAATATTGCTAGTTTTGGTGACATGCTAGTATGTTTATCCCAATGTCTTTGGTCCTGTTAATATTTTCTTCTCTACTCTAGTGTATCTGGGACAGAGAACAATCCAAATTCCCTAAACTATCAAGATGTAGAACTAAAGCATTAATTTGCATTTTTGGTCATAAGAGATTTCATTAGCATCACTTGAACTTTAAAGAACTAATTGCAAGCTTATTTTACAGTTGGTATTAAAAGGACAGCAAGGTCACTTTCTCTGATCAAAGCAAAAACTGAAAAGAACCGCTTGGCAACTGGAATAGATAAACTTGGAATCAATTGTATGAATCATCAAAGTTTTATTGTTATCACTTCAAACTAGTGTAATTAGACATTACCTTTTAGTCAGTCACAGAATACAGTCGGTTCTCTCAAAAATTTAAAGCAGCTTGCCAAACACTTCTGTGAGACTGGCTTTGAAACGGAGAAGACAATGGTTTCTCAGGAAGGTAAGACTTCAGGCACCAATCTGGATTAAGTGCTGTCATTGCAAGCAGCTGTCTTTACTGCTGCCACCAGTTTCTTGTCCTTGCTTTGTTCCAGCAGTTGTTCAGATTTTCTGAACAAGTGACACAACGTTTATCAGCTCTTTCCTTGTGACAGCAGCCAAAACTGCACAACAGTACCAGGAAGATCTTTAGCAAAACTTCTGAGTTAAGCTGAGACTTAAATATATGTTGGCATTTACTTCTTTCCTGAAGAATAGCTTTTTTCTCTTTGTGACCTGCTGTCAGCTCTGCAGTGGTACTGGTCAGCGGCAGCAGGAAAATGTTCCACTTCCTGAAGTTCTGTTTTGATCCTGCGACAAGAAGTAAATTGGCAGAAGATCCTGAATGTAGAAATATCCAGGGACTAATGTCTCCAAGCAGTAATTTATTACAGCTAGATAATAAGGGGAAGAATTAAAGATCCTGAGGGGATGAATATCTTTCTAGGACAAAGAAGGGAGGTTCAGGGAGTAGGAGGAGGCTTTTGAAAGCAAAGACTGTAATTGTCTGAAAAGATAATTGGAAGGTGGAGTTGTCGAAGTGTGTAAGAGAGAGACTTGAACTGCCCTAAATAGGGCAGAAAACTGATTGAGAGGCCTGCTGAGTTAATAAGGAACTAGGTAGAAAGGGGGAGAGGAATGAGGAGATCCAAATCAAGGTGCGAACTGGAATGGCAGAAGGAATTAAACTTGAGTAACAGAAGGGAGTGCAGAAAAGCGTATTTGCTTCTAATGCTGCTGCTGCTTTATGGCCAGGAACTAGATACAAGATACTAGCAGAGTGTCCTTACCTCATGCTGTGCTGAGGATGACAGCTCATTGCCACTATCACTTACCTTTCTGTCTTATTAACTAAATTTCCCAGTGAATATAACAACCTACAAATCTTCATCAGTGTGATGCTCAGTATGATGCTGTATGATGAAGTTTGTTTTCCTACCTTGCTTTTCAAAAGCAAAGTTGCAGAAGATTTCATCCCATCCAGGCTTAGCATCTAATAGCTATGTGCAACCTTGCATTATTGCTATTCAGGAAAAAAAGAAAAGCTATCTTGCTTATTCTGCTCCAAGAAGGATATTTGGAGAGCCTGAATAATATCTCTGGGTTAAACTAAGCTTTAAAAACTTCAAAAATCTACTTAACCTTCACTGAGCTTTGGTTTGGTGGTTTCTTCTAAAAGTAGCAGGAGTTGCAGAAAACCTGTCGGTTCTTTTCAGACAGGTTTGTGAATTTAATAAGAATTGTTTCAGACTTCTTTTAATTGTTAGACCATCATAGTTAAATGATACCAATCAGAAGCTTCATGCGTGCCAAAAGTTGTCTTTGAAGTAGCAGTAAGACTTCAAACAAAAACAAGTAACACACAAAAGACTCCCCCAAACATAAAGAAATAGGGTTAAATCTGCTCCCATCTATATATTCACTGACAAACTTTAGTTGCAGGATCAGCTCTCCCAAGCTGTCTTCAGAACCTGCTTTATTTCACAGAATTTATGCCACTAAACAGCTAGTTTCTCTACCTTTTATAATCCCCACTGAATCTCCAGTGGCTCTAGTTCCTATTTATTGCACTTTAAAAGACTTTTTTCACAGCAGTAATTTCCTCATGGGCTTTTGCATGGTGCTTGTAAGTGATGCTCCTAGCATCAGTTTATTTATAAAACATTCTTAAGGTACGAAGAAGCTGAGTTTAATGTTAAAGTGCAGAAAGTACAATTAATTGGCTGGCCATTTTGACCCTAAGACCCAGACATGTTACAATACTTAGCTTGCATGTAGCTTTTTGTATCTTCCAACCATTGCTCCTGTTTCCTTTATTTGTGTTGACATTCTTTCTTACAATTGAGGATCTCAAGTTGGACACCATATATATATAAAAAAGTATAATTATAGAAGTTTGGTTATGTGATTTTTCTAAGTGTGGCTTCGGCATATTCTCTGGGAAGTCATTGCACTCCCTTAGCCCTAGATATTTTCTCTCTTGAGCATTTCTTAGCTTATTTGCTAAACCCTTTCCAACTGTTACAGCAAGGGGATCTTCTGTATAACCTTACATTGGTAAAAACAATACAAGAGTGCAGCACAGGCTGGGACCACCCAGCTGGGGAGCAGCTCTGTGGAAAGGGACCTAAAGGTCCCAGTGGACAACGTGCTTAGTATGAATGACCAGTGTGCTGCTGCAGCAAAGGAAGCCAACAGGATGCTGCATTGCATCAATGGGGGAATCACCAGAAGAGGTAAGTCATTATCCCACTCTAGTCAGCCCTTGTCAGGCCACACCTGGAATACTGCATTTAGTTTTGGTCCGCACTATACAAAAAAAGATGTAGACAGGCTGGTAGGGTTTGTCTTCTCTTTAGCTTCAGGAATCTTTACCTGTCTTTCACAGATCCCAATCTTTTGCCTTTTTTTAGCTTTGTCTGTTTCTGCCTGCTCTGTGAAGCTCCTATATTCAGTGCTTGGATCTCCTGGGATTCCTCTGTGTGACAGTGTAGTAGGGACAATGCATAGAAGCAGTGATGATAAAGTAGAGCTGTGTTATAAAATGTGTTGGTTTTGGGGATACTGCTGTTTGATGAAATTGCAGGACAGTCCCTTTAGCTCACAAAGCTTTGGGAATCTTGTACAGGGTGAACTGTATTTGTTCTGCCTCATATGTGCGTAGCAGATATATGCAAGCATAAATGCTTTATCAACAAGCACAGATGGTGTATCTCATTAGACCTCCTAATATAGCTGGAAATTTAGATGAGCTTTTGATCTTGTGGACTTCTATATATTTGAAATATTCAGACTTCTATTTCGTACATGGAGATGCCTACACATCTTGCTTTGCCTATGTCCTTAGGCCATCATGAGGACAACGCTGTTACCTCAAACCCTCATATTCTTTTCCCATGCTCAATGCCAGAGGGAACATTCTTGTCAAAGAGGTGGTAATTGAGACTCTCCTATAAGATGTGGCAATGCTGTTGCTTCTTAAAGTTGCTTCCACTCTCAGTGTGGCAGAACATCTTACCTTCTCGTGAAGCTAGGTGTTCAAACAGCTGGGCTACATCACTGTTTTCCATGGGATCAGCACTTTGTGTGATAGAGATTTCTTTTACCTGCAGAGGGTAGGCAACCTCATTGCTGTCGAGGAAGTCAAGTCCTGGTGGGAACTGTCTTGGTTCTGCTGTCAGTCATGCATGAATATTTCAAACGTATCAGGATGAACTTTTAAAAAGTCAAGAGGTAATGTGCCCTGATGTCTGTGTAGCTAGAGGTGGTCAAGTATGTAATGTCATGTGAGTCCCACCCCATGACTTCTGTTGTACACGTCTTCAGGGTCTTTATCTTATTTGCATTCATCTTCCCTTAGCTGATGAATTCCAAGAACCAGCTGATCGCAGAAAACAACCCTTAACTAATCAGTCTGCTGATCTTAAGGTATCTTGTTTGCCTATGTGTACATATTGCAGTTTTATAATATTTTTGTGGTGTCAGTTTTACCAGTGGTTCCCTACTCTTTCCTTTCAGAAATGGATTTTTAAAGTCTTTATATTTGTAATTTACTGTGGTAACTCTGGCAGAGACTTTGCTTCATCTGTCATGACTTTGGTCTCCCATGGAACGGGATTAAACAGCAACCAGCCAAACTTTGGGCAACTTTGTACTGTTTATATTAGGGTGAAAATGCTAATGAAGAAAAAGCCAAAAAACCAGTTTACAAGTTAATTTTCATGGGATTTGGCTAAGATGCTGCTGCATCAGAAGTTCACCAGTCTTCTGTTAAGTTTTTAATGTCTCTTAATCCGCATGGTTTCTGTGAGGATTAACAGCGTTGTCTATAGAGGCGCATGCTTTCCAATTTGTTAACCCTCCAGGAATCTGGCATGAATCTTCCCCCAGTAGTTCCAGGAGCTCAAGGTTTATCTAGACCTTATATCAGAGATGCCGTACTGTTAGTGTTACTGTTAGTGTTACATGTACCGCTTACTTCAAATATGTCTTCATATAATAATTCCTGATTTTTTTTCCGTACCCCAGAAGTCTGATCTGTTAGATTGAGAATATTAGAACGGTTGAATTGTTTTACACAGAAGTTGAGTTTATAAATGCAAGGAAGGAGGAAATAAAATTTTGTGCAAATAGCACCATGTAAGAACTATAACAAATTTTAAGACTTTGTGTCAAAATCTTCTTAAGCAGGGCAAATGTAATACTGCTGAAATTCACTATTCTGCTGCTCGTTGTACGGGAATGTACATGTACATAGTTAATTCTAAACAGTAAAAAGGTGAATGTGGCTATCATGATCACTTTGTGAGTTAATAGTTATGTCGTTATCTTTGGTATTTATTGCAGAGTAATCACTGCATAATCTGATGTATATGTCTTCACTTAAGGTTTGCTCTATATAGAAATATATTTGATGCTTTCAAGATTCAGGTAAGTTAAAAGCTAAATGAAAATAAAATATTTTGAAGGAGAAAATGTCAAAATTATGAATCTTTCAGTCCCACCTTTACAGTAGCTTTTTTTGTTTTCTTGAAGCTTTTAGTGTAAGAATTGTAATTCTTTCAACAAAGGAAAGCAGGAAATTCCCAATGTTTATAAGCACTTCAAGAAACACAGTCAGGAGGAGCCAGGAAGCTACAGGCTGGTCAGCTTTACTTCAGCCCCTGGGAAGGTGAAAAAGCAGCTAATCCTGGAAAACATTTTGAGGCACTAGAAGGACAAGAAGGCAATAGGAGTAGTCAGCATGAATTCACCAAAGGGAAGGCATGCTTGACAAACTTGATAAACTTATGTAATGAAAACACCAGCTTGGTAAATGAGGAGAGAGCCTGGGATATTGTCTACCTGGACTTCAGCAGGGCTTTCAGTGCTATCTGACATGGGATCTTTGTAGAGAGGACATGATGAAATATGGGCTGGATGAGCAGACAGCAAAGTCAATTGAAAACTGGCTGGGGCCAAATGATTACCAGAGGCCCCTGCTATAACCTCAGCTATTCTGTGGTGCTGTTGTGGACTGCTCTGTAATTACAGTTCTGTAATTTGTTTTATTAGTTCTGTCAGTGTGGGTTGTCTTTTAGATTTGGTTCTGCTAGGTCTCAAAAATAAGCAGAATCTTTGAAGACAGTTTTGTTTTATGAACTCTGTAAATAGTATGCCCAGGGAATAGATTGAGTGTTTCCAATACTCCGAGCATTAGTTAAGAGACTTAGAGGAGTGATATAATCCAAGACAACAGTTTTAAAACAATTTAAAGTTGGTGACGGACCTTTAGTAAGAGTGGTCTTGGAGGAAGCATGTCCTTTGTGGCACTGTCCAAGAGGAGTCACTGAAGCAGCACATACTAAAGACTCCATGATCCAGTCTAGCCTTTTCAGGGTGTCACCTTATGCAGGCATCCCCAGTTGTTACAAATTGGGTTGACGGGACAGCAGGGAACCACTCCTTTCTTATCTGTACAACTTTACAGGTCCAGACTGCCTGATCAAGACTGGCCGTGTCAGATTGAGTACATTTTGTGTGCAGAAAATACAGATATGCAGTGATGTGCTCCACAAAGGAAGAAAAAGCTAGTGATCTCTGGAGTGAAACAACTGCCATGGCCATTTGAACCTCCAGAGGTAGCCTGCCCTGAGCACTGAAACAGTGCATCAGTGTAGCGATGGGAGTGTTCTCAGTGGTCTGGCGCCTGCTTGTGAGCACTGCTGACAGAACCTAAGCCGAAGTCATATAAACCACTAAGGAAGGTAATGAAGCACAGGTACAGGGGCAAGGTCACATTAGCAGTGGTGTTTGAGTTGGCCTCCGCTTGCATTGCCTGTTCCATACTTAGAAGGACTATGATCTTTCAGGCTGGCAAGTCCACATTTTGCACAATGTTGCATTTCCTTATTGCAACCAAAGTGTTTATGGAAAATATCAGTAAGCTATCAAAAACTGGACTCTATAAAGTCCAAGACTGTGTGTGAGGTGGACGGCCAGCTCATTTGCTCTGTCGTGTTTAATCTCTGTATTCGTGCTCAAATTCATTTTGCATTTTCCCCAAGGATTGTATCAGATGTTTCCTTTTTGTCATGCTGCTTTGACAGTTTGTGCAGGCTGGGTTACACATTCTACTGAAAATTCAGAAGTGGTTTCTCAAGGGCAAGTACCATACTTGATACCCTTCACTCAGTTTTCAGAGGTATGGTGTCCTTGTTTAAATCAAGTGGAACTGTGAATGCCTAACCCCTTTGGCAATTGTGGCAGGGTATATTAATGAAAATACCCAGACTTTAAGTTTGCAAGCTGCTTTTGAAACTGATGCATTATGTGCACAATAGCTGAGATACTGAATAAGTTTTCCTTAGGTTTTTCCAAGACATAAACGCCACCAAATTACACCTTCACATTGCTGTGTTAATATCTGATCCAAAACCTGGCCTACATGAAATAATTACAAGCCTTCCTGAAGTTCTAAATATGCATTTCCATTAAAAAACAACCACTGAATAGTCACACCTGTCAGCCTGGTTAAAGTTTTTAATTAATTTCTTCCTCAAGATTACCATACCTAAAAGAAACATGAACAGCTGATCAAATTGCTTCATATGCCAAGAGTTGCTCTGAGATGACAGTGAAATCAAAATGAGACTTTCTGATGGTTGGTGAGAAAATTATGAGAGGCTGCTTGCCATTCTGTGAGACCTAGAGAAAGGCAGATGGGAATTACTTCAGAGTGGACTTTCTTAATAGTAAATTGGCTCAGCTCATGTTTTATGTAGTGTTTCTATTGTGTTAACACTCTGCTGTTACTTGAAGTTCTGCAAAGGGAATGCAGACTAAAATCAACATGACTTCTGTTACTTCTGTGAAGGATCATAGCTACCCCTTCGACACAATCCTAGGTCTTTCATTTCTGTATATAATTTTTCATCATGGTTGTACCATGCCAGCATAGAGCAGATGCGCGGTGTAGGCAATTTCCCACGTGTTTCTTTTCTGCTGTGGACAGCTGTGGTCTTCCAGTTTCAAGTGCTCAAGTCATAACGTTTTGATACATAAAAAATTGAGGATATCTAGTGGTCTGTATAGAAACTTAAGTTTGCAAATTTGTCTTTGGTGCGCTCAAGAGAGTGTGCTCCTTGTCTCTGCCTAGGCTACAAAACACTTGATCACACTTCATGTGAAATCAATAAAATGTGTCAAGGGAATTGAAGACATGACTGTAGTTAGCCCATCCACACGGAAAAGGAGAAGGAGAGAGAATATTTGTCTGTTGTCTCCCTTTGTATGCTTGACAGGGTCATAGCTGAGCTCTTTGTCTGAAGGAGGTGATAAGCCCATGGCAACATGCCCATTACTGATGCCCTGTGGTATCTCATCAAAGATTTCATGGGCAAATCAATGGCGTTTTTGCACTGTCTTTCCGTGTGCTTTCTCTAGTAATACTGTTGTCAACAAAACACGATACCTGGTTCTTGTAACATGAAATGTGTTCCTGGATCTGTCTGCCCTGTCATCAAGGCCTGTCACAGAAGCTTCCACTGTGTTTTATGAAATTTGTCCTGATACTTATTCAGCAGTACTGTTTAAAAAGAGGATTCTCTTTTTTCCTTCCTGTTTTGTTTTTTCCTCCCCTTTCGCCATCTCTTCCTTGCCT
Organism: Lathamus discolor; assembly: GCF_037157495.1. Lineage (NCBI taxonomy): Eukaryota > Metazoa > Chordata > Aves > Psittaciformes > Psittacidae > Lathamus > Lathamus discolor. Next base: position 85,944,459 of record NC_088885.1, read on the forward strand.
TTCCCTCAATAGTTTGCTGTCCTCCTGTACTTCTGCCCAGTACTCACAACATACTTGAACTATCTGTCCTTGGAAAGAATGGGCCCTTCTGTCCTTAATTCCATTCACAAATCAAGTAGTGTGATTGCACCATGTGTTTTGTGAACTGTGGATTATGCTATTATTCTCTCCCTGTTGCATCAGTAAATGTTACTGTTCTTCACAGCAGAGCTTCGGAACAAAGCTTGCTTTTCTTGCTTGAGGCTGACATATACTTCTTTCTTCTTCTCTTGATCCGTTACAGTTATGAATGAGGATTGCTGCTGTGAGATCTGTGTAAATTTCTTTCTTTGCAACTGGAAGTAGCAAGAATAGATCCCTCTGATAGACAAAAATGAAATTAAATTTCAGTTTGCAGCTGGCCATTATGTTGCAGCAATAGCATTGCTGTCATCAGGGTGCCTAGGGTATGTCTCCATGGACAACTTCTGTATTAGGATTTTAAATAAAAATGACAGGAGCCCAATACTGTTTTGTCAGTTTTAATGTCATAGAGGCAAGTATTCAGAGCAAGTATACTCAAGAGGCCTGAATTCTCTCTTGAAAGTGCAGGTTAGTAATAGGAATGCCACACTGGTTAATGCAGTCGTTTGCCTTAAATTTAGAGGATGAAAATTAGAAAATTGTTTGGCCTTTTGATAAATTAAGGACATTCTCTTTGCACCTGCTGTTATTGCTTTTTTCGTGGTGATAAACTCAGGATGAATGGGTAGGTATTTGACACAAAAGGGGTTTGTGAAATTGTTTGTTGATCAAAACTTTACACATACTGCTTTCAGCTCTGGGGACCCCAACATAAGAAGGATGTGGACCTGCTGGAGCAAGTCCAGAGAGCCACGAACAGGTTCAGAGGGCTGCAGCACCTCTTCTGTGAAGAGAGGCTGAGAGTTGGGATTGTTCATCCTGGAGAAGAGAAGGCTCTGGAGAGACCTTAGAGCAGCCTTCCACTACCTAAAGCAGGGGCAACAAGAAAGATGAAGAAGGACTTTTTACAAGGGCACGTGGGAATAGGACAAGGGGCAATGACTTTAAGCTGAAAGAAGATTTAGATTAGATATTAGGAAGAATTTCTTTACTGTGAGGGAGGTGAGGCACAGGAGCAGGTTGCCCACAGAAATTGTGGATGCTCCATCCCTGGAAGTGTTCAGGGCCAGGCTGGATGAGGCTTTGAGCCTAGTCTATAGGAAGGTGTCCCTGCCCATGGCAGGGTAGTTGGAACTAGATGATTTTTAGGGTTCCTTCCAACCAAACCAGTCTGTGATTCATATCAATTTATAAAATGTGATCTTGTAATTGTCCTTTGGCATTATTTCCAAGTGAATGCAAGTACAAGCGGTACATGTATTAGGCATTAATTTGAAGAGAGTTACTATCCAAAATGGTACAGTTCCTCTGAAGTCGTTTTAAGACTTCTTGTTGCAGAGGTTTTCAGCTGCTGCTAAGATAATGTGAATTCAGAAGAGTTCAGCTGAATCAGGGAGTGCATCATCTTGCACTTCATCCTGCAGCAGAATTAGGTTGCTACAGATTCCAAATTCCTGTTTTCATTAGTTTTCACACTGATGTACTGGGACTCCATTACTCTTTTGAACTACACAGAGTAAAAATGACCTTCTGAATCAGGAGAGATCTCTGCATTTGCATATTAATAGACTTCTACAAAAGGTATATCCTGGTTCATTAGCAAGTAGAAAGCTATTAATTAAAATGTTTGTATGTCCAAGTACACACAGGATGTCTGAAATAGCTTTTTGAAGCATACAGAGGGATTAAGGAATATTTAGAAATTTTTTTTTTTTTGCTAACCTAACCTAAATTGATACTTAAATAGGTCCACATTATATTTGAAATAAGTAGTCCATTTTACTTATGCTCATTGTCCCTGATTTCAAAGGTGAGTAGGCTAATGATTTCTTAAGTCGACTCCCATTATTATATTGTCACTTGTTACAACATCTAGACAGTGGCCAAAGGTACTACTGCTAGGCACTTGTTTTGGAAGAGCTATGTTGTTGCTAAGGACACCATTCAGCTAGAACAACAGAAATATAATTTTAGACAGTGCCATAGTCAGCAGTGTCCCACCAGGTAATAGATAAACTAAAATGAGTGATTTTTAGTGTCTTTTTTTCTTTTCTGTTGCGCTCTGTACAGAAATTACCAGTATAAAATACTAGTACAAACTACCAGTATAAAATACCAACAGCATTGCTGCTGTTAATAAATGTAAACTCAGCTGAGACTGTGCGTGCTTGTTTTATTTTTGTTCCTCAAAGGGACTGATCTATTTGTTGTGTAGAAGCAAAGTGAGGAAGCAAAGCTACATGTATATCACACATGGGGAAAAAATGTAATCTAACCCTGTTCTGTGTGGTAGAAGATAATGTTTTCAAGTGGGGTAGCTGCCATCTTGCAGGAGCTATAGTGCTTCTTTAAGGAAATGAACTGCTTTAGCTATTATTAAAGCAATTAAAAATCATTCAAACAAATGGAGCACCAGGATGTGACAGATCTAACAAACTGAACTAGAAAATTAGCAGTCGTTTTTGTTAAAGGAAAAATCACTAGTGATATTGACATGCAGGAGTTTGTAGTTGCTTGAAGATTTCTACATCCCATTGAAAGGAATTGGTACTGCTATAGAACTATACTCAGATTTAACAGCATATTGATGTTACTCATTCGCATTGTCATGGCTTTCGTTATCACTTAAAGCTAGACATTTATTTCACACTGACTGAAAGCTTACTATCCAAGACCTCCTCTTAAAATCCTTCAGACAATGCTTTGAATTCCACTGCTATTGATTTTTTTTCAAGGTCATTTTTTGTTTATTTTCTTGGTACCAGGTTCCAGTCCCACTGACAGTGGAAGTTTTGCAGATTGTAGATTTTGTGGATTGTATCTGATGTTGACCTTCTAGATTAAACCCTTAAGGTAAGGGTTAAAGAGGTGAAAGGAAGAAACAGCATGTTCTGATTGTATTCAGGTACTGAATGTTCCTAGATGGAAAATTAAGATGCTGCCTTTCCAACACACAGCTCAGCAGCAGGCATTGTAATGGTAGTAGAAGAGTGAAGTGGTTTCTTCCTCTCAGGCCAGTTTCGGACAGTTTCTCAGTGGAAAAACTAAATTTCTCTAAGTTCATTTAAACAGACATGCACCCTGAACCCCTTTTCAATAACTTTGTTCCTTGAGAGGGTGACTGAGCATTGGAATAGGTTGCTCAAAGAGGCTATGGAGTCTCCTTCCCTGGAGATACTCAAGAGATGTCTGGATGCAATCCTGAGCAATGTGCTCTAGGCAACCCTGCCTGAGCAAGGAGGTTGGACTAGATGACGCCCAGTGATCCCTCCCAGCCTCAACCGTTCTGTGATTCTGTCTTTTGTCACATTAAAATCCTAGCTGGACTAAGTTTATTACCTGGTAGGATGTTTCTGACTATTAAAAGTAAGCTGTTAAGTTGAAAATGTTCTTTAATTCTGTCTTCTGTTGCTCCTACATGAGCTCTAAATGTAAGATTGCATGCTTAAAAAATTGTTTTCTTTGTTTTCTATGTCTGAATTAAGAGCAATTAAGAAGTTCCAGGATTTACTGGTCTCATTCCTATGACAAGATTTATCTCTAGAAATGCCACTTGCCACTGGCAAATAGGGAGAGGTGTGTCAATAACTTTGGCAGAGTTTGAACTAAAGCAAGTTCCCGGCCAACGCAGCCAGCTCATTCACTCTCCAGCATGGAATCTGGTACTACCAGAGTGTCTTCTTGACCTTCAGCAATGCCCTTTATTGTGCTCAGAGTTTTCCAAGGAATGGCCTGTTGAAATGGCCAAGAACAGTCACAGCAGTGCTGACATTGCTTCATTGCACTGACATCCTCTATTCCTAGTACAGTGTCACATTCTTTTTCCAGTTCTGCTCCATCTTTTATCTGCTGGGAGATGGAGGAGCTACAGCAGTGCCACAGCTGACTCGTGTCTCTGCAGCTGAAACACTGCAGTACAAGCTTATGGTCATGACATTCTCAGTATGGAAATGTGTTACTGTCATGGGAACATGCATGGGGATGCACTTCAGCACTTGACTAATACACAGAAGACTTGGTCCTCTCTCCCTTTTGCACCAAAGCTTTTGCTGGCCATTTTGCAAATGCTTAAAGCCTACCCTACTCCATTCCTTATTTTAGAGTTTCCTTTCAATTGTTTCACCATTTAAGTACTGCTTGCTTTATGTCAGTTTTCACAGCTCTCATTTTTCCACAGTTTAGTGGCTAGATATTAAGAGGGCTAATGCTGCAGTTGCTGCCTGTGAGAAGGTTGTCACTGATGTTCACTAAGAGCTAATAAGTGATAACAAGGTTGAAGCCTAATAAATGAACCAGCAGTTGAAGAATTATTGACTATTTCTAGATCTTCCGAGTTTATAGAAAAGGTGAAATACTTAAATCTTCATTTTGTGATCAGAAGAAGACATGAAAGGAAATTTACTCTCTGACAGCAATGTAATGTACAACAATATACATAAGAGATGGTGGATATCTTTCTTAAATAATTTTCTTTTATGGCTAACACATGCACTAAATCAAAGATGAATGAGGGGCTGGTGTGATTAATCAGGCCATATGCTGCAATACAATGACAGAGAATGTAAGAACAGTGAATGTCAATCAGTTGCTATTAAATATAATGGCCAGTGATTTACCACCTCATTAAATGATCAAGACACCCAATTCATTTGTATGTGAATAGCAAAACAAATAGTCATTAAAATTTCCTGATAGGGCATTGAGTTCTTCCTTCAAACTTGCATTAATTTTACCTGTATAGGAAGAGGAAAAGATTAGCAGAGTGGAAGCTATCTCATGGGGTGTATCAAGGCACAGTCTAATACATGGGGACAAGAAAGTTGTTTTCCAAAGGTAGCGTTTGTAGGTATGTGTATGAATTTTTGTGTGCCTGTATGTACTGCATATCATCATGATATGGTATCAAGGGAACATATTCCTTTTTACTTAATTTGTTGTCGTACCTGGATTTCTTTGAGGTTGTTCCGTACTTACTGTACACAGTACTTAGAGGTTCAACAGTGCCATCCTGTGGGTGATCTTAAAGGTTTGAAAGCTATGGCAGGTAAATAAATGACCTCAACAGGATAAATTTTTGTAGAATATCAGATACAGTATGTCCCCATGCAATCAGCTAGAATATTTCCCTCTGGTAGTCAGTCAAACTAATTATTACTTTCTGTCCAGAAAATTAATAACCTGAATGTATCATAACCAATGAGAAAGTATTTTAGGCAAGCTGATGAGCAGTGTGCTTGTTAGTTTTACTCTGTTGCTGAAAAATGTGGTTTTAATCATCTCAGTGTGTTTTTAATCATCTTGGCATTTATTTTCACAGACAATACCAAAATCAAAGGCAGCTATGTAAATTCAAATAAGCATCTCTCTAAAGAAGTATCTGGACATCTTTAAAGAGGCATTGAACTGAAACTCAGACTAGTTAGCTCCTGTGTTTCATAACCAGAAAGCATGAATTCCCAATCAACCTTGAAGATAAAGTTGGATGATTTAAGCAACTGGCCAAAATGCTATTAATTCCAGAAAGATAAGGGCAGGATTAAGGTCTGAAGTCTTGTTGACTGAAGATGGAATTCTGCTCAGAATATTTGGAGAACTTTCTGTTCATGAAGGACAAGGTACAAAATAGCCAAACTGCTCTAATTAGGGGATAAATGACTAACTGCAGATCATACTATTTCATGTATGTCTTTCATTTTGCATGCTAAGCAACCTGCCATGAGAGTGAATGATGTATCTATCTGGAAATGAGCAAGGCAATAAAGGGCAAAATGCTTGGTAGAAGTTTCTGCTCATTTTTCAATTTCCTGTTGGAATGGGGTGCTGGAGGGGCAAGGTGTGTGCTGCCTTTGCCTAGTGGTTCAAGGAGTTGCGTGCAGCTCCAAGTTTTGCATAGGTACCTCTCCAGTTTGCATCCTTGCAGGAATTTCTCCTTTGCTTTCCAAAGCTATCGTCCAGCTATGAGTCGCAGTACATGCCACTGGCTGACTGGTTAAATTAAGAAAACACCAAATTGCAAACTCCACCATTATTCTTTGGTAGTTAAAAATAGCATGATTTGTGGTTCCTAAGTCTTTGAAAAACACATCATGTCACTATTTAAATACTTATATGCCTGTTTGCCAGATCCACTTAAACAGATGTATCGATTCCCATGAGTGTGAAAAGACAAATATGAACCATTCCCATTTAGAAGATTAGTTTAGTGTAGTTTTAATGCATTTAACTTTTTTTTACCTATTTTGACAAAAAAAAAAAAAAATCTTGTAGCCTAACAAAAAGCTTGCATCTGTGTAGTTCTGCCTTTTTTAAAGGAGGCTAACCTGTTGTAAATGTTTGAAATGTTGGCATAATGGGAATCTAGAGACTCTGCCTGTATCCTGATTTACAATATATAGATGGGGTTTGGATAAATCAGATATATCGGGAAAATAATCTCTTACAATATTTAACTGAAGGCAGAAAGGGTAATGGCATACCAAAGCTTAACCTCTGCACAGAAGAGATTTCTTCGTAGTCGTGATCAGTTTAAGTTGAGCCCTGGAGCATCAACATTCATATAACTTTTGCGCATTTCTATCTGAACTGATATGAATGGGTTTGTGTCATGTAAGTGTCTAATTCTGGTTTTGAACCTCATGAAACTCTTGATCTTGATTTTGCCTTATTTTTATTGTATTTATTTATGTTGCCTCCTAACTCAGAAGGTTCTACATTTCGTTCAATAGTATTTTAAAGGTATCTGCAATTATTAGTTTTAAATGTATGTCTTCTGCTTTCTTCAAATGTCACATTCTACTTATATTACAAAGAAGATAAATGGGAATGATATTCTCCACTGTTTAGTATCCTGTATGCAAATAGTTCCTAGCTCTTTCCTCATACAGAAGTTTCTCCATGCTCTCTCAGTTGGGTTTTTTTTCCCATCTTTATTTCTGTTCTAATTCTTTACTTATGGTGTTCCTGGACTGAAAACAACGGCCAGGAGAATGTGCCACACTCTTCCCTGCATTTGGGACCACTCATAACAGCTGTGAATCTGCGTAATCGATCTGTGTGTACATTCATAGCCTCTGCACCTATGTGTGTGCATTCACTGCATAGATAGATACAGTAAGAACTATGAAATTCCCTGTTAACTTAGAGAACTAATTTATTCAGTTTCTCTGTTTTAAATTGAGTTGGATAAATACTCATCTGTCCAATGTATGTTCTGTGGCCTGTAGGAGATTTCACAGTAATTCGAGTGTCTCTGGGCTTGACTTTAGAGTATGTCTGTCAGACTTCAGTTCAACTAATCCATCTGAGGTGAAGGCATAAGAATTTGGTATTATTAATGCCTCATTTCATCTAGTTAATGATCTTTTTAAGTCTTCCATCTTCTTTGTTATTTACTTGTAATGCCAGATAAAAGTCTTATTTAAGTGAAGTATTATGGAACAGCAGAAATCTTTATTTCATTTTAAATTCAATTAATTAATCCAGTAAAGAGTCTGATGTTAAACAAGTGCATTTCTTAGTAGCATTGCACATGTAAAATTAGGGTAGGTTCTTTGAGCACTCAGATCTTAACAAACAGATGTGTTCTTTTTCTCCATATGTTATAATAAAATAAGAATTTGCTGTGAAAGTATTGACACACTCACTAAGCAGTCTTGGCAAACATGCCATTTGTATTCCTTACACAATATCAGCTGTGGCTATTACTTAACTTTAAATAAATGTGTGCATTAAATTGCTGTAAAGCACATACATATATATATATAAACAAAACCAGTTTTTCTCAAAAAGTAATATGTTTTTTGGCTTTCTTGTTTAATGATGGCTAGACAAAGGAATGCTGCATCTTCAAAACAACATCTGTCAAACCGATTTTCATCAGATTAAGTATATCCTCAAAGCAACCGTAACAGCTTACAAAATGCTAGAAATGTAGGTTGTGCTTTGCATAAAGCACCGATAGAATTTAAAGCACTTGAAGTGTTTTACAAACATAGTGATGCTAGCCTGTGCGTATTCTCCATTTTTGTTTCTATTTTCAGTAGGTTCTTGGGGAAGATAATGAGTGATGTTGCAACACTGCTATGCCAGTAGATGTTCCAGAGTGCAATTACAGAGTTATGATCCTGGAAGCTAATCTGGGTCTGCAAAAGCCAGTGGTTTGAGGGGCTGGCAGTGGAAGTTAAATTTATTGCAAAGAAGTTCATCTGTAGAGAGATTTCTCTCGTTAAGAGTGAAATTAAAGTGTGAATCAGTGACTGATTATCCAGGCCTTTCTCTGATCCATTGAATTCCTCCTCATTAGTATAGATGTGTGACTCTGTATGCTCTGGTCTGATTCTGGTTCTATAGATCATCAAAGATAATTGGTAATATTAAATTTTTAAAGATCTTTTCTGGGACAGTGTAATCTGATAAAAAGGGGGGGGAAGCCAGTGGTTTTTTATATAGAACATAAATAAAGACACACTTAATCATTCACATTTCTATCAGCTTTCCATCTTTCTTTTCCCTTGCTAGGGAATAATTAAGGCATGAAAATGAGCTTCCTAATAGGCTGATGTGTCTTCCATAAGAGTGAAGCATTTTGCCTTTGTAATCACTTGAGAGGTGAAGTCTCATTACAGTGTGTGCCTGCAGCTGAGTGTGGGAACTGAAGTCAGCCAGAAATGAATGATGGGATTTCTGTAAAAGATTTTTGTGGATGGAGGGTAGGGGTGCTTGAGCTGGAAGCCAAGTCAACATTACCATTAGTTCTTACATTTTGGAAATCTAGCATAAAGCAAGAAAAGTCTAGTCAAAAATCCACCAAGAAGACAAGTAAGGGTGAAAGTCAAGGACCAATCTGTTCCAGCTGCATCTGGATGTAGATACAGTTTTGCAACTCTGGTTTCCCCTTACCTACCTGTCTGTGAATTGCCTCTGTGCTTCCTTAAAACGTTCTGCTTGAGCTCTAGGCCACTTAGTGTGAGGTGTCTTGGTGACTACTACACACCCATGGGGCAGTCCTAGTTAGCATCCTGGTCCCAAAACAGTGACTAAAGACAGTCAGAACCAATTGCATATAAACAATGCTAAGTATGTTATTTCATGAAAGAGTTCAAGATAAATGTTTCACACCTGAACATATAGCTTTTGTCCGGAAACCCATATTGCTGATTTGCTAGCTACTTCTACAGCACTACCTGGAACATATAGTTTAACTGAATCTGAAAATGGTCTGTCTAGAATCTACAGCCTAGTTCCTTAGACAAAAGAACATGCTACTAAGTAAAAGGAAGTACAGAAATGTACCAGATATTCTAACTGTATCCAGCTCTGTTGTGTACCTGGGGAACTTCGTACTTCAAGGTTTGGGTCCTTTGAATGTTAATGGCATGACATTTCAAACAGGAGACCAGAGTTTCTGGGAAAATGTATGCAATTTGCAGCTGGGAAAGCTGTTTTTGAAGCAGCCATTATGCAAGAGATTCCTTCCAGTTTTCATTTTAGGCCAAAACCAGGGAGCATTTAACTTGTTCTTAAAGCAAGAAGTATGAAACACACTGCAGATAACACAGTGTGGTGATGGGCAGACAAGCCGTAGCACGTTCAGCAAATACAGGCTCTCTGGGAAATGTTGATTTGAATTTCATGCATCATCTGAGCATAGTGAACACTGAAAGGTCGTGGTAAGAATATAAGAAAAAAATCCATCTGATTTGAATTTCACGCTATCCAATATTGTTGTTGATGCACTGTCAAAGAAATAACTGTTTCTGTGAGTGTGACTAAAGCCAGATTCCGTGCAGAAAGTAGTTGAAGAATAACTTGTCACACTTTCTTTTTTTTTTTTTTTTTCATTTACTGTTAATTTCCTTTATAATGTCATGGTGTTAGTTTATGAATGGTACCTTGAGCCACTGCAGTACATCTGTGTTTCCCCAGTCAGTTGTTTCTCTGAGTTTGTTACTCAGCATCCAGGAAATCTCATGCAGATGGTAACGTACTAATTAGCTTAGTACAGTTTGGATAAAATGAAAGTGTTTTGCTGTTGATCTTCACTTGTTAGTAATTTATACTAACAGAAAATTGGATTGAAGATGTCTAATATAGCTATCAAAATATTCTTTCTTATAACAGGAAATGTTACTGGTGCTCTTTAATGGAGGTATTTCAGAGCAGAACGTCCTTTTCTCCCTTTTCCTAATTCTGTCTTTCTGACTTTAAAAAATCTCTAGAAGGGATGATGAGTGTTTTAAAGTAAACAGGGTGTTCAGAGACTGTGTAGCAATACTGTGACTTAAACAGGGCTCAGGCAATATTTATTAGACCATTATATCAAGTTCTAATACTGTGCTGCTCGTTACCTTAACATCACATAACATCATATTAATAAATCTTTACAAGCTGTGTAGTTGTAAAGTGCATCATAATAATCAGTATCATTCCTCTAATAAATCATTTGATTTGTGTTTGCTTTGTGTTGTTCCAACCTGATTAGCTATAACATTACAGGGCAGGGACCCTTCTGATGGTGCAAGTTAATGAGCCACCTGCTTAGAGTCCTCAGTTACGGACATGCTCAAAGGGAGGCACAGCATCACCTCTGCACTCTCCTTCCCTTTGCAATGACTCAGATTACGTGGTTTTCTTACAGAAGTATTACCTCTGTTGTGGAGGTTTTCTGGAACTCCTGGTCTTGATCCTTCTGCAGACTCCATGCACACATATGGGTTTTCTTGCCCAGGAGACCACTGCAGTTGCTGAGTACTTATAATTTAGACTCTGTGAAAATGCCCACCTGCAGGGCTGGACTGCTAGACTTGGCTTCTCCTTGGCCTTCATGTAGTGTTGGTCAGCTCAGTAGGCTGGTGGCCCAGCGATACTGATTGAATTTGCTAATGGAGTGTCTGTTCCTACTGGCATGGATGAAGGTCTACAAATGAAAAAGCAGGGTGGGCTTTGCTTTATGGTTTTGAGTGTTTGTTATGTTGTAGACTTGATTTTCCTGTGTAATAGAGTAGATAAATACCCGCTTGAAAAATCTATGATACTGGGTGTTGTTTTTTTTTCTGAGACTCAGAATCTTAATCCATTTGATTGACAGATATAAACTTGAATTTTATTTTATCCTCCATCACAGCAGTAAGTTTAGTCCAAGTACAGTTTTCAGTGTTGCAATACAAACACACTGAGCCTAAAGTACTGCTGGCAGCTTATCGATAAAATTTGAGGATTAAGAAACCAATGCAAACAAAGAAAGACTCTCAGCTTTAAGTAAGGAACAGAGTGTTGCTGGACTAGCCTTTAACTGCTGTCACAATTAACGTGAAGCAATAGCAGCCAAAACCAATAGGACTGTTCTTGCTGCATTAAGAATTATTAAGGCAATGGTCATTTGAAGGGGAAATTTCTCTATTTGAAACATTCATTAATTGTCAAAAATGACACTTTTTTTTCCATTTTATATGTGATGTACTTTTCATTTTCAGCTTCTAAATAATTTATACAAATAATCTCTCTTATTTTTTTTTTTTAGCCCACCTAAGCCAACGGTGTTCATCTCTGGTGTTATTGCTAGGGTAAGATTATCATTAAATATCTTTAAAGGAGAGAAAAATTACTGTAGGCTTTCCAGAATTATCATTGATGAGGACAAAATTAATGTTTTGCTTTCCCCTTTCTCTTTTATCAGAAGAGGCTTTATGTTTTGTTTGTTTGCAAGTCCCTTTGAGCATTCTTTTTGCTTTTGTGTGAAATTGAAATTATTTATTGAGATTACTTCCATTGTTCTGTTCTGAATTTTAGCACTTTAAGTTTATTGGATCTTCTTTTCATACCTAAGCTAGTCATTACTGCATTCATTTCCTGTGAAAGCAATTGCATGTTAAGTCTACAGCTATAGCTTGATCTGTGATGAGGAGTAACATTCCTGCCTGTAAGGATATGTGCTTGAAGATATGTGTTTCAGCTGCCATTTGTGCATTGAGGTACATGGGATTCAAGATGTTATTTCCCGGTTTTCCAGGACCTGGAAATGCATGAGCCAAGTAATTAGCATTAGCTAGCCATTAATTTAATGATCAGTAATTCATGCCTTGTGTGTCGTGACAGGGTTTTTATCGTGGCTTTATATGGTGGCCACCTTTACCATTATAACCTTACATCACTGAGGTGTACAGTGTGGCTTACTGGAACATGCTGTGATTGCATCAGATCACGTAAGTGGAAAGAGCTGATGCCATTTTCCCTAGCCCATAGGGGTAGTAGACAGGCAGTGCTGTTTTTCCTGGACCTCCATCTGCACCAAGGTGGATACCTATTTAGGCATTTACATGCCTAATTACTTGTAACTAATTGTTGCCTTAATGTTTAGTAACTTTGATAGTACTTTAACAGTTGTAGGATAGTGGTATTTTTTTTATGAGTGACTCACGAAATGTCACACATAAAAAACACAGGCTGCCAGTTTAGTGGGCATGCAAAAGATTCAAAATGGGAAGGAAATACTCTCTTAGTTTTGTAACTCAGCTCTTCTTCAGATAATTATCTAACAGAGTACTATATTTATCCTTACTGTGCTGTCAGCTACAAGTTGGTGTATTAACCTATGAAGAGCAAAATTGTTCTATAATTTTCTGAGTCCTAATAGCTCCCAAACATGTATAGAAATTTCTTCTCTAGGTAGCAAATCGAGTAACATGCAACTTTGTTTTCCATCTGCTTTTCACATTTCTAAAAACGTACACACATTTCAACTGGAAAGTACACTTTTAAGAGTAAAATTTTTCCTGGTGTGTTCTTCGAACAGGGTGATAAGGACTTCCCTCCAGCAGCGGCTCAGGTGGCTCATCAGAAACCACATCCTTCTGTGGAAAAGCTTCCTCCCCCACAGCATGTCAAACAGCACATCCACCAGCCTCGCAAGTGAGCTCTCCATCAGAATCCCAGCCAACTTGACAAGAGCGAATAAGTTTTCAAGAGAAGATGAAAACCCTTTAGGATTCACACTGTCAAATCAGTTAAATTGACCTCTAAAATAATATGCTGTTTCTTTTACTTCAATTCTCAAGGGTTAATGAAGACATCGTTTTTTGTTATCCCAGATGGAAAATTCTCTATTAAGTGTGTGCTGATTAGGGGTGGGTTTTTTATAAGATTTTTCTTATTGCCAAGATGAAACTTTAGTATGAATAATAAGATTAATGAGCTTAAAACTTGTACTTTTAGGTGTGGCATCACAGTAGCAGATAGTTAATGCAGCTTTTATGTTAAGCTGGTAAGGAAGAATAGCCCTTTTGTACTGGTATCTTTAATATCTGGAGGGAGTCTGTGTATGTTAAGACAGAAATTGGTGGTTGTCTTGCTTATGTATAGCCCTTGCAGTCTTCAGTATGCTATAACATTGCACCCCAGTGGCTGTGCCCTCGGATTGCAACTAGTGAGGTGGTAGACGGGCCCCAAAGCATTCACGAGTCGGCAGAAATCCAACTGAATCTTCCTTACACTCCTTTGCACTCGCACAGCCCTGCTGAGGTTCTTCCATTTGGAGGTGTGTGGGTATGGAGAGGGGTGAGACATCAGAGTTGCAAGAACACTGCTGCTGTTGGTAACTGATACGTGATCTCATGGGTCCCATTGAGGGCTGCATTTTTATGAGGTAATGATTATTAATGATAAATAACAAGCTGAAGGAGCTGAGGACCCTCTGGAATGAAACTTAAACTGATGGAAAATCAGTATTCTTTTTTGACTTACAATTTGAGATCACTTTTTGAGATCAAGAGATACCATTAGTAAATGTGTTACATTTTATGACCCAACCTCTGTTGTTCATCGTGGTATTTTTAAGAACAGTAGTGATAAGAGAGAATAAAAGTTACTTTTCAAATAGAGTGATCAGATTAGTTTTGGCCACATAGTTAAATCTTTTGGTTACAGAGTTCAAAATCACTTAGTTCTGTTGTTTTCCTTCTGCAGCTCATATCTGTAAAACCCAGGAAAATAATTTTTTAAACATTTTATCTACTTTTTTTCAAGTGTTCTTTTGGTTTTAGCTGACTATAAATACCATAGAGTATGGTAGTGCCCTCTAGGTTTCTGAATTTTCTAGTAATTTGAAAAGTGTGTACCAGAGTGTGCTGCAAACATTCATCTGGCAAATCAATGAAAACTTGGGGTCACCTTGGCCTTTACTAGTTTGTTTATGTTTAAAATCAAATAGTACAGAAAACCAGTGAGGAGAGATTTAAAAATACTCTTTCTATAAAATTTCTGCAGATTAAATAATTATTCCCTGAGCAGCTGTTTTAAAACAACAGCAATCATGTGAAATATGGCCCATTTCACAAGTGGAATAACTCACTTCATGTGGGCGAAAGGGACTTGGCATTTCCATCTCTTCATAGCCTTGAAATGGAAATGATGTTTTGCAAAGTATATGCATGGATATATTTATTCTACACCCAAGGAAGGATGTACAAGCTGTGTGTACAAGCCTTATTACCAATTTAATTAGATAACTGTACTTGCCTTAAGGAATGACTGTTGTTTATAAGAATTATTCTGTATTAGAATATGCATCATTTTAAAAATACGCTTTCTGTTTCTGATGATGGTACGTCTGAGGCCTTATTTGTAGCTGCTCATGAGTGTGTGATTCACACATGAGTAACTCATTCATAAGGATAGTATTGTTGAGCCTTTTGGAATATCTGCATGAGGTAATTTGCTGGCAGAAATGTTTGCAGATTCAGGACTGAAAGTAGTGGCATCTCTATGGTGCAGCCAGTAGCTGCCAGCATGCTGCACCAGCAGTGAAGCAAGTCATTGCAGTTGCTTCGAACTGGTAGCTACTGGCTTGAGAATGAGCTGAACGCGATTCAGCTCTCCTAGTCCTGTGCCTACATCTGAGGTAGTGTCTAGACTCCAGCTATAGTCAATGGTGATGTAGTCAAGACAGTCAGTAGAGTTTAGGTATGGCATCTTGAACCAAATGGAAGTGTCTTTGAAGATGAGCTGGATCATTCTTGACTGTGTTGACTGCAGTGGAAAACTAAATATACCTCAGTGTAAAAGCGCACAACTAGATGTGGCTGGGTACCTCTACTCTGTGTCTACCAATAGCTGGTAGAAGTGCTTCTGAAAACAACACATTTCCATTCTAATACTAAAGTTATGAATGTGGATGCCTTTGGATTACAAACTACTGCTCCTGGATGTTAATACAATATATACACCATGTATAGAGAATACTCAAATTTTGTCTTTAGTTACTTAAAGGGATATGTACGTTTGTACAATATAATATGGCTTTCAAGATAGCTTTAGTGGCTTTTAGAGTGCAGGAATTCCTATATGGTTAGACAATGTCTCTGTATGAAAGCATATTATATATTGTTGGAGGTATCCATGTTTATAGGTAGGTGTCCTTACCAAAGCATTACCTTTCCCAAAATAAAGAATCGTATCTGGTCATCTGGATTGCTTTCTTATGGTTATTGGTACTTTTAAAATGTTACAATAACATACAAGCACGGGAGATGTTCAGATGTTACCTTGAAATGATTGCAAAAGAAATTTTCTGTAATTGTCAATGTGGCAATAATAAAGCATGAAGTTGTACATTGGGCTTCTTTTTTCCGTAAGTACGATGTAAAGCAGCAGGGTGCAGTTTTGTGGGGTTTACGAGATTTTATTACAGAATGGTCAATGACTAATCAACATTTTATAGATAGTGAAATTTATTAGGAAGTTTTATGACACAGTGGATGAGCTGTTTTGGGTAGTCCAGTCTCATTTAAAATAAAAACTAGATGCTACCAGCTAGAATGGGGATTGCTGTTTTCCACTGTGAAATTGGAGATCCTCACTTATCTTTATGAAGCTATTGAATCTAAGCCTGGTAATAAATCAGTCTGATAAAGGAAATGAAATTTGGTGTTTTCCATTGCTTTTCAAGTTGTAATATTCTTTCAGAAAAAAAAATGTAATCAGAAGAGGTAGCAAGCTTCCTATAAAACTGCAATTAACATTGCATAATGCATGCCATAAATGATTCACAAAAGAGTTTGAAGAAATAGCTGCAGTGCTTCTGGAAGGCTGCTGATACTTCAGGTATCCTGTATTTAGTAAATATGTAGTGTGTATATAATAGAGCAAATGTATGTGATACAGTGCAGATATGATAGTTTCACTGCCCTGGGACTGTTGCAGTGTTACACCTTTAGATGCTGCATTCACATAATCATAGAGTCATTTAGGCTGGAAAAGACCTTTAAGATCAAGTGAAACCCTAAACCTGACACTGCTAAGTCCATCCCTAAATCACACCTCCACATCTTTTAAATACTTTTAAGGTATTTAAAAGGACTCACCTTCAGGTGACTCCACCACTTCCCTTGACAGCATGTTCCAGTGCTTGAGAACCCTTTCCATGGAAAAAATTTTCCTTATATCCAGTCTAAATCTCCCCTGGTGCAACTTGAGTCCATTTCTCCTTGTTCTATCACTTGTTACTTAGGAGAAGAGACCAACACCCACCTCACTAGAACCTCCTTTCACATAGTTGTAGAGAGTGGTAAGGTCCCCCTGAGCTTCCTTTTTGTACAACATCATCAAAAAAAAAATTTATTTCATTGAAATTAGGGGAAAATACATGTGCATGATGTCTGGCATGCTGTTGATTGAGCTGTTCATACTTATCCCAAGCTTCATGGCCAACAGTATTGCAGATGTTGTTAGTAATTAGTATTTCCTTCTAGTTTCAATAGTATGGTTTACCCTTTTGTTGTCAGATGTCTTGAAACCTGAGTCTTGCACTTTTATTTGTGGTAATACGATCATCACATGCTCCTGGCTCTTCAGCAAAGTTTTCAAAGCAATCTGTTTCATACAAAGGTGAGGAGGATGGACTGGATGTAGGAATTTTTGTCCCTTTGGAATGACTTCGTTCTGAATACTCATCATCTTCATGGAGGAGGGAGATGTGGGTTTTATAAGCTACTTCTCATGTACCCTTCAGATTTGAGTATATCAAGTTAAAATTAGATTTAAGTCTTGGCCAATGGCTTTAGTTATAGGATTAAGATACATTAATTACATTTTAGAAAATGTGGGAATGTCAGTAAGTGTACAGTTAATTTTACAGGAGGGAGAGATTGCTGGTCAGCTGCTGCAATGACGTAAAGAGTTAAGAAGTCAAATCTGTTTTAATCAAATATCTTTTTCTTCCACACAAACCTCCTTCCTCACAAGAGAAAGACATTTAAATGTAACTGGTTCCAGCTTACATTATCTACTCTGTCAGTAAAAGATGAATGCAGACCATAGTGACTGGAAGAGCCTTGATGAGGAGAAACTGAGTCAAGTCTACATTGGTAAATCTTAATCAGATTTCTTCAGCAGATGGGTAATATAACCCTGCCCTCTAGCTGTAGCCTTTGGTAAGTGCGGTGCATGATCGTATTACATATTTTACATAATACATAATGGTATATTAATAATTGGTAATTACCAAGTGACAGTGTATTAATAATTGGTAATTACTAAGTACCTGATTTGCTTTCCTGAAGAATTTTTCCTTTCATCAGAATTTCTGTACGGCACCGCTGGCGCACACACACTTGTCTTAGGAAGGTGGAGGTTTATGTTTTGCTTGTTGCTGTGTTCTTGGGTCTCCTTCAAGAATGTGCATTTATTGTTTTTCCTCATCCCCTATGAGAAAAAAGACTGCATGTAGTGTATACTGCTTTCTGAGTCTTCTCATAAAATGGTAGCACTAGTATTTAGACAGGGAAGCCCTCCGGAATGGGCTGTATTTTACAAAGCCCTCCCTGAACGAAGAAGTCAATTCTGTTGCAAAACCTCCTTCCCTTCCCATCAGGATCCTGATCTGAGGTGAGAAAAAGAGTACAATGCCTTTTTGTGAGAAAGTAATTCATTACTGCTCGGGGCTGACCGGCATGCATGGATGCTGATGGTTTTTTGCAAAGCACACTCCCAGTGCTGCCAGGGACAAAACTGAAACACGGCTACTAAAGCCATTGCAAGCATGGATCTTGTAAGCGACCTTGAAAGAAGCCCTGTAATATAATCTCTCTGGCCCAGCTTGCGTTGGAGCTATTTTTAGAAACGTGGAGAGGCTGGCATTCTGTAGGTCACTCCTGGCTTTAGCGAAAGAAAAGCATTTGTAATCCACAGTGATTTTAAGGATTATAAAAACTGTTCAGCTGCTAACGAGCTGTGAGCTCTCTGTAGCCAACAGTAAGGACATGTGTGCTACCCTTGGTGCATTCTAACGTTGTTGGGACTAATGCTTGTTCAGCAAAGTGTCGTTTGTCGTTCTTTCTGGCTGACAAATAAGCGGTGGGTTACGAAGGTATGCGGAATAACTTCTTAGAAGCTGTTTTTGGTGGGCTGTCTCAGGTGTCAATGGGTATCTGATACCACCTTAAGGATAATCGCTTTCTTACATAGGGAGGAGCACAGCAACTAACCTGGCTTCCCTCTTAAACCAGCACCTCTCGAAATATAGAGCAGCAGATTTAGCTTAAATGAAAAGCAAAAGTTAACTACTAATGTGTGCAAGCTTCCCGCAACTTGAAATAACTAGAACCTCACCATGTTTCAGACATGACTGGAACCACATATACATTCAATTCCACTCTTGAGTAAAATTGTACCAGCATGCAACTGTTTGGGCTGGAAGGAAGAGAGATGTCAGTTTTCTCCCTGTTTTACACTTACTTGTGAACCTACTGTATTTATCTGATCGCTTTGTTTGGTATTTAAAAGACATCTGTATTTCTAAAGTCATGTACACCTAATCATTTAATTTTTCAAGTGATTGACGTGTCACTCTGCAGTAAGTTAACCTTCGCTTACGTTCTGCTGACCTCATGGTTTATTTCTTTAAAAAGCTATTCTAATCCATGATTGTTTCTCTGCATTCAGAGCAGGTTTTCAGAAACAGCAGCCATGGACAGCAGATTGCTGCTGAGACTCCTAATGCCCATCAAGGTCAAGGAGCAAACGGAGAGCCCACAGAAGCAGTACATGATGAAGGGAGGTGAGCCTTCAGCTAGTCCCAACCTAGCAGAACAGAGCAGACATACAGACCTTTTTCACCTCTCTCTGATGTCCTGGTGTGTGTTACTGAGGTATCACAGAAGTGTGGGCTGAGTAGAGCTCTGGTTCTCAGCTCCAAGCCACTGCTCCAAGCAGGTCTGTCCCCAGTGGCAGGGTGGGTAGGCTGGGTGACAAAGTGATGGGGAACTTTAAGGATGCTTAAGGCGTTGTAGCTTTGCTTCTTGGAAGACTAGCAGACTGGGGCACGTGCTGGTGCAGTGTTGTGCACTTCATTTTATTTTGTGATGTATTTAAATCTGCAGCGAACAGGAGCTGTGACTAAAGCAGTAAACCCTCAAGTATTAAAACTAGAATAGTAAGTGGATCAGCACAGAATTGGGTTCAGTTGTGCTCTATAAAACTGTTGTTAGAAGATGATGAGAGAAAAGAAACTGAGCTGTTATCGCATTTCAGAACTGGATACTGACCATTTCTTATGCTGTTCAGTGACCTCAATTTCCACTGCCTAATTGTATACTGAAAGTACAATTCATTGATTTGTAAATTTATACAGCCTTGAATCTTTTTGCATGGGAGAGACCTTCAGATGAGGCAAATCTGCAAATGAAATGTATTTTGACAAATCCCGGTTCTTTTAACCTACAAAGTTCAGCATAAAGAAATATGTATTATCTCTTCTTGCTGCAAAGGCCAGCACTGGGTGTATGCTTATGTAGAACTTGGAATCGAGACATAGTCCAGTTGAACTGAGACCTAATTAATATTCTAGTGTGTGTGTGCCTACAAAGAGAGAGCACAGTCAGTTGTAGAAACTAAGATATAACATTTTATTCATCCCAGAAGCATTAAGCAATGTGAGATCGGATTCCTTGGAACACGTAGTTTAGCTAAACACCTTTAACATCCTCTTTGCAGGCAGCTTTTCGCTGTGTAAAATCTTTTTGTGCTAATTCCTTACCTAATTCCTGCTCGCTGGATAAAAGATAATGAATATCAAATGCAAAAATTCTCTTTTAGGGCCTGATTTATCACCCAGAACATAATAAACATTAGCCTACTGCTGATGTAAGAATTTTGACAGCTGGAGGGGTCTGGAATGAAAGGCTGAAGCCTTAAATAAGCTTTTCAACTGAGCTTATTATAGTCCATTTGTTAAACACACAGCCTTCCTTTTCACTGTGCCAAATAGCTCCTACAACATACACACTGGAAACCTATACTTCATAGTATGAGAGCTCTACTTTGCATGCTAATTGCTGGTTCACCATTAGCTAATTGTTTCTAAGATAAATATTTATAGAAAGTATAGAGGGGGATCTGACTATTTATTATGATTCATAGTATTCCTCTCTTTTAGTTTTGTACGTTTACTCTGTTTATAAGTGCAGTTTTTTTCTGGCTGCCATTTTGCAAGGTATGCATAACTCTCTGATGGTCAGTCCTTTGCAACAGGTATTAATTTGCTCAGTGGGAGCAGGTTAAAAGGCAGACTATTCAAAGGCAGAAACTACAAGTTGAACATATAGAAAATGGTACCAATGGTATCTGAATAGATATCTCCTGGGAGATTAAGGATTCCTACAGATGTAGCTTCCTTGAAGGCAGGTTTTTGTACCATCCCATCCCATCCTATCTTTCAAGGAGGATTTCTACTTTGTCTTTACGAGTCCTGTCACCTTCATTCCTTGGTGAGTATCACTGAAGTTAACTTCAGATTTATTTTGCAGGAGTGAAGTGTCAAACTAGATATTTTCCATGAGGTATGGACCTCCAAACATCTTTCTTCTCAAATGGTGTAAGGCATATCAACCTGAAAAATGGTGGAGGAGACTTGCAGGCAGATCCTTTGCCCAATGTGAGTTGTTTCCTCTGCAGAAAAGTGTCAGTGCTAGATGACTATGTCCCATCTCCAGTTCTGCAGTTTGGTGGCTACGAAGGCACTTTTTTAAGGTTGGTTTCTGGGCTTATTTGCTGACTTATAAATGTGTTGTAAAGCCTCGGCTACAGGGAGTGATATGTAGTTTGTTGTGCAAAATATGCCCCCAGCCTGTCATTGTGTAGGCCCCGTGATTTCGAAAACAGGGGGCTGGAATTCAACAGAGCTCTCTGGAAGAAGGAGCATGTGTCTGTGGAGTGCTTCTTATTGGAATAGCAAGTTTAGAAGAAAAGATGGTAAGTGAAAAAATGGTGAGTGAAAACCTGAGTTATTTTGAAAACAATTGAACAAAATGCTTCAGAGTAAATTAGCTTACTAGGTAGGAAGAAGCAAAAAAATCACTATTGTAACACACAGGTCTACATGTACCTCCTTACGTATATGTGTTGTATAATTCAGTATTACCTGGTTTTAATAACTATGGGAATATATCCTAATTTTGCAATTCCTAGTAATGAGTGTACAATTTGTTTCAACAGAAACAAACATAAGCCCTACCACAGCCATTCTCCAAGGGATGGTATAAACCCCATGTTAATTTACAAAAGCAGTCCTAGTGTTTCTGCTCTGCAGTTCCTCCTTCACGTAGTTATTGCTTGCCTATAATCAAACAAGCAGTAGTCATGATATCTGCTCAGCCTGGAGATACTTTTGAAATGCTTTTAATAGCTAGAATCAAGCAGGAACTTCACTCTTGATTTATTGTCCTTTGTGTTCTGAAAATACGAATATTTCTGTGGCTATTTGTAAGGAGCTGAGATTATAGAGTGAAAAGATTAAAGCACAGCACTTCAGGAAGAAGAGAGGTACCAATTACCCTGAAAAGCAATTCTAAATAGCATTAGTGACCTAGCACTGCTATTCTGAAAGGTCTCTAAATAAGGATGGCACCTTTGTATTCCTTATTGGCCACTGCATTTTGATAGCTTATAATATGTACTCAAGTTAAAATGCTAGAGCTGATGTAAATGGAGAATATTACTTTGATAGCATTATAGTTTTAATGGATAATATAAGCTACAAGCAACGAATATGATCCCTGTGTATTTTCAGCCATATTTGCTGGCATTAATAACAACACAGCTGAAGGCTTTTTGCTTTCCATCAGCTGTGCAGCAAAAGCTCTGCAAGTGTAAAAGGAGAAGTGAACTTGGTTTTACTCTGCAAACTTAACAGAAATGCCTCTCAAGAACAAATCTTCTATCTCAGTGCAGCTTGCTGACAGCATCTGCTGGAGTCGGTTGGTGCGTCGCAGCAATGTGATCAGTGCAGATTTGGGGGAGACATTTTCTGTCTTCACAGCCTTTCCCATCAGGAACAACGAGGGAGAAAAGAAAGAGAAGGAAAGATTCTGCAAAAACATCAACTAAGGAGTAGGAGGAGGGACTTGGAAGCAAAACCTGTTGGACTGCAGTCATTCAGAGGCAGCAGTGCAAAACATGAGGGCCTGTCCCATCTGCTGGCATCTCACTTCCCAGTGCTGCCACACTCAAGGGCAGGCTGTCATGCCATGCTGTGGTTGACCACTGTACTGCCCATAGTATTTACTTTTATATTTAGTTCAATAACTTCGTATAAATGAGATGAGAAAGGGTTGTGTTTCCTCCAGCCTGTGACAGGGTTTGGTCTCAACTGCCTGTGGCATCCTGTCGTGGTTTAAGCCCAGCGAGCAACCCAGAACCATGCAGCTGCTTGCTCACTCCCCCCCTTCCTCCCCCTGATCCCCGAGTGATGGGGAGGAGAATTGAAAGAATGTAACTCCCACGGGTTGACATAAGAGCAGTCCAGTAACTAAGGTGTAACACAAACCACTGCAGCTACCACCAATAATAATAATGATAAGGGAAATAACAAGTGAAGAGAATACAACCGCTCACCACCTGCTGACCGATACCCAGCGCAACCCAAGCAGTGATCTAACCCTTTCGGGTAACTGCCCCCCGTTTATACACTGGGCATGATGTGCTGTGGCATGGAATACCTCTTTGGTTAGTTTGGGTCAGGTGTCCTGTCTCTGCTTCCTCCCGGCTTCCCCTCCTCCCTGGCAGAGCATGAGGCTCAGAAAGTCCTTGGTCAGCGTAAACATTACTGAGCAATAACTAAAACCAGCGATGTTATCAGTGCTGTTCCCAGGCTGAAAGTCAAAGCCACAGCACTGCACCAGCTACTAAGAAGGCAAAAAATGACTGCTACTGCTGAACCCGGGACACATCCCCACACACATCATGCTCACTCATGAATCTCTCTTGGTGCCTAGGAAGTTTTTACAATCCCATCGAAACTTCTCCTGCCTCAGCTATGTTTCTAGTCAAGTTCAAAGGGACAAAGACAAGCTGATGCTTGAATACTGCAAGGACTAATTAAAAAGTAATCTTGCCCAGACTAGAAGTGGTGACATATTTGCTATTCTTCTAATGCATTTATCAGTGTGTGCTCAGAGCATCTCATACCCATTTTGCAAACTTTATTGTCACATGTCTGGGTTTGATAACTATGACATGACTGGCATGCCTGCTCTGGCACAGGGGAGAGACCTTCAGGCAATGAGTGAAGGAAATGCTGCTTTCTATTGCTCTTCCCTGGCTATCTGGGGTCTGTGCAAATCCACAATCGTCTAAGAAGATTCATGTGCACACATGAATGTGATTTTTTAATAACTGGTGGAGAATTACCACTGTTAAATTGGAACTTGGCTTTGTTTGACTTGCTGCTGCTGGGTTGATGCCACCACCTCTCCCTCCTCTCTTCTGCCCCAGGTTCATTTAAATTCCTTCTAAGTGTTCTTCCCTGATATGGCTTCCCAGCTGGCACACACTTTCAGAAGAGACCAGCTAATGGGAAATGGCAACACAGGGATTTAATGGCATTTAGACTGCATGTACCTGGCTTTCACTTTCATAACTTCATAAATCTGTTAAATAGCCCACTGTTAAATAGCAAAAGCTGTAACTCTTCAGAAAAGTATGGCATAATGGTAGTGTATGAGGCAAAGCATTTTTAGTCTTGTATTTCTAGGCAAAGCTTTCAGTGTACTTTTTGCTATACAGCAAATACTTATTTACCAAAAGAAATCACTTGGTGTGAAAAACAGGCCAAAGACACTATCAGTTTCCCGTTACTCCAAGAGTTGTGTTTACTTTGGTTTTTCATGTTTTGAAGGATGACACCTTTAACAGTATATTCTATACTGTGAGGAATGCACAAACACTCTCGCACATCTTTGTCTTCTGAAACTGTAGAGGTTCAGCCACCCTCCAGCCATGAGCAGCAGACGATCTATGTTATGGATGTGTTCAGCATCACCATCATTTGAGATCTGCAGTCTTCCATCAGGATTGCCCCAGGCTTCTCTCTGGCCCCTATTGTCCATGCATCTACCATCTGTAAAGAACTTCACTGGGTTTTCCAAAGCCAATAAATGACATGTGATCTGTTTGCTTGATTGACATTGTTTTCATTATGTGGGGTATTTTTTCTATGGGTTTTCCCATCCATCATTTTCGCTCATTACCTGATAACCAAAAGCTGACCTTATGAATTAACTTGGGATTTAGGAATATATTTCTAATTGCTGTGAGACTGATGCACAGAGGAAACAAACAAATCTGGCTGGAACCAACCTTCCAATCTATCCAGCATGTGCCAACACAGGAACCACTGTGGCTTTGATGCTTCTGGAGATGCCCATGTGGTGATACTGGCTCTGTTCTGTTTTCTTCCCTCAGTGTTTTCTTCAGCCATATTCCCCTGTGGTGGTTGTTTCCTTTCTCTCATCCAACCACACATTCTCTTTACTTTGGTCATATCCTAGACGACTGGTGTACAGCAGTCAGCTCTTCACAAGGGCCTAATTTTGTTGCTTTTCCAATTTAACTAATTCTTGCCCTCAGGAAATGCCACTCAATCCTGACAAGTACAGCACACAGCCTATGTCCTGGGAGGACGGGCTTAGGAAGAAAAGAGGCAGAGCTTGCCTGCTGTGTTTACAGATTTTGCCTACCATGTTACAGATTTTCTGCATGTTTTTACTTTCTGGAATAGGTAGACACATCCTGAAGCTGAAACTTTTTTTTAGTGACTAAAAATAGCTACAGTTATGGATGTGCTCCGAATAGTTGAAGAGCATACCTGGAGATAAAGAAGGAATAGAGGTGTCCAAGCAAGCCCCAAACTTGGTGGCTGGGAGGTAGGATGTTTGCCTGCAGTATTTGGTTAAATCCCATGGCTGACTTCTGTTTGAGCTGTGTTTTACAGGAGGCGGCCTTGGGAAGACCTGCAGACAGGGAATTACTGTAATCCAGCCTGGATGTCATGAAAGCATGGATTAATATTTCATCTTCTGCCTCTGACTGTTGTCAGGCTCACTTTGTTCCTGGGCTGGGGCTGTGATCCTCAAAAGACAGCCTTGAATTAAAGATTAAGCCAGTGTTTTACTTGATGGAACGAGAGCAGTTCTCTGCGGAGGGCGGTTCTTACCCAGCTCTACATGCAAGGGTTTAAAGTTTCCCAAACCCAAGCAACAGAGCAAAGCTGCAGTGTGGTGCTGGGGACTATGTGAGGGGAAGGGTCTCTGGCAGTTGTAAGCCGCGTTAATGAAAGTGAGAAGAAAAAAGACTGCTAATTAGCCAATAGTGAGCAAAAGGCACTGAAATGCTGCAGCAGGTGCCATTGACTGCTGTGTCTGAGAGCTCATCAACAACAAGCTGTAGGAGAAAAGCGAGTATCTTACTGTCCTGTTGGGAAAATGAAAGCTGTAAGGAAACCAGAATGGGTCATCAGACAGTTCAGGCCAGAGCCTTCCCCAGGTCAAGGGTACAACCAGTGGCAGGGCAGTGCTCTCCACTGAAAACAATTTAGTTAAGCTACCACTATTCTCTGGGTGGAAACTCTGATTTTAGGATGAATTATTTATATTGCTTTAATCTTAGACTGGTTCTGATTGGTTAAGTCAAGTGAATATTACCACAATTAAAACCGGCCCGCGGGAGGGTGCTCACAGTTGGTCAGCTTAACTTTTCAGTTAAACCAGTTCAACTTTTTATATTTTTGGGTTTGTCTTTAAATACAGACAAGACCTGCCTAGCTCTTCATTGGCCAGTTGACATGCAGTCTAAGTAAGTCCAGTACCTTTATCCTTGGCTTTCTCTGAGCACAACAGCTTAGTCAGTCATGGGAGCCCTAAGACAGTACAGGGTATTTAAGCATCATAAATGGGCACATTGTTAAGCAAGTGATTACCGAAGAATATGGAGAGCTCTGTTTGAGCATATGATCAAAACCAGTGCTCATCCATCACTGTGACTGAGATGACTGCTGCCATACAAAGAAGCCTGGTTCATGTGGCTCAGCCACTGAGTAGCTGACAGAGTTTCTTGTAGCAAAGAGCTGGTGCAAGACTCTCCGGAATGCTGTTGCAGAATACCCTACATAAGCCTAAAAAGACTCTTGCAAAAGGCTGCCTCATAATTGCTGGGAAACCACAGGCAAAAACTGCTTATTGTGCCCATGATAATAAAATGGAGGTGAGTACAGTCAATTGTATGAAGAATAATAACCACAGTTTTTATAAGCCACAAGAGAAAAAGCGATTGTGTAAAACATCCATTATGTTCTTAACTGAGCACGTTTCAAATCTGGGTTTGCTAAACAAATTTTCAAGAGCAAAACAAAGCAAAATTATCTTAATATTACTGGTTTGTTCAGTTGTATTGCTCACCGAGCAAATGCTGTTTCGTTTCAGTTATAACAATGCACTTCAGGAGGTTGCAATGGCAGCTTTTGGAAAAGGATACCAGGTGGTCAAAGGCCACATATCCCTTGCATGGAAACTGGGTAAGTCCTGAGTGACAGCTATGCCACTACTGTGTGAAAGCAGCCAAGCTGTTAATACAGCATGTCTGCTTTCAATACAGCTATGTCTGTATATTCTTTTGAAACATTGCTTCACCTTGTTTTGGAACAGAACTTTTAGGAGAGTCTTTACTTAATGGCATCGCTTATTGATTTGTGTCACATTAACACTGCCACACAAACATTCAGAGCATCCCCATGCTACTGGTTCTGCAAGAAGCTGGCTTCAGTATAATGGCAGCAAGCACGAGGAAAACTTAGCTCCTGTTGCTGAATGCAGTAGGAGAGTAAATATTTTATCATGTTTGTCAGCAGAAGGCTGCCTTCAGAGACTCAGAAAGCGCCTTTGGTGATGAACACTGCCCTGAGCAGATTTCAGCTACTGTGGCACCAAAAGTAAAATTACCACAGGTACACAGACAGCAGAGATGTTTGAGCAGTTCCTGTGCCCCTTTCTTGATCCACATTCACAAAAGCTCACTGCTCCATCAGTGCCCTATGAGAAACAACTGAATGCATCCAGGATGATGCCTCTGAGCATGGGTTTTGCACATCTGCCGCTTGAGGATTTCTGTTTATTTTTCATTTGTTTGGGAGGAAGGGCTTGGGCGAAGCAGCAGACTATCATTCACGTGGGAAGCTGCTATAATGGGAAGGGCAAAAAGCCTGAGTCCATTTTCCCAACCTCTTCTGTTTTCCCAAGAGTGGACTGAAACAGCAGCATTTGGCCCACTAATTATCCACCAATCTCTGCGCAGTTTTATAGCCATAAAAGAACGCCACAAACATTGTAAATTCAAACATGCTGAGAGAAGTGGGAAATTTAAACCTGACTAGGCAAAATTAATATGCATAACAACTTTAATTACCCAGCAAAACACACAGTTTTTCCCAGAATCCACTGCCTCTTTCCATGTAAGCATTCCACAGTGTTCACTGAAAAGGCAGCTGGTCTGTTTTCTCTTTGTAGGCTCCATATTATACCCTGAATGATTTGTTCCTCTTACAGAATAATTATTTAACATTAGCTTTCTTCGTGATGGTCATCATTAACATATTCGAGTGTTTCACGTTATCACTGGGAGGTGAGAGGCTTTTTATATGTATGTATTTTATAAATTCCTAAACATATGTGAAGGAGGCTCGTATTGAATCACTTTCTTTTAAAATAATATATTCCTTAGCAGACCAGAGCAAGCCTTTGTGGCTGCTTTTCACTCTTGTCTACAGAACAGTCAGAAAAAGCAGGGTCAAAAAGCCAACCTTGTTTTAAATCAGAGACCCACCACAGATGTAGATGTGTTTTCTCTCCCCTACCCCCACTGCCTCCATGACCTCTTGTCCACTCTTCCAGGGCTTATCCCTTCCCACTGTTATATCTGATAATGTTAGCTTAGCAGTTGTCAGTGACTTGGAATTAAAAGATTTAGTTGCAAAATTTACTATATGGAGATTCTAATGAACTGTCAGTCCAGTTTCCGCTTGCCTTGAGAAGAGAGCGGGTAGACATCTCAGCAGCTCTCTCTGCTGAGTACACTCTCTGGGTGTGTAATTATCTAAGTTACGAAGAAGCCCTTTAAATGAACCAAATGTCCATATGGGTTTGTAATTCCACCTGGGATAATTTAAAAGAAAGAAAAAGTGAGGATAATTTCCAATTCTGCCCTACTTTATGGCTGAAGTCGCTGAGCAGCTTTCTTGCTGGTACTACTTACATCTTTCTGAAGAGCGCTCAAAGGAGGAGAGAGGGGCTGTAGTTTTCCTGACCATCTGCAAACCTGTCCAAGCCCCTTTCCTTGGGGTTCAGAAGAGATACAATTATCTGTAAGAGGGTGTCACCTGTGTGTGTCACACAGCTGGACGTTTCCTGGAGCTGCCTAACTTGTGCAGTGGAGCTCTTCCTCACTGCTTTGGGCATACCCTGGAGCACTGAGTGAGCCACCTGGCAGATGGATGGCTCTGAGCAGCACGGTCCTGCCCCTTCCCTTCCCTGCTCCCCTGCGCTGGCTCCAGCAATTTTGTCTAGCTCATTAAGTTGGCAGAATACTAATCCATAGAATGCCAGGTTTTCAGGGGGCACGCAGAATGCATGGGCAGGAGAGAGGGACATGGCTTCCCTTTCCAGCTTGTCGACTACCTCCCACCTCTGGGTATCTAACCAGACTGTGGAGTGTTTGAGGCACAATGAGCAGACCCAGCAAAACCAGGCTGCATCGCATGGATTACAGAACAAAAGAGGAGGCTTCAGCAGCCCAAACCACCTGTAAATTGGCATACCCTGCATATCCGGTCCTAATTTCAGTCATACTTTGGGTGTTTCCTGCAGAAATGTAGATGTTTAAAAAAGAAATACCCTCAAAGAATGTTACATTTTTCTATCCAAGGTGTTTTTTACCAGCTGCTCTGGTATCTGTCCCGTGGCAGATTAGCATGAGCATTCAGAACTATTAAGAAAAAGGCATTCGGTGAAGGGGCCCAGAGAGGATTTTTGTCAAGGCTTAAGGAACAGTTTTCGTTGGCATTAAAAAACCCAAATGAATAATACATAGTGGCACAAGGATCCAATTATGTGTAATTCTGTGTTTCTGCCTGAAAAACCTTCTGCAGGGTTAGTGATCTCTTCCTTGTGACACCGCTGCTCTCCAGAGACAAGAGCACAATATGATTTTGAAGAACACTGGGAAGTGCTTGGCATTTCACTTTATGCCTTCACTGTATTAAATTGCTTTTGCTTACTGTAGAAGTCAGCCAGCTCATTGGGCTGTTTGCTCCCCAGTGAGTGAACATTAGATGGTGAGAACCTGGCTGTCAAGCCAAAGCTTACAGTGTACAGAGACAAGCAATGGCAGTGAAGGCAGACACAGCCCTTGCTCCAGCTTCACTCACAATGCTCAGGAGCATTGTTCCCACTAACATGCCAGACTGGCATTGAAGGCATGTAAAAAACCTTTCTCCGCCCTAGGAATCAGTGTCCCCTTCCCCTCTGTGGGAGCATCCTCCTACAGCAGCATCTCTGCCTTCCTTCAGGGGCTGCAGCTCCCAGGAGGTGCTGCCAAGGGTTCCCATACTGGTTTTAGGAGGTAAACTGATGAGCTGCTTGAGTGACCAGGAGCAACGTGAAGTACAGCGGGTATTGCTTGGCATTTCATAGCTACAGGTCTCTTGAAAACAACAACAACAAAACACAAACCACTCTGTTTGTGCTGGAATCCATCAGAAATCAAACCCACCTCAGTGGCAGCAGCTCAAGCCAGGCGTGCAGCTTCCACTACTATGGTCCATTTGCCACAGGTTTCTAGAAGCATGCTTTGTGGGAGCTTTGCCCAACCTTCAGATCCTTCAGATAGACAATAAGAGCAAGAGAGAGAGGCGCAGCACTTTGGTGAGGATGGTAATGAAGGCGAGGAGTAAGACAGCTGGGTGGGTGCAGTGGTGCAACAGGGGATGAAGGCAACGAGGAGAGACCTATGCCTGCACTTCTCAACCCAGCTAGTGCAAAGCTTTACGCAGATGCACAGAATGGGTCCATGCTGTCTGTAAGGGTGCCAGGGGACTGCCTGCTTGCAGCAGAGTAACGTGGCTGCGTGTCATCAGAGCGATGGCTTCTCTCTCGACCAAGGTGGTCATCAAAGGCTGATGTTGGGACAAATGTAGAGGTTTCCTTTTACTCCTAGAGAAAAATTCACAAGCAGTGGAGGTTAACCCAGGGAAACCAGACTGCTTTCAGATGATACTGATTAGTCCATTGGTGAAAGTGGATGGGCTTTTCGATCTACTGAAAAGTGAAAGACAGCATGTTCAACCCACCCTGAAGAATAAGATCGCCAAATAAGTTTGACAGTTTGTGCTTCTTTTAATGGAAATATCACATATTTATACACATATACACAGTAAATTACAAAGGGTTAGAAAACTGACTTAGTTTTCAGCCCCTAATTCTAACATACTGTATGTTAATCCCTGAGAGCACCTGTCGGTTGTGTGTCTCCTGCAAGTGATATTGAGAGTGCAAATTCAAATGTTCACCTGCAGCACAGGTTGCTTTTCAGATACTGAATCTGAATGCTGAACCTTCTGTACGCTGGGTTGGCAGTAAACAAAAATTAATAGTTAAAACCATTCAATCCAGTGTACAAATTTGAAATCCATTGTGAATCCGTCGCAGTATCTTTGCCACAGACAGCTAAAAGATTGTCTCCCTGCTCTCCAAAGACATAAGTTTAGCTTATATTCTGGTTACCAAATCCATAACAAAATTGGTGTCTACAAATTGCACTAATGCACTTGCAGACTGAAATCCTTTTTATATTCACAGGACTGGGGAGGTTGATTAGCAGGGTGCATATTCCTCCAGCTCTGGCCTTGGAGGCTCCCTGGCAATGCAGTCCAGCCAGCACTGCTACTCCAGCAAAAAGTAAAAGTACAGGTTGTGTGGAAAACCCTTGTTTCACATGTCTGCCATAACCTCTGTCAAGCCCTGACCCTGCAGATGCTAGCTGGCAATATCAATCTGGGCACTAGTTTTCAGTCAACTGAATTTATTTCTCCCATGACATGCACAGTTTCATTACAGCTTCAGTGAGACCACAGACAGCCTTTGTGCTGTGGGAGCAAAGGATGGGAAAGTTTTCCCTCTCTTTAATTGAATGGAGAAGCTGGTGACAGCGGCAGCTGGGGTCTGCCAGGGCTCCAGCAGAGCAATGCTGTCAGGAGGACACACTGCAGCACATCTCATTTCAAATGGGAGCAAAGCCTGAGAAAGTGCTGTGTGACTTGCTGTTTGCAGGTGACCTCCGCTTTCACAAATGTGGTGTTTTATCAGCAAGCAGCAGGTTTGCAGCCCTTCCTTAGCAGAATTTGCCAGGGTTTGCATGCCATTCAGACTGACTGCTGGTAAAGCCTTCATGTGGACCAAAAGAACACGCAGCAACCTGTGAGAACCGCCACTTTGAGTCGCGCTTGTATACTAGAGACGGTTTTCTCCCTTTGTTGAGAGAGCAGGGTGAGGTATTGCCCTCCTCGGGCACCGAAGCATGCTACCAAAGCTCACAACATCTGACCATAGTTTCCAAACATTTAGTGGCTAAGCTGCCACTAAAGCTGGAATTTATACCTGGGAAAATTGCTTGAACTGCTAGAAGCTGCATAACTTTCCTGTCCTGGCTGCAATCAGGAAAGGCTCACAATAAATCTGGCTGTTTATTTTTTAACAGGAACTTTAATATCAACCTAAAAATCCCCACCTGTGTCTCCCCATCTCCCTTTGTTTCACAGTTAAACACAATGACAAAAAATTCCCTGAGACTAAAGAGGAGACAGCAAACAGCAGATACAAGGAAAATTAATGGGGGTGGCAAATCTCAGGTGATGGGGGCATTAGCTCAGCTTCTCTGTTGCTCAAAAAGAATCAGTCTTGCCCCTGATTTATACCTGCAGAGGATGTGAATACCTCAGCTACAGAAATATTTCATATGCGGCCCTTTTTATGTTCAGCTGAACAAAAAATTGTGTTGAGAACTGCATCCATACAGACTGTATAGAGCTGTAAAGTTTAATACCTATCCTGTCTTAAACTTTGATTACTGGGATTAAAATAAAGTGCTTAGTATATCCAGAATGATTGTAGACCTGGATTTTCACTGCCCACCAACACTGTGGTATATTTTAAACTTTTTATTATTACTATAAAACCTTGAAATACATCTACCTAAGGAAGGAGAGGGAGGAATGCCTAGTGTCAAAAACACAACTCCTTAATTTTGCCCATTACAAAATGAACAAACACAAAACATGATCCTTTCACACGTGTTGTTTTTCAAGCCATTTCTCAGTCATTCACATGGAACTGGAAAAAAAAGGAAGCTGCAAAAGGACTGTGCCACTTAAAACTTCCTATCAACAGCAGACAGGCAAACTTAGTAAGTCTTCCACCTTAAAATACCTTCCTGCTCCACCATCAGACACGCCACAGCATAGCCCTTGCCCTGTTTCTGCACCTGAAAGGCCATTATTCAGTATCCCATCTCCATGAGCAGTGGGCATGCACAAAGGCATTCAGTCTGTTATCTTGCTCAGATAACAAGACTAATGGCTCAAAAACCTTCTAAGCAGCTGCCTTTAAATCAGGTCCTGCATCTGGCAGGAGACACCTGCTTCAGCTTTTGAGCCTCTGCTGCTTTTTTCTTTTCATGTTCCTCTGCCTTCTTCCGCTCCTCTTTTATCTCCTTGTACCTCCACTTGGGAATCTGCAGATAGGGGTCATCCTTTGCACTGCTCCTCCTTCTTGCCTTTTCTGGCTGGAAGGTGGGAGGAGGAGCCTTGCTGACTCGGACTTTGGGGATTACAAATCCTGGCCTGACGCTGCTCCGTCTGAGCAGGTGGAGCGGCAAGAGGCTTGCTTTCCTAGTGGCTATGGTGTTCACTTGGGATACTGCAAGGCTGATGGGCTGCAGGCTGGCTCGCCGGTCCTTCTTCCTGGGGATCAGCGTGACTTTGGAGTTCTGAAATAGCTTCTCGTAGCTGCTAATGTGATCTTTGTCCTGAGATCGGATCTCCTCCGCTCTCTGCTGCCTAAGGATTTCTTGCACAGCCAGTCTGCGTTTCCCCACAGAAGGCGGGCTGCCTGGGCACACAGTCCGGCAGGACAGGGCAATGAAAGGACTGCGCAGACTTGTTGTCACCTTCACCATATGGTCAAGGACCCCGTCTGCTTCTGGGCCGTAGAAGGATCGGAATGAGATAGCTGCCCTCATGCACTCAGAAAACCTCTGCAAACAGCTTTTCGGCTCTGCAGCCTTGGCAAGAAGTTCCTTCATCTTTGGCCATTCTGGTTTATATTGATCACAAAGCTGTTCCGGGCATGGCCTGTCCATCAGCTTTTGCATGATGAAGGCAGATTCTGATCTTCCTGTGTAACAAGCCCATTCCCATGAAGTCAGTCCACGGCTTGGGTCAGTCGCATGAACATTTGCCCCTCGAAGAAAAGAAAACCAATTAGTGTTAATTAATGAAACTGCCAGCACTTTTGTTGCTATGATCAGAGTGGAATCAGGGAGATCCTTACAAGAAAATGCACATATGAAACTCAATAATATTTGTGTCAAATGGACATGCCATAGGGAGATACCAGGTTCCTAACTTTCTGAACTCCTGATCCACTAGAAAAATAAAAAATAAGAAAATAGAAGAAGTTAAGGCTATGTATATGAAATTCTCTTGATGCAAAGAATGACATAAAGATTTGAAACTGCATTGAATGTTGCCTGCCATTTTAAAATCCATTCACTTGAGCTTGCATGAAAAGAGTGATGAATACAGAAACAATTCTGTACACAGAAATCCTTCCCATAAAGAATAATGGCCTTTGCCCTGGTTGATGCTACTTGGAAGAGAGATTTTGGTCTAATGATGACAAGATACATGAAAATATCTACTCAGTGCTTACTAGGGGACTAAATAATAAATAAAACAAAGGAATTTCTAGAAAAGCATTAAAAATAGAGAAAAAAAAGAGAAAAAAGGCTTGGGGCGGGAGGGAGGGGTGTGGATAGAGAAAACACCAGGTGTACAATTCTGGTTCTCTTATGTCTGAGAGGACACTAGAATTAGGGAAACTTGAGAGGATGGTGACATGGGTAATCAAATAGAAGGAAAGTTCCCATACATGTTAAAGAGTGGATAATGGGCAAGATTCCTAAGTCTCTATGAAAATACCTAAAAAGAGCATGCTAAAGACACAGAGCAAGAGTAAATGTGGATGGAGACATTGTAAGCAAAAGACCTGATGTCAGTTTAAGTATAATTTAAGTGAAATTTTCAGAAACGACCACTCAAAGAGAAAGCACATGGGCAATGCAGGGAGTCAAGCATGGGGCCCAGACTGGAAAGCAGAGAGGAGGCAAAGAACAGGAAGATAGAGGAGGAAGAGTTAATCAAATTAAAGCTTTATTAGCTGTGGACTGAAGAAAGGACTGCGAGAGCTCAAAGGCAGCAGGGTTTGATAACGTTCCTGGCTGCAGAAGACAGACAAACGAGTGAGGGGAGGAACAAAGACTTAAAAAGACATGTCTTCCTGCTGCACTAGCCTGCTTTCAACCATCCCACCCAAATTTCCTGCCCCTTAATCTCTCCAATCTTAGGCTGTCTTCTTGTCCTGTCACTTCTAAACACTTGATTGGGTCTTCACTCCTTCCCATTAAAGCTGACCAGGAACATGGCAGATTACGTGGAAGTTCTTTCCATGTCATACACATAACAGGCGAGGATTTACAGCAGGGACAACAGTAAATAAAGGAATTGTCTCCAAATATAAATTTTAATGAACAGGATGTTCTGCTTGTAAACAAGCAAGAGGTTTAGTCAGCTGCTTATATTTACCTTTGAGAAAGGGACCTGCCAGCTCCAGTATGGTGCAGATGTGAGACCTTGGATTTGAGACATGCAAAAAGAGCTGTGTGGCAAAGTGCCCACTGGGGACTCCTCACCTTTGCTTGGGGGCTGCACACACACTCATCTCTGATCCTTGCTTGAGCGGTGGTACAGCTATGCCTGTGCCTGTCCATGTGCCTTGGTGATTTGGAGCCTCACTCACAGACTTAATTTCTTGGTTTGACTTCAGACTTACCTTAACTCTATGGACTTGCCTGTCAATCACTACAGTACTGGCTAATCTGGGCTATTGTCACCAGCCCTGCTCCTTTTCTTTAAGGAGCACCTTTGTTGATGAGGCTAGTGCCTCTGTGTGCCTTGCTGTCACCCTTGGCTTACCTCCATTTGAAAAGAAGCCCAATCCTGCTGCTCCCTGGCAGGTGTGTCCCTGGTGTTTCAGAAGCCGTATCTCAGGAAACAGTACTACAGAGTACTGAAATTCCGATCTTTCAATTTGTACCTTATACCACAAAACCACTTCTAAGGCATGATGTACTACTGTGGTATTGATTCTCTGTACAGATCAGGAGACATTTCTGAACAACCTTGTCATTCAGCAGATTGCCCCATCTGGAGGAGACATGAATAGTCATGTCCCTTTTAAAATGTGATAGCAGTCTTATTGAACTGTCATTTCCCTGTAAGTATAGCCTACAGGTTTTCTTTTAGAAAAAACGTTTTGCCAATTGCCTTGATTTTCCTACGGAAGTTGCATTAAGATCATTTTCAGCACAACTAGTTTGAATACAGATGCCCCTTTGGGATATTTATATCCTATTTGATTAAGAAGGTTTAATGTCCCTCTTGATGCAAAACTGACATCTGGAGTTTAAAGGTAGGGAGTGAAAGAGCTGAAGCATCTGTTACTGACTTGTTTTATATGCGGTATTTAAAGACCAGTCTCCAGATCCACAGCCATTCTGATGACTTTACTAAAGCAGCACTGAGTTTACACTGGAGATTACAGCAGGGCTTGACACATGAATTGCAACCAGCGTTTCTGTGTTCCTGCTCGGGCTGGCTCGCTTGCTGAATGCTGGCATCAGCGCAGTCCTGGCAGTGCAGCAGCCTGTGACAAACTGCCAGTGAGTGACTGAGTTCCCCCCCTAACTCGCTGTGCACTCAGGAATAGCACATTCAGATGTTCCAAAGACTCACTTTGAAAGAACAACATTATGTCCAAGTGTCTCAGAGCGCTTTAATCTTGTAATGATTGACCTTGGCCACCCTCCAAATACCAGAAAGAGCATTCACTTTGACAATCCAGCCCAATCATCTGCCACACGTTGCCCTTACCTCTTGCCCATCTGACTGTGTTAAGTTCATGCTTAGGTGGCTATGAAGGTGAATTACTTTCCTCCTGCATTGCCATAAGTAGGGACCTGTCAATAGAGGTCTTACCCAAGTCCCTAAACAAATACTGGGTTTAAAAACCTCCTGGCTGTAACTCATTTTCTGTGCAAGTAGACCCACAGCTGATTATGGGTGTTTTCCTCCTATTATTTCCATGTATGTTTTAACATGGTTTCCTCGTGAAATTGATTATTTGTCACCAAGTCTTTAATAACAATTCCTTTCATCTTCTTCAGCAAACTAGCACTTTATTATTGGCTGTCACTCAGTATCTCTTAAGTCCTGAACACTTCTAAATCCATTCTGGATGAGCAGCTCCTTCCCTCCCTACATTTCACCAGAGTGTACAATGCTAAAATATAATCAGATATTAAAATGAGTGCAAGAAATTTACCACGCTTCCTGTGCAGCCTCTATTTTGAGCTAAAAACGTGAGGACCTGCAAAATACTCACCAAACATGTATATTAACTGCAATTTAAAAACTGTATGTTAATGGTACACCTCTTTAACCAATGCATGATCTTTGGTATCCTTACTACCTCTCATGCGCTAACAGGCCAATACATCTTTCTACAGGTAAACTTATATACAGATATGCAGGCTAACAAAGCCACTTTCTGTCTGGCTAAACTGTTGTTCTCCCTAATATTCTGTTTTTTTATGAATCATGAAAACAAGAAGGTGGCTATTTGGTGCCAGAGGCAGAAAACACATAGCAAACTTTGATACCAATACTTTTTGTACAAGAAGTAGAATAGAAAGGACTGAGTAATCTACAAAGATGGAAAGGTTGTGAAATAGCTTCTAGTGATGAAAGCAGAAAGAAGAAGCTTCCATCAGATCTCCAGTGATAATAACAGAAAGCCATGACACTGTAAGGTCAATCTGACAGCTCATAAGGCCTTGGGATTGAAGTTTCATTTTCAGTGATAATTTATAATGGGCACTGGAAAATTTGGAACTAGCATCTGCATGAAGTATGTGTTAGTCCAGAAAGTGCGTCTGTGTCTAGCAGTACTCTAGCTCTGACAGTCATCTTACAATTTTGTGTCATAAAAAATTAATTCCAAAATGAACGATCCCATTCCAAAGCCTTGATTTCAGTATAAGAGGCTACAGAACCTTGCAGAAAATAACATGCTGCTTACCACATCATCCAAACTTTTCCTGTGTCATGTCAACACCTAGAAACTGGATGTTATGAAAATGGATGATAGTAATAATCACTATGCTTGATAAATGCCTGCAACTTAAAATATTCATGTTACGAGGGGGTTAGACTTCTGTGACAACCAAATCACTGAAATGAAGTCTCATTGAAGAGAAATTGAAGGTCTCTCCCAATGAAATGGACCTGTAGGATTCACAGTCTAGACAATAACAATATTCACATTAATTTCCATAATATTTGATTTGTGTCGAATATCTGCAACTGAATTACAAGAACATATACTAATATATGCTAATTATTTAATTATTAGCTAATAATGTATATACCAATTATTTAATGTAATAAAAACATACAACATTGTGTCTAAAAGGTGCTGTATGCTGGGACTGCTCCTGTAGAGGCTTTTGCCCCAGTGCCTCTTGCCTTTCCAAGATCCCTTCACCTCGCAAATGCATACAGCTGTAAATTAAACTGCAGTCAAGAGCCCACAGCAAGAAACGTATTTCCTGTTCTCTGTTGAGAAGAGAGGCAGGTGGGCAGAGATGGATCTTCTCACTCCCTGTGCCACGACTCCCTCCATCCAGCAGATACAGACCTGCTGGTGAGCTATTGCCCATAAACCTGAGACCAAACTCAGATCTGTAGAGGGGTTAGAAAGAGAGGTTGTTCCCTATGTTGCCAAATTTCCCACCAATGTCACCTATGGGATGTGAACCCTACATCCAACTCTACTGATGGAAGCCAGATCCCCCAAAGCTCTCCACTCCCTGCCCCAGGACCTGCCATGGCTGAGCGGAGACACGGAGGTCTGGCTGTGGTCCCACCACCATCACACAGTCTTGCACTGTCACACGCAGAGAACTGGCAGCAAGAGACCTGTGTGTCCTTTCCAGCTGTGCCATGAACTTCAGTAACTCCTTGTCTACAAATCTTGATGATGATGCTCCCCAAACCCTCCTGGAGACAATGAATCTCCCCCTGAGAGCACTTGGAGAACCCCTGGATGGGTTTCCATAGGCAAACTGAGTGCTCCTGCACCTGCAGCGCGTTGCTTCACCACCTTCTCTATGACTTGTTTATGTTGCACACATTTCCAGGGAAGGCTGCACTGTATGTCTCAGAGTAAATACCCTAACAGACAATTTTCTTTTTGGTGTTTGCATGTGACTGTCTAGCATTTACAGTTAGATGATGATGAAGAAGCAACAAAGCACTTTGCATACCTGCCAACATCAAGGCTTTCACACATTCGGTTCGGCCCTGCATCGCAGACTTCATCAGTGCTGTGAATCCAAACACATTCCTCTTCTCAATATCAAGCCCAGGAAAATAGTTCAACAAATAATTTGTAATGGTTATGTGCCCTTTAAAGAAAAGAAAAAGCAGAGACAATGTGTCACAGAATTTAAGCTCTGTCTCAGGTTTAAACCAAAAATTACTCCCGCAGGTTTGGTAACTGAAAAAATGCAGATAATTAATAAGATACAGAAATCCCACATTTTTATTTTTCTGGCAGTGTAAAGCCACTTACCTATTCTCCAACAACAATAAAATGGGGCTGATGTTCAGGTTTGGTACTAATAAATTCTGTTTCTAAAAGCAACACTCATGCCATTCATTCGCCTTGTATGCTGGAGTAACTAGTGTCAAAGCATGTACTGAGTAGTTGAAGACATCTCTGGCTAAATGGTTGGAAGACCAATTAAAGCATCAAGTCTTTATAATTGGGCTATCAGAACAAGAAGAATATCTAGTGCCATTATGACTTATTCAAACCAGTTTTCTCTTCACTTGTCATTCATTTTATGATGCTGTGATGCTTTATGAAATAATGCAGTCTGTCAGACAGCTGCAACAATCACAATTTAATTACCAGGAGCTGTAAAAATATTCTCTCATCTCACTCTGTAGTCCAGCTGAATATCCTGTGATGCATGTCATTCAGATTCATACAGAAGTGTTACTGATGCAGTTTATAATTCATACAGGACAATTTTAAGTCTATGGTGTCACATCTGGTGCAGATTTCCTCAGCAGTCACTTTGTAACAACACAG
This sequence comes from Lathamus discolor, assembly GCF_037157495.1. Classification (NCBI taxonomy): domain Eukaryota; kingdom Metazoa; phylum Chordata; class Aves; order Psittaciformes; family Psittacidae; genus Lathamus; species Lathamus discolor. Next base: position 85,984,445 of record NC_088885.1, read on the forward strand.
TCCTGTATTCACTTTGGAAAACAAGTTAAGAAAATCTTTACCAAATAATTTAAGATATTTTCCTGGATTTCCTGGGATTTCCTGGCCTTGACTACCTTGCTGCATAATAACTGGGAACTGTCCTGAAACCTGAGGAGATGTAGGGATAGTGCGGATCAGGTCAGCAACACCAGAGTCAGAGAAAATCCATTAAAGAGTTCTCTGTACCTTGCACAGTCTGCTGCAAATGAAATATAAATATCGGGCAAATGACAACCAGCTGAACAGAGGAAAGGTGGACTGGGTGCAGGGTGGGATCAAGTGACCCAGTCCTGCTTACTCAATACAGAAGCTGTCTTTATGGCAGAAGATCGAATCCTAGCAAGGTATCAGTTACTCCCAGGAGAATCTTTGTGCCCAAATTGTTTTGCAGGACATGCTCTGTTTCAATGATTTTCAGTGTGTGTCTTCACGTAGATTTTGGAACAGCTGAAATGCTGCTTTTTGATCACAGGAACTGGTGACAGGAACTGAAACACGGAGAATAGCAAGATGAAAGATTTTTCAGCAGTTGTTACATTTCTAAAGATGTTCTCCCCTTTGCCAAAAGCATAGCTGCAGTAAAAGATATTTTGCAAATCTGGGATGATCCTAAGAGTCAATCCTGAAAGACCTTGCTCAGCCAAACTTCCCCAGGGGGCTACAGATGGCCTCAAATGAGACAGAAAAAAATACCAGCAATGAAATAACAAAGAAAATGAAGAGGTTTGTGATTCTCAGAAGTTTTGTGTCTCAGGGATTCCTGAAAACCACTTCAGTTTTAATCTGCAGGAGCTTCTGTCCTCTGGGGTTTGCTTCAAATTTCTAGTTCAAACATATCAAATTCAAAGCAGAGCTCAGAGTTGCCAAGTTTTTGTTCAAACCCTGTCAAACACTTTTGATTTAAGGCCATAAGGTTTGCTTCAGTTCTCCTGTGTCTGGGCAAACTAGAAGTGTGTATCTAAATCATAAGCCAGGTGAGGCTTCTATGATTTAAAGTCTGAAAGCTGTATGCAGTTCTAAAACAAATTAGCCTGGCCTCAGCCAGTTTGGTGATACTGAATTTGTATCAGGCTTTTGCTGTTTATAAGACAGATCCGTCTTCTACCAGAACTGGCATGCTAAGGTTACACTTCCTTACCCTGTGAGCCGTATTTAGAGATCAGCACAGAGGACTGTAATAGCTTAATTCACTTAATTGCTGCCTATAATAAACAACAATATTGCTTCATAATCTATGTAATACAGGCAGAAGGATAAGCTGTATAGTAAGGAAGATGCTCTGTCATATAACATATACAATTTCGAACTGTACCTGCAAAAAGCCTGTGTTTCGTCCATGGGTGGTGAGTGTTTTTTGCTGGATGGATGGAACTGAAGATACCCAGAATGTTTTATCCTTTGAATGGGTGTTTGTGTTCTCGTGTCTCCCCTAACAAATAGAAACTGGGATAAATCCTGATTTTGTGTTGCTAGCTCCACAGCCCTGCCTCAAACTGGCCCCTGTAACATCAAATATCTATACTTTGAGAGAAAATATAACTCTCTGAAAAAATCAGTGCAATGTCAGTTACCAGACGCTGCCGCTTATGTAGCTATGTCCTCGGCAGCAGCAGCAGAACCAAGGGGTAAACAAGATGATGTAATTTTCCTCCCTTTTCCATTTTTTTGAAACTACTCTCCTCCCTTTCTTTCCACTTGTTATTTCAATCTCTTGTTTGCATCAATCTCCCATTTTTTTTCTGCATTGTCCTTGTACTGAGATTTAATGATTTTGCTTCTGCTTTAACAGCATCACCAACCGTTTCTGGGCACCACCTGCTGCAGGCTGCAATGAATTTACAGTTTGGTAAGGTAAGCACTCTTTGAGAAGGGATCCCACCTCTGTAAGAAGTATTGAGAATGCAAGTAAACAGACCAATTCTCAAACCTGCATTTTACACACTAAGCAGAACACTTTGTGGTTATTTTTCTACACTATTAAACTTGTCGTGGAAGCACTGTTTTTCACTGACCACTCCACCCTATCATTCTCCGCATGGGTCAGCCCATGCAAAAAGATGTCAGCTTTAGATACTTTCTTTGAAGGACAAAGATCTTAAATTACCAAAATCAATACGAGGACTTGAATTTGCTTATCTTCTGAGACTCTATCTGGTCTTTAAGATAATTCTATTTAACTCAAGGTGATGCTCAGATTTGAGCATCATGTCTAGGCAGTCATGAAACAGCCTAGGTTTCAGGCAAGTGTGGGTTTTAAACTTCTCTAGCAAAAGTAAAGAGGCCTCACTTTCATCTCCCTTAGTATCTGTACCTCATGTTACAGATGCAGCCTCTGAAACACAAAGAACGATCCCTCAGGACTGCAGCTTCTTTCCCATCCAGCTTCCCTTCAGGGTCTGGTGTCCCACCTGGTCACATCAACAATGGCAGCACCTTCTGAAACCTTCTGATATCACTTTACAATTAACTGAAATAATGTGGATTTGCTATTAGACTTTCTATAGGAAATCCTATACTTTTGGTATAAAAAAACCCACAACAAACAAATCCTCCACTAAAGGAAAGCTCACATAAGATTTCCTTTCAGTTCTTTATAAGGCTACTTAACATTTAGCAATAATTAAGCAACATCTATTGCACTGTAGCTCCTCTGGTTGCAATGTTCACCTCGCAGTAATCTCTATTAACACTACAGCAGTATGTTGTGATAATGAGTTAAATAACTGGTGTCAACACTGTAGCTCAGGATTATCACAGGCAGGGGAAAACATCCAAGTTGTTAGGAGTTTGTATTCGCTTCTGCTGACTACAGTCATTTCCAGTTGCTTTGGGGATCAATAGCAAGTACTGGCAGAGAGTGTCAAGTCAATGTCAGCTCTCTGGATTAATTCTGAGCTCATTACCATGAGTTATAAAGGCCAGGAAGGAGTCAGTGTTAAATGTTTTATAGTCCAAGTTTATATTATGGCAGATAAATAATATTAGGTTAGAGCTTTGGAGACTTCTCCACTTTCTTTGGAAAACTACTATACTCATGACTTTGCTAGGGACTTGACTACTGTGGCTGCAATTCCTTCTTCCAGTATCCAAGACCTATCTGTCAGTGCCTTCTTTAGTGGATTTCACTTTTTGGTGCAACACAAAGCAAAGTTTGGTACTACTTGGAAATGTCTAGTGGCAATATTATTAAATTAGCATCAAAACCAAACTGCTCCAGTCTGAAGACACGGCTTTTAATGTCCATTGACACTGCTTGGTGGAAATTTGTTTCCTCCAGGCAGCCAGGATATGGGAGGTCATACCATGTCCGATGAACTCCCATGAACATCCCATATTCTTCAGTAGCAAGAAGACATGATAAAGACCAGATATGCATTTCCTTGCAAAGTTGCCTTTGAGGAGCACGCTTGAGGAATGCAAAGGAAACCATAGTTGCAGAGCCAGGCAGCCTTGGAAGAGCTTTAGACTACAACATGATGGTCTACTTGGTTATTTTTTTTTATTTACATGCTTTAGGACTTCATTAACACTTGTAAGGGAAAACTACAGCTTCATTTACAGGTTAAAGCACAGTGTTGCAGTTTTAACAAAAATTATCGACTGATTGCTTTTTAACTGTACACTAAAAGCTCTTTAGGGACCGTCTCTTACATTCATGTACTTTATTACATTTATTCACTGAATATTGCCATGCTGGGTGGGACAAAATAAAACTTGGAGATAAACTCTGCTCTCGCTACAGTCTGCATCAGAATTAACACGTGTGTTATAAAAGCAGCATTGGCAAACACTGAACCCTGGTGAGATTGTAAAATCTATGTAAACAGGGGTTTACACAGACCTATGTAAACAGGGTCACATGTAAATGTGACCTGTAAAGGGTCACATGTCACCTATGTAAACATAGGTCACCCCTATGTAAACAGGGGTTTTTTGCTTTTAACTATGGAGTGGTTGAACAATGTCTTGACAGCTAAGATATTTCTAAATGGTGAAACATTTTCCTACAGTCAGCAGTTACTACAGACCCGCTGAGTTTGATTGCCACAAGCATGAGAAAAGAGATGCTATCAGCACTAAAACTGCATGTTATACGACCAAAATGTTGACTAGTTGCTTGCCAGAGCAAACATAGGAAAATAAGCTTAAAGGAACAAAGCAATATAGTACACAAGATTTTCTTTAAGTTAATGGTATCTACTAGAAATGTCTGGCTTTTTTTTGTCTTAATCCGTTGGATAAATATCACCGTAGATTAATTATTTCAAAGAAAATCATGACAGACCTACTTAGGAGTGGGCTTGTCCAGGATTATTTCACACAGACTAATTTCTTTCAGGGCCTTGAAAAAATCCTAAAAGCAATAGCCACAACTCATACTTCTCCTAAGATCCTGCGTGTAACAGAGGTGAAACAAAGAGCCTTACCTGCCTGTGCAGCTGTAATGAGAGCTGTGTTCCCTTCATTGTCTTGCCAGTTCACATCAAGGTGTGGGCATTGTGCTAAGGCTATTACAATATCCACATAACCTTGGTAGCAGGCAACAATAAGACCATTCTGTAAGTAAAATGTAAAGAGAGAGTTAGGTTTATCAGACTCAGAGAAGTTCACTGAGAAAACATACTAGGCTCTCTTTTAATTTTACTTTATTTTTTCCGACTGAAGAACTGAGAAGGTATCAGCATAACTAGCGATTAGCTCCAGGCACAGTGTTCAGATCCAAAGCACCGCTTTTTATCTCTGCTCTTTGGTGAGCAACATTTGGTATTCCTCAGAAATACCTAAGAGAGTAGGTATTATATTATGTTACTTGGAAAGTAAGTGTTTATAAATGGCTTATGCTTATATGACTATATACTCTACATAGAAATGAGAATAAATCAGATTTTATTATATAATAAAATGAACCCAGCAGGTAAGATGAGCTGGACTTGCTCTGAATATTAATTCTCTGAAAAACAACTGCTTGTTCTCTGAAGGGGAAGTGGTAGGCAGGAGTTGCGTTCATATTGCCAGTTCGGAACTTCAGGTTTCCCATTAGAACTAGACCTCTTTTAATAACCATAAATATAATAAAATTGCTTTAGAGACCCTGTATAATGTGTTTTATCATGGTTGGAAGCTGTAAAACTTCCAGGAGGAGTCCAAGCTAGGAGGTAAACCTTGTAACTCTGCTTGGTACCTAGATAGTGTTTCACTCCACAGCCGCTAACTGACAGCTTCCGTAAAATACAGCAAAATACACTTGTCATTAATTAAATGGAACTACAGTACTTAATTCTGGCAGCTCACTTGACCACTAGGATTAAAACCATTATCTCTGGTCTTCCAGATTACTCAGGCAGCCCAGTGTTCATCCTCACAAGACTGATGGTTGCAGGGGAGGGCAAATCAGTGTGGATAAATCAGTGCTCCCTGCACTCCCTCTTCACTGCCAGTGTATGACACAGTTTTTCTGAGCTCAGCGTCACTATCTGACTATTGAAAATATAAGGGCAGAGACACAAATCTCAACCTCTCTGGTAACCCTGCCTGCCTAAAACACACTCACACAGACATGATGCAAGTTCATAACCACAAAAGACTAGCAAGAAGGAGAAACCAGTTATGAAATCTGAATGGCCCTCCCTGAATCCTCCATCATGTTTTTTAAGCACCTTTTGCCTAAAGAGGTAGATGAGGTGCTTAGGAACATGGTTTAGTGGTGAACTTGTCAGTGCTAGCTTAACAGTTTGACTTAGTGATCTTAAAGGTCTTTTCCAACCTAAATGATTCTATGATTTTATGATTATTTCATTTCTTTTCCCCATGGATACTACTGAGACAGAGACATTCATCAAATGACAACCGCCACTTCTGATTTATTGTCATTGTAACTAGTGTTATTCTGGATAGTCCTTTTGGCTTAGGTGGCAAACAGCTTCATTAAGATACAGAGGCAATTCCAGCTCTTTGGGATGCTCACAGGCTACACAGAGTATTTCTCAATTACATCTTTCAATAAAATTATCACTCTGATTTCTTTTATTTTCAATTCACTCTTGTCCTCAGCATGAAGCAATACCCTCTACTGTTTTATAAAGAGCATTTCCATTTCCTTGTGAAGAATCTGTAATACTGCAAGCCATTCTATTGAAATTGCACAGATGATTCTGCTTAAAGTCATATATATACATATTCACTAAAAAGTATATACTCTCCTGGTGGGGTTGTTCAGATTAATCCAAGTTTTACCACAATGTAATCATTCTTGGATTAGGAAAAAAAAGGTGCCAGTGTCCACTTGGTAGGCACTTGAGCATTATTTTAGCTCTTTAATAATGGAGGACGATCAGGGGACTGGAGCACCTCCCGTATGAAGACAGGCTGAGGAAGTTGGGGCTGTTCAGCCTGGAGAAGAGAAGGCTGCGTGGAGACCTCATAGCAGCCTTCCAGTATCTGAAGGGGGCCTATAGGGATGCTGGGCAGGGACTCTTCATCAGGGACTGTAGTGACAGGACAAGGGGTAACGGGTTAAAACTTAAACAGGGGAAGTTTAGATTGGATATAAGGAGGAAATTCTTTCCTGTTAGGGTGGTGAGGCACTGGAATGGGTTGCCCAGGGAGGTTGTGAGTGCTCCATCCCTGGCAGTGTTCAAGGCCAGGTTGGATGAAGCCTTGTATTGGATGGTTTAGTGTGAGGTGTCCCTGCCTATGGCAGGGGGGTTGGAACTAGATGATCTTGAGGTCCTTTCCAACCCTAACTATTCTATGATTCTATGATTCTATGATTCTATGATTCTAATTTAATTTTTCACAATATAGGTCTTTACAACTCAAAAAACTCTACAGATTTAAAGCATCACCCAGTGATTCAGTAAAATAGCAGTTCCTAAAGAAGTGACAGCAGAAAACTAAGTATACAATAGTTTGGAGACCTAAAATTCTTGACAATAAGAAGAGGGATCTTACTGGTCACTGAAAAAAAAAATAGCATTTTTGAAGAGAGTCCTACTTTCAAAAAGCTGAAAGAATAACTTAAAGCAGTTACCATCTCTAATGGAAAAAAGTGCTTCACACAGTATCTGAAGGATGTTTCCATAGGATCACAGGATATTTTTGTGTTCTAAAAGACAAAAATACTTACCAGATGCTTCAAAAAAAAAAAAAAAAAATTCAATTTTTGGTCTCTTTAAAAGAAAACCAAACTGTAAACCGGTAAACTCAGCAATAACAAACGTTAGCTCTTTTTTGCAAGAGTCTTTCGCATTGCAGTATTTAGGGACTTTTGTCCTACTTTTAGTGGGCACCTCCATCAGACAAGATCTGACATATTTACACACACTTGCGTTCTGATCTCAGCAAACATGAGACACAATTTATCTCAAAATCAATCAACCTCCTTCACCATTCTGAGTTTCGAAACCAGAAGGATTACTTTGGTATCAACATTTTCTGAAGTTTTTTTTCCAAAGATGCTATCAAACACTGCTTGCTTAAAGATAAGGAAAGGCAATGGAGAGTAGGAGCTTTCTGAGGGATTACATGGTGCAGTAGCATGGAAAATCATTTCTGAAAGATGGTTGTATGAATCTGAAGTGGGTCAGATAAGAGTGTGAGAACCTGGTGTTCGACAGAGCGTGCCCAGCACTGTCTGGTTGAGAAGCAAAACAAGCAATAGCATGAGGAGATAAAAACAAGTCACTTTAATGTCCAGGGCTGTGAAGCTGATGTAAGTGCTCTCTGATTATGTGTTTCATAGGGAGGTAGGTGAGACAGACAGCTTGATGAAGGGCTTCTTTCCTTTGCATAACTCTTCCAAATGTGTCAGATATTGAAATGAGGTGCAGGAGGCTACAGTTTTACAAGGAAAGTAGCAATAAACCCCTAGATTTGACAATTATCTCCCAAATTCCGGTTCAGTGATACCATGATAATTTGTGGTTTCATGTTGCTTTTTTTCCCTTCCCCCCCTGCCCTTTTTTTTTTCCCCTCTTTTCATCCATTTCTGGCCTTGTCTGTCCGTCTTATGCTTGCTGAAAGTCAGGAAAAGCAGATCAGCCAAGACACGTAATGGATCGATCACAACATTATTAGTCTGGAATCTTTAACTTCATATACTGATAAATACTATTATCCACAGCCATAATACATCATGAACTCTTTCAATAATTTCAATTAATAAATATAACTGATACAAAGTTGTTTTCAGCAACCTGCCTTTTGAAGCAATCTGTAAAGCAGCTGCTTGCATCATATCAGTCTGCAGGAAAATACAGCTGTGCACTTAATGTTTTTCTAAAAGACAAAAATAAAGCAGTATAAAAGAGTTTTAGCTAGAATATTTTGAACCTGAATAATCTCGTTGTCCTCAGAAAAGAGATGACATTTTATATCATTAGTGCACTACCAAGGCATCAATTATTCTGCTCCTCATATGAAGGGTCATGGTACAGTTGTGAAGTGGTCAGTGTATGTGCAAAAAGAAAAACTTAAAAAAATTGAATCTTACCATTATTTTGTCAGTAAGAGCAATTCTCATCATATTCACTACATGTGAAAAGCTTTAGGAGAAGGAAAATGGATAAATTAAATGCATGTCATCTCCTTGAGATTTCAACCTTTGTCCTTCCACAGCATCCTTTTCCCTCTCTTCCCTTTCATATGTCCTCAACCACCACCTATTTTAAATCATAATAAAACCTGAAACTGTTCCCATTAATATATAATTATAATAAATTATTAGAAAGACTAACTATACATATATCACCACATGCAGGCACAGCATCCTGAATTTTCAAGAACTGAGATGTTACCTAAACTTGGCTCTCCCGATCAGAGGGCACAGTTGCTGCCCATCATTCTCCCAGACCAATGAAACAGAACAGGCAATAACAAATCTTCTTTAATCCCCTCTGCAGAAGAGACCTTAAACATGAAACTAGGTTTCCAGCAGATCCTATTTAATTTTTCAGATTTCACATAACGACTCAGTGTGAAGAAAAAGAAAGTATAAGTCATCCATCACATCAACTACATTAACATTTATTGTGGATTTTTCCACATAAGGTAGAAATTCCACTCAGTCACAAGGTTTTCCAAGTAGAAGCCATAATACTGCTAGGTGTTGAAGGCACTATCTTTCTTCTGTGGAATATTTGGCATTGTATAGAGCTTCCCCATGGTTCTTCTGCAACTAGCACAGTTTTGAAAGATCCCCTTTTGTTTTTAAGTGGCAGAGCAAAATTAACAATACTTTATTTAGAACATATATGACAAAACAGTCATATTATTTATTTTTTACTTATTAATTACTTATTTTCCTTATATTCTAAATGAAGTATAACAAATTATAGTCATTTCATCCCAGACATTTCGGGCATGGAACTACCCAAAGTTAATTAGTTATTGCAACACCTTCCGCGAGCAGTGTTTACGAACTGCAAGTTTCAAAGTGCTCTTCTGTAGTCAGCCTAAAATCACTGTATTAAAATTTCCTACAAAAGTATGAGCTTGAAATTTGCATGTTTGAAACAGAATAAAACAGTCTTGGGAAACTTTTGATTCCTTTTAAACTGATATTTCTTCATCCGCCTTTGATTTCATGCAGAACTGGAACAGTGCTGCTACTTATTAAGATAAACTCCTTTTTGCTCAGCTGTGTTGGCTAGTGACATAACAATGTATCTGATGAAGGGAGGTCGTGGATATCTCAGGAGGCAATTTTATAAATGAGATGTTTTGACAAAATTACAGATGTAAGGCTATTTGTACACTAGATCATTACAGGTAATAGACATCACAAGAAATACTAGAGGATCAATAACGAACTCAAGCTGAACAGGAGAGCAAATCACATACAGCATGCAATTATTTTAGCCTTTGAAAAAAATCTCTTTAGACAACTTATTTTCCACCAAAATGCTGAGAATGTAAACAGCTTATTATAGCTTTTCGCCTATTATCCCAGTCAAAAATGGGTCTGGCAAAAGACTAAATTGACATTACCCGTTGCTTTGCATGAGCATCATGATAAACAGCTATCCAGTTTGCTTTGTTTGCATCTGTAAGTATTAATGACAATTCTGCAGGGTTAGTTTACAGCAATGATTAAAACTGCATGTAATTGAATTAGATGGGATAACGATTGCAATTCATAATCACATATAGGGACAACTATGAAAATTATGTCTAAGTCAAATGCATATTACTCAAACAATGTAATGAGTAATAGAAATTGAAGAATAATGCAACATAAAGGAATACAAAGTTGCGTTTAAACTTTTTCTTGTTGATTTACTAAAACAGCAGTTCATATATTTAATATTTTGTGCTATGTATAGCTCACTATCATAACAGAATTACATATGACTATCACTTGCTATAACATAATTCACATACAAAGAAAAAAATCAGGTCAAGTATTTCAAAATAAGTCTCTCAAAATTATTTGAGGGAAATGTTGATCTTCACTCTGCAATGCTGTGAAACTTGGGTTAACTGAGATTCTAAATGTACACTGTATCTAAAAAGAGCAAACTTTAGTCCTGAGCATCACTATCCTCCATATACTAAAAGTTGCGTATAATGCCTGAAACCTTTCAGTCTGCATAAAGCAATCTGAGACACTTTCATAAATGGCTCGAGCTTGTATCATAATTGGTTTAGCCGATTAGATCAACCGTGACTGAGATGAGGTAATTATTCAGGTCATCAGTCCCATGAGAAGTGGTGTTTATGTGCTACAGAAATCCATCAAGCACATAAGCTATAATATTATCTGCACAAAATAATTTAGGTTGACCTTTTAGAGAAAGGGCTGCAAGAGCTTAGTCACATGCAAATTTACACTGAGAAAGCAATTAAAAAAAAGCTGGGAATTTAAATGAATTTTGTCTGACTGTTGCTTGGACAAAACCTCACATTCTTGGTAGAGGAGCAAGGGGGTAGATCCTGGTTTTGACAGGTAAAGCGATCAGACAAGTGCAAAGGAATATTCTAGCAGGGGCAGAGCAGCAGCATGCAAATCTGTCTCCTCTGCAGAGGAACACAGTAGCCTGAAGCACAGTCTCATATCCAAAAGCAAGCTTAAGGGGCAGGGCCCCTTCCAGTCCTGAATACTGAAGGCATAAAATTGCCACCTTCCCTTCACAGCATCATGAATGCTCACAGATTCATTTCCCAGTGTGAAGTGCACTCTGCTAGCTAAATCACAGGCCAGTCTGTGGACAGGGAGAAGGTAAACCACCATTTTTCGCCTTCATTTTGTGGAATATGTTCAACTTCACTTATTTTGTAACCCCCTCTTATATCAGTCAGGCCACATGTCTTTAAGTAAAGGTATAGCTTAGTATATGTATCATCTCTGCAGAAGTCCTTACTTAATCTGTTCTAATCCAAATCTCTCTGATCACCTCTAAAAATAGTCCCAGGAAACTTCATTTTACTATGCCTGCAAAAGCTTGCATTACACAACAAAGACAACCAGTGCCACTTGTGTAATAAATCAGACAACAAGAAAAGGTAATAAAATTTGTGTAACTTTCCTTATTTACTAACATGAATCACTAGTGGTATAAGCAGTTGAGAGAAACCTCAGGAGGCTACTGGCAGGCGCCATAAGGGACACACAAGGCAAATAAACACGTGCCATGTGGTCAGAGATATTCTAGTAAGTGGGATATAAAGGAAACACATTTTTTATTATATGGCGATACGGAGAGACACTTATGACAGATTAACCCTTCTCTGTTTCTTTGTTTGTTTGTTTGTATCAAGCTATGTAATAAAAGCAATCAATTCAATGGGAAATCCAAAACCCCTGAGTTGATGGGAACTTGGCGGTTGTGTACTGTTCCACAGGAAACTGGAACACAGCCCCAGATCTCGGCCTGCCTGACCCCTTCTCCCAACACCAGGCATACAGCTGCTGATTGACATGTGTCCCTTGACTGAAGCTGGAGGGATAGGATGACTATAGAGTCAGATAATTATACCGTGAACCCACAGGAAGCCTGATGGGAGGAAAACTGGAACATTACACCAAAAGTAGCAGTCCTTTTTCCTCCTTACTCCTGGTGGGGAGTTCTCATTGTCCCAGGAGGCAAACCCCAGGTGAGACAAGAACCAGTTGCTCAGGAGCCTTTCAGCACACCCCATCCCCGAAGGATGCTTCGAGAGCCACAGAAGGCAGCTTCTCTCTTACACTCCTTTACTGGCAGCATCTGCTGCCACCTCTCACCCAGCATGTGCCTCCTGCCAAATCACACAGTATCCAAAGGGCTGGAGGGCTGCTGAAGTACTGGCTGTATACCTGGCCATCAGCCAGTGCTCACTGGCAGCTCCTCTCCTGACCACTGGAGAAAAGGACCACTTTGTTCCTTGCTGTATTGTATCCTCTTGGCCACCCTTTTTGCCACAGAAGGAGGCCAGAAGCAGAGGGCACTCAGGGCTACATCTAGCAGTGGAAACAGCCCTGCAAAAAATGATGAGGAGAGGGACGCTATGTCGGCTGAGTTACAGGAGACCTGGGCTGCATTGCCATCTGGTTTACCGTGAGTCAAGATGACACTTGGCGATGCTTCTAAAACCAGCACAACTGGACTTGTCACATGAAAAATCTTTTATTGTTCTTTCCTCTCTGAACCTCAGCTCTAAACAAAGAACCAAAGGCCTGAACATGTGAAAAACAGCTGGTAGCAGCTACAACTCAGGCAGATTTTAACATTGAGGTGTTCGAGTTAGAAATACAATGCAATTCCATTGAAAAATATATATTTATATTTTTAAAATATTCACTGAGGATGTTAGCAGGTATACACATCCTTGGTCAAGATCAATTTTGTTAAAATAATGTATTATTTTGCAGTGACAGCTGGTAAGATTGTATTAGGAATTTACGCATCAGCCTGACATTTCATCAGCTGCCTTTGCTAATGAGAGCAGACCATTGTGCAACAAAGCAAGATACAGGATGAAGAAGTTTATATGGAAAGAGGAATAGTTCTCCCACAACTGAAAACAGAAGTGACATTTGATGCAGACCAAACAGTCCAAAATTAAGCTTTGCACTGTATGTGAGATCTCTGGTCACAGCAGGAGTAAACAAGGAAAGGAATGTGTAAGGAAACTTCAAGGACATACTGTTAAATAAAAATAACACATACTTAGAATGAACTGACAGGTCACCTAGCGGAGCTTATTGTCATTACCCATACGTTAAAAGGAAGTTATCTATCTCAGGATTCAATAACATGGCAAATCAGCTCAGGATCCCATTTTTGGGGAAGAGTTCTGTGTCCTGTTTGTGGGATGTCTGGCTGTAAAGGACAGGAAATATCATGGAAAGATGGTAGAGAAAATAACACAATTTTTGTCATGTTAAATTTCACATTTTCATTTTATATAGACTGTCAGGTACAAGTCCTAAATAGAGATGATCCATGACAAATAATGCAGCCTGACTAATCCTGGCTTTCCTGTTTGTATAGCACTTACTAATCAGTGTTAATACTGTCAAATGTTAGTGCTAAGTTTTGATAGTGTTGACAGTAACAACACACGATATGTGGCAGCCAAATTTATACAATCCTCTTTGCTATGCCTGCTTTTTGGTATTTGTGCTAGACAGGGGTCACTCTAGCTTAAAAGTAAGAGAAGAGATAAGAAAGAAGTGAGAGGTTTGACTTTAGGAAACAATGTAAATGATGTATTGAAATCTAATGGGGGGATCCTGATATAACCCATGAATGCATTCCTACCACAACTCCCATGTCAGCAGTTTAAGGTGCTCTAAACATTAGCAACCCAAACCATTAACTGCAGAGGGCTGGGGAAGGCAACACAACAGACTTCCACTGATGTCAGGATTCTGCCCCAGCAAAGAGTGAGCTAACTTCTTTGTCTTTCACTGGCTTGCTAGGCAATGTTCAGCAGGGCTTCCAAAGGTGCAAACCATCCTGTGAACAGGGATAATGTATTTACAAATCCTTAAATAAACAGCACATTATTACACTTTGCTTGGAACGGGTGCTTTCAGCTATCGATATATTGAAAACAGCAAAGTGCTGACTGCTTCCTCCTATGGGCATACAAGGCTAGGAGCGCCTGCTGCTCCAGCCAATTGCTGCACAAAGCTGCAGTGGGATTGGGAACCACTGAAAGGAAGTGAGTTTGTAATGAGGCTAAAATACATCTTTTGTGGAAATAATTATATGTAAAACATTTTGGAGAACCTCGATTGCCAAATTACTTCAAAATCTGACATTACAGTAATAGTTCTCCTATCCATATTTAATTGAAGCATTTCGTTTATTTGATTTTGTTTTTCAGAAAGGCAAACCCCCTAAGAACTAAACAAAATGATAGTCAAAGTTGGGTCATTTAACAACGTAACCCAAACCTGATATGACTTGTATCCAGCACACTCTCTTACTCCGTAAGACCTTTAAGAACATTTGGAAAACAGTTTATATCTGAGCTCCAAGTCCTGGGCTTGATGGACATTTCTGTTAACTTCTCTCCTGGTCTCTAAATATATGTACATATCCACACACATTTAAGATGAAAAGGAGAGCTTGCAGCATTTTAAAAATATATTTTGTAGTGCATTCAGAAGCCATGTGAAATGCATTTTGTGCGCTGACATAACTGTCAAAAACTACTCCCTTTGGCTTTGAGGCATATGATCCAACTCCTCTCTGTGTGTTTGATAGACACACTTTCCTTTATGTTATGTTCTATCAAGCACAGGCTGACCATAGCTTAGATCTATTGCAAGAGGCTAAACAGAGTGTTTGAATGCATAGGTTTTTTTCAGGAGACCTCTCCAAAAATAATGACTCACAAAATCCTTGTAAGCAATTCATTTCAGTTTGACACTGGCTAAAAGATATATGTTCAACCTTCTAGTCCATCATTATCTATCATTTTATCTAATCTGTCTCTTCTATAACCAATATTTGAAAGACCTCAGCCTTCCACAGATTTTCACTGTAGAGTTCTCTGAAGAGACATAGCGATGAGCTTGTTAGCACTCTGTTTTGGCTATGAGCTCCTGTGGTTTCATCAAGAAAGACCTTCCAGAGAAGTTTCAACTCCATTCTTCCAACTTGTGTAAATTCATTTTGTTTGTGTTTGAGCCTCTTGGTTACGGCACAGGACACAAACCTTGTAAAGAAAGATCCCGGGAAGAGGTTGGTCCATCAATGGCTAATCAGCCACTGACAAAAATATGCCAAACAAAAAGGTCTCTTTCCTCATAAGGAAATCAACTTGACAAAGAAAGAAAAACCATCAGGATGAAAGCTCTTCCTTGCAGAGGCCCCAGGCTCACCAAGAAAAGCACTTCTTGGGACACCAGAGATGGGAGGCTACCTGCATGTTACACACAGAAGTACCAGCCTATTTCCTCACCCTTTGATCTAAAGAAGCTGTAAGAGCAATAAAAGCCCAGTCTCCATCTTTGTCTGCCATTTCACGGTAAGTTCATAACAACATAAGTGGGTAACACCTTCACTGTCTCTTCTTCCCAACAGCTCCTGTGCTCTACCTTTTCAACCTCATTGCTTCCTTTTTTATAACACTTCTAAAAATAACCCTCCCTATTGATCTTGGATAATAAGCCTCACTGATGCTGGATCTGACCTGAATAGAGCAGGAAACTGTGGTAAACTTTCTCCACCAGTGAAAATAAAAAGAGGGGAAAAGACCAGCTGCCTTGCACAGCAGGGGTGCAAATGATTCTCAGATGACAGAGATGTGTTAGTATTTAGCCTATGGGATTCACCTTATGTGCTTAAGCCTAGATGTGTTATCACATAGCAACAGCCAGCATCCTCTTTTCAACCAAGAGAATAACATCATAAAAACAATCAGTAGTTGTTGTTGATGAAAATGCAGGTAAAATACTGATGCTTAGGAAGAAACACGTTGAAATACTATTGGTAGACATGAAAGAGGTGTTACTCTTTTACTTGTATAACACAAAGATTCCACTGATTGGATCCCATTAGCTTGCCTCTTCAGATTATCATCAACTAGTGCAAGTGACAAGGGTTCTTTGGATGTTAAAGTATCCAGGCTCTTGAAAGCCCTTATCATTATGCTTTCCACAGCGAAAGAGACTCCTTTATCTGGTTTTACCTAGACTGGTTTTCAACTCAGTTGTACCCCTTCCTCTTTTTTGCCCCAGCAAGGCAAAAGATTAATTTGTACGTAAATGTGAAAAAGATATCACGCTTTTCCTTAGAAAAGAAACTATTGAGCAATAGATGCATGTGTGGTGAGTTAATGGGAGGTGTCTGTCTTTCGCTCAGTGACCTGAGGTGGAATTTGGTATGTTTGGATTACTGTCAACTCTCATGAACCTAAAGGGTTACAATCCTGTAATTCCACACATCCATGCAAAGCAGTTGCTGTGGAATATCACAGGTGACCGTGCTGGACGCTAAAGCCTGGATTTTTGTAAGTATTATTCCTTGGACCCAGACTTGTGAAACTTGGAGGAAAGTGACACAGTTCCTGACTTCCTTTTGCTGTTTCCTACCCATGAGTTACTTATTACTAATGCTCCACATGTTGCACTGAAAAGTAGGTCTCCACAAAGAAAGAGAAAATGGGCACTAATAACTGTAATTTTTTAAACACAGCCTTGACAAATTCAGTCTCTGAATACTGGAGATTTTCAGTTCTGGGTGAAAACACTACCTTCAAACAAAGTATGCAATTTTCAAGTAATGCATAGTGAACTGGCACTACTAAAATGGAAGAGCACACATTTTACACTCAAGTTTTTCATCTTCTGTAGCTGTTAGAAACACTGATGACTATGATCACATTTTAAGTTACAGCAGAACAAGTGGATTATGTTTCAGTAAGACTTTTCCAGTTTTCATGTAAATATGCTTCGGTCAAGGGCAAAGACGATTGTGCTCTTGTGACATCCCACCTACACCAATGACTCCGTAATGTTCATGGCTGGTTAGAGAGCAAGAGCTAACTCCTAGTATAAAACCCATCAAATTAGAGTTCTCCCTATTTTAGAAATAGAGTAGCTGATTGACAGGCTGCATACAGCCACCAGAGGAGCTAGCCTGCCTCAGACTTCTCATTGAGGAATGATTCCTTCTTGAAGGTTTAGCATCACCCTGTGAAAAGCGCATCTTTTTTAACAAAAGGCTGAATTGTATTTTTTAAAAATCAGAGACAACCATTTGTCTAAATCAAGGACAACGCTGCTGCTACTGGCTTGCAAGTCCTAGTGAGTAGCCCTACATTAATTTAGTGCTGCATTTAGGGAATGGGCTTATTCAAAAAGATGCTAAAAAGAGGCTTAGCCTGGTGGTTTTTCGATTGAGAAAACACACATTGTCGCATGGAATTCATCTGTTCAGAGGGAATTTTTTTCCTCTGGTATCTCACTGTTTTTTGTAGATTCAACTTTTTAAAAATCCCAAAGAATGTGGCTCAAAAGTGGCTCTTCTTTTAAAGTGTGCATTTCCATATTTAATTTCTCTCTTCTATTATCTCAATTGGCTAAATAAGGATTCATCATCCACTGCAGCTGTAACAGGTATTAGTGTGTGAATAGACAGTTTAGCAAAGGTGAAAATCACATTTGGAATATTCATGTGAAAGAGAGTAGCATTGCCACCCTATCTGTTTCAAGTCAACTACAGTACTGCAACTTGAGTTTAATAAGCAGATGCAGCACACGCTCATACTGTATCTCAATACCTGGTGGCAAGCACTGAGTGAGGCTCTACCTGCCACTGGTGCAGTCTTCCCTGTTCTACAGAGCCTGTGACCACCCTGTTTATCTCAACTGCGTCTAGCTCTTGCAATAAAGGCATGAAGGCACCTTCTGCCTCTGTGTTTGGATCTAAAAATCTCATCTTCTAATGAATACACCCTCTTAATCTAAAAAAACAAAGAAACACATGGAGGGATTTAATACTAATACACTGTTGAACCTGAGATAAAGAATTTCAGGTATCTCAGATATTTAGTGCAAATACCTGAAAAAGAGAGGGTGGATCAATTTCATATTTATATTCAAATGTCTGGATGACTAGGGATGACCTGCCTTTGTAAAAAACTGCTAGCTCATTAAAATTACATATCCACTTTATAGAATCGTTTCAGTCAAACAATCCAGAAACTGCTCTTCTGCTTCATAAAATTGGAGAATATTTGGGTAAAATGCAAACCAGTTTCTCTTGAGTCAGGACTTCAGGGATTCATGTAAGCATTCTACTTTTTAATTTAAGGACCTAAACCTATGAGAGAAATGGTAGGCATTTAAAACATAGTATTCTTAACAGAAGAATAGCTTTTTGCTGGAGAGAAACACACTACAACAGAAGTGGTATGCATTAAATGTATCTGATGTGTTTTTTTTCAGAGCTATTTGCAGTGAGCTTGACACATATCTGCGCACCACAGCAGGTGAAATACAACAGTCTTTGGGTACGTCAAAACATTGCTTGGCTGTAGGATGGCATTATTGTTGCTAGAAGCTCACTAACCAGAGCAATATCTGAACACACTAAGGGGCATTCAAATGATACTCTAGGCTCCTCCAGGAAAAAAAAAAATAGATAGCTGGCTTATAGGGGATTTTCAGTATACAGTTGGAAACTAAGACTCATCACAAAAGCTTTCATAGAATCATAGAATCATAGAATGGTTAGGGTTGGAAAGGACCTCAAGGTCATCTAGTTCCAACCCCCCTGCCATGGACAAGGACACCTCTCACTAAACCATCCAACACAAGGCTTCATCCAACCTGGCCTTGAACACCGCCAGGGATGGAGCACTCACAACTTCCCTGGGCAGCCCATTCCAGTGTCTCACCACCCTAACAGGAAAGAATTTCCTCCTTATATCCAATCTAAACTTCCCCTGTTTAAATTTTAACCCATTACCCCTTGTCCTGTCACTATAGTCCCTGATGAAGAGTCCCTCCCCAGCATCCCTATAGGCCCCCTTCAGATACTGGAAGGCTGCTATGAGGTCCCCACGCAGCCTTCTCTTCTCCAGGCTGAACAGCCCCAACTTCCTCAGCCTGTCTTCATACGGGAGGTGCTCCAGTCCCCTGATCATCCTCGTGGCCCTCCTCTGGACTTGTTCCAGCAGTTCCATGTCCTTTTTATGTTGAGGACACCAGAACTGCACACAATACTCCAGGTGAGGTCTCACAAGAGCAGAGCAGAGGGGCAGGATCACCTCCTTCGACCTGCTGGTCACACTCCTTTTGATGCAGCCCAGGATACGGTTGGCTTTCTGAGCTGTGAGCACACACTGCCGGCTCATGTCCAATGTTTCCAGCTAAAGATTTGTAAATAAATACCTTTATGTAAAATAAAAGGATAAAGTATTGCCTACCTGACTCATTCCGCCTCAGTTTGTGACAACCTTTACTGCTCACAAGACCAATATACCCTATCATGTTCAGTGGTGGCCACACATCATAGCTATTATCAGACTAGCACTTTCACATAACTGAGCATTTAATTGCAGCCACATTATTCATGTGTTGGAAAAATTAGGAATGAGTGAATGGGCCTGCACATTTATCAGCAGTCTGTGTTGCTTTCCAGGATTTTCTGGTTTTCTGCTAGAGGATACTTCCCATCAGTATGCTCAGTATGGCATTAGGCATTAATGCTCAGTATGGCATTAGGCCACACAAGCTGTCAGGGCTGATCTGTTGTTATTAGAGGGCTCCATCTAAGCAAACCAGCTGGCAAGTTCAGAAAACTGGGAGTGTATTTCTACTAAAGGTATAAACAAAGATACGCCAACACCTGCAGAAATTACTGTGTGCTACATGAGAACCTTTGGTAGAAATAGACTTGGTTAATTAAAGAGACTTGACCACTGAAATAGTATGGAGGTGAGCTGTAAACACAATTTTCTGCATTTTTGTGGTGAATTTTATAAGATACGGAAACACAGAAACACACACTTTGAAGAAATATTGCAAAGAAGATTCCGTTAATATTTGATGAAGAGCATGATAGAGAACGAAACTCTCCAGCTACTGGGTAAGCATAGGGTGGTTAGCAGTAAGGAGGAATAATGAGAAAAAAGAGCTGGGGTGAAGAGTTATTTCTGCATTTCAAAGGAAAATAGTACATGTTTGTGTAACTAAATGCTTATAAATTTGGCATTCTGTTATTAGCAATGTATGACATAGTCTTAATGTAAATATTCAGCTATGCAGCCCAATTACATACATTACACTGAACAAAAACCATTAGATTTCCACCCCAAAAGGAATAACAGTAATTTTCCTGAAGTCAGTCCTTGGTCATTTAGCAGTGACTCACTGACCACACTTGTGGACAAATCAAGCAGTTTTACAGGAGGCTGACGAAAAGCAGATGATTGGCATTTCTAGATTTGATTGATGATTAAATATACCCAACCACAATTAAGGTGATAAATGGTAAATGTCGGTATCTTTTTGGCACTTGACTTCTTTCTCTTTCATCACAACTGAGTACATGGAGCATTAGCTGTCCTCCCTCAGCAGCAGGCCTTTAGGAGCATACTTAAACCCATCTTTGCACAATCTGAGAACAGTAAATCTCAGCAGCATTAAACTTCCCAGCTCCCCACGGAGCTCCCCACAGAGCTGAGCTGTGGCACCAGCAGCACAACCTAGGGACTTTTTATAAGAACATATAGTGATAGGGCAAGGAGGGAAGGCTTTAAACTGTAAAAGGGGAGATTTAGATTTGATATTAGGAAGAAGTTCTTTACTGTGAGGGTTGTGAGGCACTGGAGCAGGCTGCCCAGAAAAGCTGTGGATGGGGCTTGGAGAAACCTGCTTTAGTGGAAGGTGTTTCTGCCTGTGGCAGGGGGGTTGGAACTGGATGTCTTTAAGGTCCCTTCCAATTCTAACCATTGTATTAGCTTGCTTTTACAGGGAGTTTTCCACATATTGGATCCAATACACTTAATAAGAACTTGTACGGAGATAAGTAAATGCACTGAGACATCTGACTTCAATAAACTTCATACATGCCATTTTAATTCAAGTAAGGTACTAACGAGATTATTATGTACCTAATATTCATTTCAGGTTCCTATTCCACAGGCAGCTCTGCTCATGGGTACCTTCACATCATGTGTTGCATCCACACAAGAAGAATAATTTTCCAGTCTAGGGAATGCCCACAGACAGTACAGCAGCAGAGCAGTAAAACAAAACAAAGCACAACCAACAACAACCTCCTTTCTGTACATGATAAATAGATGGCAAGGAAGATTCAGTCCTACCCGACATGACAGCAGAACACAGCACGGCGTGGACTCTGTCCCACCGGCAGCTGCTTGCAGAAGGCTGATGGGGGACCCCAGAGCTGCCCAAGCCTTTCCCCACCACTTTTGCTTGCAGGCTGTGGGACACTCTCTGCCTGAGGGATTGCACTGAGTTTCTGTCCCTGGGGCAGAAGGAAGATGCATTCACTCTGTTCACAGGGACCTTAGAGTTAATCATTTTTTTCCCTGTCACCCATTAATTGACAAATGGTTTCACCCTCCCTCAAACCACAGACCAGACTGCCCTTGAGGAACAGCATGGGTTTCATTCCAGGCATGTGGTGTTTCCACACAGGTTGCTCTGCTGAAGCAGCGCCATAGAGCAGTGTCTCTGACATACTGCTCAGTCTCCCATGCAGACAGGACTCACCTGATGCAGCTGTGATGAAGTGCCTGCAGCACAGCACAGAAAATAACCTGTCGTTTCCCAGACCTAGGTTTCCTCTGGTTGCTGTTCCTCCATGCATCTGGGCATTTACTATAGAGTACAGCTTATCTCAGAGTAAGCAGAAAACAATTCTACTGCATTTGCATTTTTTACTAGCTCAGAGGGGCTCTGTAAGTCTAAACACTATGGTTTCATTAATATTTGGGGCATTTCATTTTCCCAGACTTATTATTCTATTAAGAGTACTTGTTACTCTATACTCATTGTCTAACAAGCTATTCTATTTCATATACTTTTCATAGAAAATCCTTCTATATTCTTCTGTATAGAAAGAAAAATATTTTAAACTAACTCCTTAAGCACCTGAGTTTCCTGAAACCCTTATCAAATCTAGATACAAAGAAGTAACCTACCACCTTCCCTTTCCTCGCATTCACACTTACGGACACTTTTATGAATACCCATTCTCCCCATGTTTCCCAATCAGATGGCTAACAAGTGTGCTGTGCTGCGAGCTACAAACAGTAAGATATCTAGGTTTTGTTAAAAAAAACAACCACCACCAAATACACCCAAAAGGCTGCTTTTATGAACAGAATGAATATATTCAGTTATCTGCCACTTCCCCTCTTCAGAAAACTAGCAACAATGGCTTATGTGTAACCTCCCCCTCTAGTAGTAATCGAAACAAAACTTCCCCAAAGGCCCAGTTCTGAGCTGTGGTGGCTACTGGCAGCATCTCTCAGCAGCAGCAGTTGGTCTGTCTACACACAGGCTGTCCAAAAGATGGGGCCTCACATACTAAGAGGCAAAATACCAACCCCCCCCCGCCCCGAAATTGTACCACATATTTGAGGGGGTATTACAGGATCAGGCTCAAAACGTTAAGCATCCAAAATGTATGAAGTAACAAAAGCCTGGCCATGAGTCATTCTCATTTTGCATCAGCCTGCTTTCAAATTGCTCCCTGTGGAATGTAATAGACATAATAGAAAATAATACAACCGAAAAACGGGAACTATTTCCACATTGTGGGTTTTTCCCACAGTGGATACAATTTGAATTGCTAATTCACTGCCAGATGTGCAACCACAGACTCTGACAACCATCCTCTTCCTGAGGCACTTAATTATTTCTTGTTGTGACACACTGGGTATGCTATAGGATTATATTTAGCCCAGGTTGGAGGGTTTCTGGGTTGGTTTTTTTTAATGAAGGAACCCTTAGAAATGGGTAAATTCAAACCTCTGTGGCATAACATTTTAAATAATTTAAAAGGGGAATCTTCTGAGAGAAACTTTATTTATGAAAACATTAAAGGTGAACTCCTGTCTCCAATAAAGCCTGTGGGAGTCCTTCAGCGCTTTCACATCCTCCTGAGATTTTCTTTTCTATTTAAAAAGCCTACCAGCAGTTTTTATTAAGTGGCCTTTGTGCAACACTACCTCAGTCACAAAATTTTAACCTAATTCCACAGTGCAATGACAGACGATTCAGGAAGAATATGCAGAAAAACTGTTAGGAGGCAATATACTATTTATTTCAATTGCTAAAAACCCTATCCAGAATAAAATAACTCATACAAACAAAGCATAAAACCTGGAAAAAGTATCAAAATTAATGACAAAACCACCAATTTGGGAAAAACTGCAGCATCATATTATAGAATCATAGAACGGTTTGTGTGGGAAGAGATCTTAAACATCATCTTTACCATCATCAACACCTGCCATGGGAGGAACACCTTCCACTAAACCCTATGTCATCCCACTTGAAAACTACCCTATTGCATCTGAAAAAAGTATAAAACATGTGCAAATAGGATTTCTATCCCAGCCATCTCAAGTGTTGTGGTCTGGCTTTTCAGCTCCATAAAATGTTATCTTACACAGAGCACTGGTAGTGTCAAAGGTGCCTTAAAACTGGACCTCTCCAAAACCATCTGGGAATTTTCCTTACTGTAAGGTACTGCTGAAGTAACCACTGTTTGAACTTGCATGGTGGCTTCTGGGCAGCCCCAGAGAACTGGGCTGTTAACATTCGCTCGCTCCCGTGTAGCTCAGTGCTTACTAAGGGGTGCTAAGGCACCTTTGGCACTACCAGAGCTCTGTGTAAGATGAAATTGAAAAGCCAGACCACAATGCTTGGAGGAATAATTGGGAAGCAAAGCAGAACCGGGAACAAATTATTAAAAATTGGTCATTTCCTGCTATAAGAAGACACAGGATTGCTGGGATAGAAGTGTTTCTTTTTCATGTCCCAGGATGCTTCCAGAGATTTCTTATCCTGTATCAGGCACCAGTTAAGCATTTAAGTCTTCTGCATGGGAGTTTTCAGACCCAGCATGTGTAAACAGGAGACCAACGTCGCTGTCTTTTTCCACCTCTTTTACTGAAGGATTTAAACCTGGCTCTTCTAAAGACAGTTGCTCTTCATGGACTTTTCTGAAGCTCCTTTCTTCCCTCCAAGTTCCTTTAGACCTGCTCTTTTTTGCAGCTTCAGCATTAAAAGGAACGTTTGTTGGAAGCTGCCTGTTTACAATAGCTATGCATTACTTGCAAATAGCCCTTTTAATATGCCAAGTTACAAGAAACTTAATTTTAGCTAAATCTTGGATTTTGGAGAGTATTTTATGCTTCAATAAAATTTCACAGAAAGGATCTTAGGAACCTTTAAGAGAGAAAATTAGTGCCAATATTCCTTCTTGAGTAACTCCTCCACAAGAACATGAATTTTCATTTCCTAATGGGATGAAGGAATTAGCAGCATCACATTGTGCACTGTGAAATAAGCCTCAAAGATTCTTCTGGAAAAATGCAGTTAAGACATCCCAAGGTCACATTTCTTACCTGTGTTATAGACACGTTTTATTAAAGACACCATTATAGATCTTTCATCATTATTGATGACAAACGTCCCAGACAACCAGTCTTATTAAACCATTATTAGATTTTAAATGCAGATATACTTTATTACATCTGGAGTCAACCTGTGCTCAGCTGGGTAACCAGGATCATCCCTGCATCTCTGAGGAGCTCTGTAAGTCTACATACTTGATTTAGGATACTAATGTGAACCACTGCTTGAACTAGAACAAAAGATTGCTATGACCTTCACTTCTGAGCTACCATCAGGCTAAAAACATCCCCCCTGTTCCATACACTTTGCACTAAGTAATTTGTCAAAATTCTCTGAGAAACTACTCTTCACCTGGTTTCTCTAAAAGCTGCATTACTTGAAACTAGATTAAATTTAAGCAACTTTCTCATGTTGATGAGGTCTTCAAATCTGTATCTATCAGTTTCAGTAAGAGTTACAGCTGTTACTGATGTAACAGCTAGTGCTGCTTTTGACGCTAACTGCAAATAATACCTTACTACCTGTCAACTGCATGGAGGATGCAGCAGGTCTGGTCATGCATTTCCAGCGATTTGCTAAAGATCTGCATTTCCATTCTTAATGATCAAGCACCCTCCTTCACGGTCCTTATTATTTGTCCTTTTTATTTTAGAAATTGTGTACTGTGTGTATACTTCTTCTTAGTCAAGTTATTTTAAAGGCTATGCTCTTGTGCCATATTTACAAAGGCATTACTCACCTAACACTAGAGGTGAATGCAGACAAGGGCAGGCAGGCAGCTAACCCACGCTCTTCTGACAACGCCTCTGAGTCCCCATACGTGTCAATATGGTCCACACTCTGGTTAGCTCACAGAATCTCCTCTTGGCAAACCAACTTTGCATTTTCCATGCTCTATCTACTCCTTTCTGATGTCTTCCCTTGAGCTGCAACTACAGGATTTGAAGGGTTCCAAATTTGTTTGGAGCAGCTTTTGTATTTTGACACCTACTATTCCTTCCCTTGCCTTGCCTTCCTCACTTCCTTTTTGAACAGATACATATTTCCAGGGACCTTCTTTTAGTATACTTGGGTATTTCTGTACTTTTTTTAACGATTAAAATTAGATTACTTTTGCCATTAGGGTCTTTTAGAAACTATTTCCACCAAAAAAAATCCCTTTCATGGTTTAGTGTCATGATGTTAAGTTTCAGTACAAGCCTTTCCATAAGAATACCTTGTGTAAGAGAATATGAGGGAACTGAAATTGCCTAAGAAAATATGAAAAAAGTTCCCAGCACTGTAGCAGATGACATTCTTCAAATTCTTTTTTTGACATGGGATGATTTCAACTATGCACCATGACAACCGAGAAGCAATACGTGACAGGGTTATCTTTATCCCTCACCACAAAATGCTCCACTCATTTTTTATAAGTTAGCATTGTAAAGAGAACAAAAATAATATACACAGGTTAATGGAGTGCTATGCAAGCTCTGGCACTTTTTGTAATACATGACTTTCTAGCAAAGCAGTATCCAGCACAATGTTCACTCACCCGGGAAGCAGGAACTGAACCACTGGCTCCCTGTGCCTCTCAGCCAGACACATTTCTAGGAGCACAGCCCTTGGGCAAAGATAAATCCAGGTGCTAACCCCATGGGGGATTCACTGCGCATCCGTCTGTGAAACACTCTGAAGTGTAATGCTCTCTAAACTAGCTGAGCTGCCCAAAGCAGCCTCTCTCTGGTACGACAAATCCCATGGACTACTTTGCCTGGCTGAGCAGCAGTCTGCAGCATAGGGCACAGAGACCACTAGGACATGTCTGAAGCCTCAGAGGCTGTCATGGGTCCTGTAAGGAGGCTGGGTAAGTGGCACCATTCGAAAACATCATTTTACAACCAGAAACACACAAACAAACATAGGCTGCATTCAGAGAAACATCTCCACTCAAGGAGGGTCTCTGGCTGATGCTCTCCAATGCAGCACATCCACTGCAGGAGGTTTTCCCTGTGCCCAAGTGATAAGTCTCATGTGCCCTGCCTCTGCAAAATCTCTCGAAAGTCAGCAGAGGGAGGCTTTTGGGCAAAAAGGGAAGGGACAGCAATTAGAGCATGAACATAATGTAGGCGCCTGAATCACCCTCTGGAGAAACCCACTCGTCTCTGCTGAGGAGAGAAGGAGAGCAGGGAAATAATCTTCCTAATTCATGCACTACACCACGGTGTGAACCCTCTCTCTGGGAACTTCTCTCCTGCTCCTACTTCTCTGGTCTTACTTTCATGTTTGGCACAAGCTTATGTTCTCACAAGCTTTTCAAGAAGGTTTCTAGCTGAGATACCACTACCTTATTTTTGTTTAGTCAGTAACAGCAACTTCCAGGCTTTGGTCCCTCTCCAGGACTAAGTATCATGAGAAGGGAAATCAAAAGAAATTTCGAGCAAGAGGAACAGCAGCCTTCAAACCCCTGTTTTCTTCCTTCAGCAAAAAAAAATGAGAAAGGAACAAACAAATCCAGTCCCACTTGGTGATGGAGCTGCAGAGCTATTGTTCCTCAATGGAAAACTTACTCCAAACAAGTACAGATCAACAGCATCCTCTATAAACCATTAAAGGAAAAATTGACTGTGCTCATGTATGAATTTGGGAGTATTTTCTAAGAGGAGAAGAAAGAGCCTGCAAGCTGAGCCACATAGATTATTTTGTCTTCACACCTTTTAAGGGAACAAACCAAAGATCACAAATGTATGATCCCGCTATATGATACACTTGCTGTTTAACTGCAGGTTGGTTCCTCGTTATCCATGGAACTGGGCAAAAGACTCACTGAACAGCTATATAAAACTGAAAAGCTGAAAAAACCTACATTTGAGAATATATGTGAGAGAATATTCTCTCACATATACCAATTCTGAAGTGCAGAGTTACAGAATACCGACTAATACAGACTGCACCACATGGATGGTTAACATAAAGCCTTTCTGAGAATGAGCTGCAGTGATTACTTTCAATCTGTCTCTCCCCCATTCCTTATTGCCTTCTCTATTGTCATGGCAAATGTCTAAATTTGCTTGCATTCTGCAGTTAGGTAACATCAGATTTTGTAACTCTGTCTTTCTGAGTATATACAATCCTGGTCACCAGGCAAAATTTAATATTAAGTAATGTTAAACTTACGAGATGCAAATGTCCGAAATTCTGGAAGCGTGGTTAGCAAGGACACAAAACCAGTCCCTATGGTGAAAAGCAGCATCACTGTCAAGATGACCTTCTGGTCTCAGTCAGGTCAGCAGATTGCACCACAGCCGCAATTTTGTTTTGTCATATATATTTGCAAATCCCTCTTACTGCTAGCATGATATATCAACAAATCAAAATACATCAACATTAATGAATGAGAGGTCACCCTGTGTGATCTACAATTAGTGTATTATATGCTGTCACAGGTATTTTCCAAATATTTCAGTATTAGATTTGTCAAGGAAAGGAAACCAGCAGGACCAAGCCAGTCTTTTGGGACTCCACATACAGACAGCAGTGCCACAGAAGATGCAGGGATCAACCCTTTGGGGATTCTATGCAGACAATGATATCTAAACTGTTGTTGTCTCAACAGTAATGGAAACGAGACAGGGAAGGTACCAGTCTTCAGGCTAGATGTGGTGACTAATAAATCGGATGTTGTGGAGTCTGGTTTACTGCAGGAAGGTGAATTTAATGAAAACCTGTGCCTGGCGGGAAGTAGTGCAACTCACAAACAAAGCATGGAGAAAATCTGCTTCTGCAGAAACCCCAGGAAAAACCACTATACAGCCTTGGCAAATTGACTCAGAGGAGAGAATTGATGTATTTTCATTAAAAAGATGGAGGAAAATAAGTAAGGTTACCTCTGGATCTTTGTGTTTTTAGAAACAATTCCTTCTGAATCTGGAGTTTATACACTCACATTTTAGGGACAAAGTAAAAATTTTAAAACAATGGCAAAACTCCAGCTGTTTGTGCCCATTGATTGAAAGAACTTAACCATTAGGAAGTTTCTTCTTCATGTTACGTTTTGTGAGCTGAGTTTCCTTAGTTTCAGAAGCAAAGTATGGTATTGTCTTACCACTACAACCTGTTACAGGCTTTTGTCTATTTCGAAAAAAAGCCCTAATTTTTTAACAGTGAAATGAAACTCTGCCATCCATACGCAGCAGGGGATTGTGAAGACAGCTAATATACTCACTTGAAACCATCCTTTCACTATCCCACCTCCCAAAAAGCAAGTTACTCTTCCTCCCTGTCTTGTCTCACAGAGAAGAAAGAAGAACTTATAAGAAACAGAAGGTCAGCAAAAAAGGCTTTCCAATAAATGCATGCAAGATAGCATTGGAACACACATCTCTGAAAGAAGTGCTGAAAGCCTACAGTGTAAGTTTCAGTAACTGTAAAATTTTGTCAGCACAAATGGTGTATGTAACTCATTCAGTTACTTTTTGGCAGTAAAATTAAGTTTTGTTTATGGATAATGCCCAATGACTTTATGTAACATGCAAATTCAAGAGCTACAAAAATTGCACAGGAAGGGTGACAAAAGACCTGAGAAAAATTCCCTTTTGTCAGTTAATGTTCTCCAAAAAGGGTGAATTTGCCCTGATGTTCTCTGTGGGGACATCGGAACTGTGGTCACACCAGAAGTTCCAGCTTCCCAGCAGAAAGGTTTCTCCTATCCCATTCATGTCTGTCTGGAAAAGAAAGACTGTCCTGCTCTGTACTGGTGCGATCAGGGCACATCCATGAGGGAGGCAGAGAGAGAAACTGAACTCCTGTATCCCACATCGTTCATGAGGCTTATAGACATTGCTGAATTACAGAACTTCCTTTACTCTGCTTTCATAAAAAGTGCAAAAAAACCCAGAACGGATGTCCAAGTTTAATTTCAGGTCAAATGTCAAATAGTAGAGACAAACTTTTTCTTTTTTTTTTTTTCAACAGTATGAACAAATAAGAGGAACTTTCAGTCTGGATTCAAGCTATAACTTTGCTTCTTTCCTAGGAAGCTGGAGAGACAAAGACCAACCTGCTTTTTAGGAAGTGGGATGGTGAAGGGCTTCCAACCAGGAGAATTCACTGTTTTCTCAATCCTGATCCGATCACCTCTGCCCAAGAAGCTACTGTGGGACAAGGGCTGATGTTGACACTGAACTTTTTCTTACCTCTTGATCAGCTCTGTAGGACCCCAGCCTGGAGATGGAGGGTGCCTGCAGCTTCACAGCTGGCTCCGACCCTCTGCTGGGTGGGAAGGCCTGCCCTGTGGATAGGATGGCCATGGAGCACTTGGTCCTCTATGCCACGTGTACAGGGGGGCCAAACCTCTCCACCGTCACACACTTGAGACACACTGAATCAATAGGCCTCAGTGGAGGCAAGTGTCCACGCAATGTCAGGGCTGGGTTTGGGCTCCAGCTCAGGCCTTGACCTCCTGTACGGGACAGATGTACCTGCAGGATCTTAAGAACCTCCTGTAATAAGTGTTTGGATCTCACGTATTACCTACTGAGAGTATAACTACACCATATGTTGGCTGAGACAGAAAAGTTGATTTAAAACATTTCTACCTTACGCTGCTCATTCCCACCCCCAAGCCATAGGTTGCTGCCCCCTTAGAAGTATTAATACCAAGTTTTGTATTTGTATTGTTTGCAGAAATTTACAGTAAAACAGATCACTAACAATTTGTATTAAAAAGCCTTTGGTGTGGAAGTAGAGATATTTGTGGGAAAAATCCCCAAAGTACATGCATCTAAGACACAATGAAAGCCCCTCTGCTAACAGCACCAAACCCAATCACTGCATTATTTTTGACGTGAAGACCATTTATGTTGCCAGAATGGATAAGTCACTTGCCCAATTAAAATAACACAGCTTTCTTTCAAAACATTTCTGTCACAGACTATCCCAGAAAGTTTTTGGAGATTGTTTATGCAAACTGTAAGTAAAAATTTCTTAGTTTTAATATCAACGTGAGTAACAGCAGCAAGAGCAGTTGCTGTTGATAATATTCAATATTGCTGCTCGAACATCCCAATTGCACATTACCCAGGAGCTCTTTCCCAAGTTTTCACCCTCTGGTTTAGTCAAGTACACTTCCGTCCCTCCAGTTAAACTAAGTAACAGGCAAAAACCAAACCACAAACCTTGTACTGATACAAACCACCAAAACAGCTCACCAGCAAGCAAAACAGATACCAGAACTCCAAAAAGTCTTATTTTAGCATAGGAATATCCTGAGCCATGCTGCGAAAAGCATGAAGTACTGCAGGGGATGGGCTGCCCAGCAAAGAGGGAGGCTTAGCCCTGCTGAACACGACTGCTACTAGCAATGCGCACTCTCTCACCAGTAACCCTCGGGGAAACAAGACCCATCCCAAAACCGAAGGCAGGAAAACTGTAATCTCAGCCTTCCTCTTTTCCCGTAAACTGGACGCTTACTTCGCCACAGACGGAAAGCCATGTCTAGCACGGCGAAGCTTCACGCTTTCCCCTGTCCCCGCTGCCTCCGTACGGGACCGCAGACCAGCACCCTTCAAACGAAACTGGTGCTCCCCACCCCGCGCCCGCCTGCCCTTGGCCCTGCTCCAGAGCATTCAGGGTGCCGGGACAGGGGGACGCTTTCCCGTCGCGGGGCCGGCGGAGCAGGGCGTGATGCTCACCCGGCGGTTACGGTCTGTCTCCCGCACCTCCTCCTCTTCGGGGCCTTGGCGGATGAGCGCCTTGAGCACTATGGTGTTGTTGGTGCAGCAGGCTCGGAAGAGGGTGAGAGCCTCCGGGCTGTCGCGCTCCCCCTGCTCCAGGGACCACTGGTCCTCGTCGTCCTCCAGGCCCCGCGGCGGGTAGAAGGAGTCATCCGAGGCGATGCTGCAGGTGTCGGGAAGCTCGGAGAAGTCCTCGTACTCCTCGCAATCCTCTTCCTCCTCTTCCTCCTCCTCCTGCTCCTCGCCCAGCCCCTCGGCGGCAGCCCCCTCCGCACCCTGCTCGGGGTCGCTCTCCTCCTCGGCGCTGGCCATGTCCGGCGCTGGCGCAGGGTACACGCGCTCCCCGGACAGCTGCTCCCCGGCCCCGGACAGTAGCACCATGGTGCCCCGGGCGCCGGGGGTCCGCTCCGGCCCCGCCGGGCCGCCCTTGCCCTCACCCGCCGGGGGGTCTCGCTGCCGGCTGCCCTGCGGGGACTAGCGGCTCTTCGCCGTGCAATCCCGCGTACGGCGAGGGGTCCCCCTGCCCCGCTCACGCAAGTTCGAGGCCCGTCCCGGGAGCAGCCCCGCAGCAGCCCGGCGGCCGGCAGCCCGCGGGCCAGGGCATGGTGCTGCCGCCGGGGCTCCCGCGGGGCCCGGCCGGGCTCCCTTGGTCAGCGAGGAGAGGTTGCCGGCAGGCAGGGCCGGTCTGCGCAGAGAAGGCAGTTCGCAAACTCCCGGCCCGTAATCCGCTCAGCATCTCTCTGAGACGATTTGGGCTCAGGCTTAGCGGGGTAAAAGCGGCTGGCGGGGAGAAAGAGGAGGAGGAGGGGAGCGGGCGGTGGCTCCCTTCACGCGGCGCAGCCCCGCAGTAGCTGTCGGGGGGAAACCTGCCCTTCGGCTGTGGTTGCCCTTCTGTGCGAAGAGATGGGATGGGCCACCGCAAGCCCACCCGCGGTGGGAAGAGGGGCCGCGGGACCCGGGCGGTGAGGCGGAGGCTGCCACCAGTACCGCAGCACAAACTGTGCGGTCCCGAGAGCCGCGATTACAGCGGTGTACGCAAAACTTTTCAGGAATACGGCTAGCCCGGGTAGCATTGCTCTTTTGAAAAAGATACAGAAACTAAGGAAAATAAGGCATTTCTGTGCTTTGAAAGAGAGCTTTAAAGCAATTAATTCCTTAAATCACATCACACAGACCTGACAGTTTAACCAGCTGTAAGAGATGTCAGGCACTTCCTTTTTATGGAAGGCATTTGGAGATTAGGCTGAGAGGAATAAAGCATGTACAAATTGAGTCCCCGCTTTGTCACAGTGCCCCTAGAATCTTTTTCTTTTCAAATGCCGTGGATTAGCACCATTCTCTGGCAGCGAAACAGTGGAGGGGAAACACTTTGGCCAACAAAACGGGATATTTGTTTTCTTCAAGAACACTTTGAAGTGACCCTCGTATATATGACATGCTTCAGCAGGTGAATGTCCAGGGTCTGGGACCCTGTCAGTCTGACAAGAGAAACAAGCTGGTATTTCTGCATGAGGTGAGACAGCATATGATGCACACTTTATTTATTAAAAGAAAGTATGAGTGAAAAGAAAACATTATCTGTGAGTAATGGGGCCCAAGGAATAGCTGTTTACAGTCTTTAAAGAAAACACCATGTGAACCAGGCGTCGTGAGTGAGAGAAAGCTCAATGGCTTCTTGCTGTTCTCTAACTGGAGGGGTTAGCCCAGTGCTAGCTGGAGGACATCCGTAATCAGAATTAGTAACAAATAGCACCCTGATTAGCAAGGAAGCTAAATTGGGAAGAAAGGAGATTAAACTGTTCACTCACCTCCAGACACATAGCTCCAGATCACAGCTGACGTGTATTACCAGCCATGCTTAGGCTCATGCTGCCCATCTCCCACTGGGAAGAAGGGCCCCATACTCCAATACCACTTCATGTGTCTGTTCCCAAATCAAATGCTTCTGAGCTGTCTTTACCTGCAGCATGACAGCTCTGTTGGATTTTTCCTTTTATTGCCTATCCATTTGTTAAGTACTTGTATTCACAAATTTTAAGGGCTCCATTCAGTTACCTTTTTGTTTCCCACTCAGTTAGTGCTGCCAATGATCTGCTCAACAGAATGATATTTCTTAAAGCAGTACTTGTATTTTGGAAGAACTTCATTTTTGCTTGAGACTCTGCAGCTGGAGGGGAGTATTTGCCTTGTTCTCAGCCTGAACTCATCATGAGAGCTCAGAAAGACTTTTGGCTCTAGTAACTTTGGTAGCAGACAAACAAAAAACCCAATTCTCACTACAGAGAAACAAAAATTTTTTGGGGGGTGAAGATTCAGCTCATCTGTAAGAACTGACTAATCAAATATACTTGCTTTGCTTCTGTCTTATAGACTAATTTCACAGGAATAAAGATTTACTTTATTTACCAGATTTTTTCTTTTTTAATTTAAATATGAAATATGTTAGCAAAGATGCAGGCACCAGTGAGCTTGAATAGCAAAAACAAACCCCAATCCTGAAAACCTCTAATTCTTACTATAGGGAAACAACAGTTATTTTAACACAGGGAGAAAGTCTGAATCTGAGAAATCCTCCTCTTTTTTCCCTGTATTCAGTTTACCTATCAGTTTAGTAATGGAAGAGAAATGAATCTGTCTGCTTCCATGGCTGACGTGGTTCTGCGGGGACCTCAGAGATGAAAAACGTTTTCTCTCTACTGTGCCTGACACTTTCATCCTTTCCCTGACAGAATAGTGTGATATTGCCTGAGCTTTCAGAGCAAGGTGTCAGACTAGTTCAGAGCAGGCACTGTGCTTCCCATTGGAATTTTCACTTTTACAACTGCTGTTGAGACTGTAGCTCAGACTATTTAATCTCTGTGCAGCTTGACAATAAGTCACCACAGAAAGGTGCAGTTAATTGGACTTAAACTGTTACATGACTCCTTAAGATGCTGCCGCAGCCATTTATCTTGTCAGCATAGAGGCTCCTACCAAGGCTAGTCTGCTTGGGCATGGCTATGGATTTAAAACAGATTATTCCCGGATTCTTGGTTCTTTCGGTGACACAGGTTGTATGTGGCAAGCAAGGTTTCTTGTCATTTATACTCCACTGTGCAAATCAGATTAAAACAATGTAAAGAAAGGCTATAGAACAAGTTCACAAATGCTTTCAAATTACCAAAAAAGACATTTTCAGGGCATTTGTAAGAGGAGAGCCTCAAACCTTCTATCTAGAAAAGGTACCAGTTAACATCATTGAAGGTAAATGCTGGCATTTATAAAACTTATCATAAAAGTGAAGAAATAAACATTACCACCTTAAAGCAAATAGCCCAGAATTATTAGTCATTATCATCATGAATATCTGATCACAATTTATTGCTGGGAATTAACAAGGCGGGAAATTAAAATATTCAGAGCTGATCTCACCCATCCCTGGGCAAAGCTTCCCTTGAAGAAATCTGTTTTTGTAATGACTATAGCATTGGGTGCCCTCAGTTTGCCTCATTCAGATTTGTAAGCCATTCCAATTATAAACAGTTCTGAGACAGCGATTGAGAGTCAATGAGACTAATGTGTGACTGTAAAATTAGTATGAAGATTCAGTGAGTGTTATGTGTCCTTCTCACATTCAATAACTTCACCAAAGGAAAAAATTCACAACACACTGAATGTTATTGCCAGTGTTCTTAAAAATGAAATCTACTCAAAGAAAAAGCGGTTTCAATGATTCAAGGGTTTTATAAATTCTCAGTTGCACATCAGATCACTTTTTCTGCAGCCAGTTGGCTCCTCAGTCATTGCGTTGTAAGTCTGTGCTTGGAGCATGTGAAAGGATGGAGCAGTGCATCACTGGCTGGCAGTACCACCAGTCGTGGCAACACAGCACTGTTAAACTCAAGAGCAGTCTCCCTTCCTTCCTTTCTTTCTCTGTTGAACAGCTTGTAAAAGCTTTTCTTTTCAGAGCCATAGAAGTTTCTGTGGACACCGGATGTCTCTCTCACAGTACTTCCACCAGAGCCACCAAAGGAAGTGTTCAGAGCAAAAAGAAACCTCCCTCAAACTATCTGGCCATCTTCACAGATGGCAGAGGAGCTGAAACCTCCAAAAGGCCCATGTAGGGAATGGGTTTGGTGGCGTGACCTAACCTGGAACCACCTCAGTGCTAACCTGGTCCATTCCAAGGGTCCCAGTGGGCAAGCTGTGGAGGAAACATGAGTTAACAAGGTGATAAAAGGGATGGGGTATTGCTTTTTTACAGCAAGACAGTGTTTTTTGGACCTTTGGAGGTAGACTGATAAAAATACTTTCAACCTTCAAGCCTTGTGTTGGTCGTCAAACAAGGCTGGTTGCAGCTTCAATAACTGGCTGCTTGGAGTTAATGTCAGTACAATATTTAGGCACGAATGTAAGCAAACTGGTTTCTGGAGTTGCTGAGTTCTTGGCAGTGCTGGGAGACTAATAAATCCAAACCTGTGTTTATTATGCCAAATAATGTACTTTTGATTTGGATGCTTTGCTGGGGCTGTAGCAGGATGGTAAACAGACCAGCTGCTGTGAGGCGTGTAAGTGCAATTAACCTAGTCAAAAGACATTAGGTAATGCACTGCATTTATGCTTTGCTGTTGGCAAGGTATGTAAGAAGGCGGCATCCGAGGTAATGGTTAAGATTTCAGCTGAAGAGATCACTGAGAAAAAAATTCCTGTCAGTTAGAAAGAGCCAAAGACAGACAGCGAGTGCTGGCTTTCATAATTACCTGATTTGATCTGGTCACTGTGCTTACAAATGAACAGATTCAGCAGCACTTGCTACGACCACCCCGTTTATAAAGTCTTTTGGAAAGAGCAGAGTTGAAGCCTCAGTTTTCCTAAGCTCTGGCCAAGATTTGATGTGAAATCCTGCTTGATCTGAGACGTAACATCTGCTGAGGAGCTATGGCTGGAAGTTGCAATATGTTTCCTAGAAACCAAATGCTTGATCTGAATGATGAGAGCGGAGACAGAGAACAAGGAATATTAGCAATCATCTTGCTACATGTTAGTGTTTTCTCTGTTGCTGGTATTTTTCAGCTGTTGCTTAGTCAGATTAAATGTTGTTTAAAGTATCTGTAATACCAGCCCATTGGTATCACTGTCAAGTCAATACAACAAACAGATGTAAATATAAAAACCTGACACTGGAAGAAGGTTAACAAAGGTTGAGAGTAGGAGAGCAAAATGTTTTGCAAATCGTAAGTTTAATTTTCTTTTCCTGTATGTTGATATCTTTTTCCAAAATTACAAAATACTAGAAATTAATACATGTATAAAAATGGGGGAAAAGAAATCTTATCTACATTCAATTTCTCAATTAGAATTATCAGATCATCAGGGTTTTTTTCACTGGATCAGTGTGCTTCTTTTTGAATTCTAGTGCAGCAGAGGACTCCCTATACATACATGTGTGAGAAAACATGTCACCCCAGCGTCTAAAATCAAAACGTAATGTTGTCTTTACGCCAAATTTTTTTGTTCCTTCCAAAAGGAATTTCTTTCCACATACAGAGAATAAACCATGCATTTGTTTCAAATTTTCCTAAAATTTTTCCTCTTCCTTTATTGTTGAATTAATACAACCAACAATAGTTTGGTTTGACGCTGGTATGAAAAAGCCCACTAACACTACTCCATATGCAGAAGATGTGTAGCACATCTGCTGTCACACTTCTGAAGCTTAACGTCAGTTGTCTCCTCTACTACAGATTTCCTGCACAACTGTGGGAGCTTCAAGCCTTTCCATCCCTCTGGTTTTGCTCCTGAATGACAATAATGCTGTGTCTCTCTACTCCTGGGATGTTTGGGAGCTAAGGACATTACAGTTTTGTAGAGGTTCAGATCGTATTTGACTTAAAGCCATGGAAATACCACAGATACATACTCATCTATCCTCACTATTGCCCTGCATCAGTAAACTAAAGAAGGCAGTGCTGAATTCAACCTAAGTCTAACTTTTCTGGCAAACCCCAGGGAAAGCTTTAATATTTGACCCAGTTTCTATTTCTGAAATATTATGGTTTTAATCCTCTCTCTATTTCAGTTTCATCTAATTCAAACTAGGGGTTGGACAGTGCTATCTAATGCAATCTGGTATTGGAGAAACACTGGTACAAAAGCAGAACCAGAAATTATTTCACTAAGTAAAGAAAGCAAAGGAAAATCTAGAAGTTTTGTTGCCATAATTTATTCATTTATACCACCTCATTTTATTATCTTCCCTCCTGTGAGAATTCAGAGTGCTTTAGAATATAAACCGCATCGAGGGACATATTTCAGCAAAGTATCTCAGCTCATGCTGTAAAGGTGAATATCATGCTCGTTTTATAGGTGCTGAAATTGAATTTGAGACTATTCAAATGCAGCCGAGTACTGTATAATGTAATGTCAAACATACAGATGTCTTATTTTGGCACTACTCAAATGCTTTGAATGACTCATGGTTTAAATGGCTTGTCCAAATCTGTATAGCCAGGCAGATGGGGAGTAGGGTATGGCTCCTCACTGAGACCATTATAGAAATCCATCTGAATACATATGGTGTATGTATTCAGATGAATACATACAGATACAGATTCTCCATGAAGGAGATGCTATAAATGGTCATCCTGAAACTATTTATCTTTTGAGAACATAGTGAATGCTGGCCAGCAAATATAAATGGCGCTTTATGATGAACACAGTTATTATATTCAGTATAATGGATTTTTCACCAGCTGTTTCTTCTACATTCTTAAAATACATACATAAACCAGGACACTGAGAAACAAGTGGTATCCAGCAAGGCCATATGGATACAAGACCACTTGGTTGCTTCAGTACGGGATTTCAGTTTGCGTTTGTTTCTTTGTACAGTATCAAAATAATAACACTCTATATTTGGAAATGCGATTCCTTGTATGTGCAATGAATCACGCTCAGAGGATTTCTTGGTTTTCCTCTCCCACCTCTTCCTGAGATAGCTGGTCTTTCTGGTCTTAACTGGCATTTCACCAGGTTATGCAATCAGAAGATTAACTAGAGGCTTGTACTGAAAGACAAATATGCTTAAATATTATGGAAAGGATCTGTGCATGTATTTAAGTGATGTAGAGAATTAGTGCCCTGATAAAGGTGTGTGTGGCTTGAAAACACTTTAGAAACTCATAGAACAACTATGGGGCTATTATTATTTTCATGATATGCACATTATCTATTAGGTTTCCTTGTCTCTAATAGGATCACACTAAGATTCATCTTTGCAGATATGAGATGCTCTTCAATTATGTTATTTATTTAATGTTTCAGTGAAATCATCTAAATCGCTATTCGTCCAGGTTACAGTGAAATCAATGCTCATCTCACAAAATGGTTCCCTTGTTTCTTGGTTTTGTAACACAATTTTCACAAATCATGAACATCATGGGGCTCATCCCAGGAGACGCTCAGGTGCAAGCAGATTATCTGTAGACCATTTAGAAACCCAGCCTCCCATGGGATCATTATTTAACCAATTTTAGATATCTCATTTTATCAGATTCCTTCTGCTTAGGAAAATATATTTCCTAAAAATAATTTGTTATAGAACTTAGAGGGGTAAGTCAGTAGTAAACGCCAACTAAACTTTGGTGGTAAATTCTATGCAGTTTAGTTTCAGTTCTGTCACTATCCATACTCCTTTTTATGGATGTAGTATATTAAAATGAAGAGCTATCACCGTTCAAAGCATATTATGCCATAAAGGGCATGTATGGAGGGTCTTTCTGCCCTCCCTGTAGAGAGTTATTTAAGAAGTAGTACCAAATGGAGAATGCATTATCTCCTTCCTGCACTGCTCTTCTTGCCTGTATTTTCCTTACAACTCCAAATAAAGCCTTTTACTGATTCAGTAAAGGAAATAGATGCTTCTGTGTGGTGGTATTTTCTTTGGAAACATCCTACGAGTCTAGTGCAATTTCCTTTTGACTGCTTCTTGCATACCCAGCAAAAAGAAAGTTATTAACTTGCTCTATAAGAAGGCAGCATCGAGGGATGATGTTCCCATGGTCAAACTGCTTCAGCAGCAGCTATTCATAATCAGAAGACACTGAGGTAAATATTGTTATCTCCGCTTTTCAGTTGGTGAAACTGAAATAAAGAGGTCAAGGTCAACGTCTTCCAATTTAAAATCTACGGCTGGATTTCAACAGCTAAATTAGTGACATGAATCGCAAACTTCTGAAACCTAAAAAATTAAAAGGACTGCACATTCTTGGGAATCCTGGGAATCCCAACACTCATTTATACACCAGAAGTGTTGTAACCAAGTTAAACTTTCTTGCTTTATAACTGGGGCAATGTTAGGTCACAGATATCCTGAATCTCTTTAGGTTTTGGAGTTTTGTACTAGGTTCAGCAGTAGATACCTGTATTTATGTTTCCCCCCTCTATTTATTTGCACTTCTGTAGTACCAAGATGTTAGGAGGAAATTCTCCTTAAATATCTTGGTTGCTCTTAAAGTTGTATTTAGACTTTTTCAGTTCCCTTCACCACAGTCTGTATCTCATTTATGAAAGAACTTGCACATGAAGTGAAGGAAAATGCATCACCTACTCTGTGGCTGATTGTGGAAAAGATGAAAATGCACACTTTCATGATGAAGAGAGAAGAGGGAAGAAAGAGCATCTTACTTTCCTAGAGGACAGTCGTAGGGAAGGGACAGGACCAGACAACACAGTTCTCTAGAAGAAGGTTTGCACTTGATTCTTTTCCACTTCCACACAGTCCTGTTTGAAAGGGAGTCCAGAGTATGGTGGTGAGCAGTGATGCAGACCAGGAGCCATGTGACTGATGTGTTCTCTTCACTTCCAGATAATTTGCTGATGAAGCGCTGAGCAGATGGCACCCCAAATGCATTGCACGAATACATGGATTTTGTAGGACTCTTTAAAAGTTGGAGGGTTTAACTGTAAAAATCGACTGGTTTGGACTGATCGGCTCTTTTAGCCCGCTCCCTCACATTAAAGCATGTGGCCAAAGCAGAGGTTCTTCCATTTTCAGCAGACATGACACAGAAAAGAATTATGCTGCCTATGTTAACAATCAGTGGGGGAAGAAGACAGGTGCTTCCTTTATCTTAGCCCCACATTCACATGATATGACTCTCCCTTGTGCTATATATTTCTTTTTCCCTGGCAGAGCTGTGAGAGTCAAGTGAGGTATCTCCTTTCTTCTTATTGCCTGGATGTGGCATGTCCTGCCTGGAGGCACTGAGCATCCTGATCATGTTCTGCCCCACACGTGGCCAGTCGATAAGGGGGAACACAAGCTGGGGGCTGCTGCTGAGACAGATGATAACTCTCCCATTGGAAGCCTGGAGACAGTATTTTGGCAGTCCAGGAAAGGTACGTGCTCTGCCTTAATTGTGAACACAGTTTGTTGTATCACTTGTAAAAGTTTCATTACACCCCTTAGTATATTAGCATTACAAACAGCATAATGAAGCATAATTGGTCCAAGGGCTCAGTGTGAACTAACTGGTCTGAAAATAATGCCATTTCAGAATGCAAACAGGAAAAATAAACCTTGACGTTTCCTATAAATTTCCAGGAGGGATTTTATTTACAGAATAGTAAGAGAGAATTGAGAACTTGCTAGCAAGCTGATTGAATTTTCTTTTTTGTTGATTGGTTTATAAAAATGGCAGCTTACTTATCACCAGCAATGAGATTTACCAGCAGGGACTTGTATATTGAGCTGTGTTTGATTGCAAACTCTGCTGAAAACGTTGTTTCGGGAATAATAGGATAAAACATATTTAAAAAAGAAAGATTGTTGATAATTTTTGTTGTAAATGTAAATATCTCCAAATAAGGCTACTCAGAGGGAAACCCATTCTAGCTAAAACAAAGCTGTCAGCACTGCTGCTAGACTTTGCATTGTGCTGGGCTGTGTGGCGTGCTCTGAAGTCAAATCACAAGAGTTTTTGCCAGTCAAAAATAGCAATGTGGCCTTTGATTTAAACCCCTTCTGCTGCACCTCTCTTTTGTTCTTAGCTAAATTAGATTTACCTTTTCCAATAACGGGGGAAAAAATAGACATGTAATACTTAGTTCTACAAATTTGCCTTTCACTTACCCTTATTAGAACTAACTCTGGATCTGCGCTACCATAAACCTTCCTTATGTGAGAACCAAAAGCATGCCCTCTGTTTCTTTTAAAAAAAATGGAAAACGGAATTTTAAAATTATAGTTGTGAAAGATACTGAAATGCCCTTTAAATAGCTACCAGATATTGTATTTTAAATGAGGACCTGCTGCAGCAATCTTGGTGAGATTCAATAGTATTTATGTTTGTGAAGCACCACTGCCTTTCTGCGCAGACAATCCTTCGCTGATGCCACTGGGATGCCTTCTGCAGCAAGACGCAATGGTGTAAAATGGGCAGAGCCCAAATCATGGATATATCTTGGATCACACGCATGTTTTCAGCAGGTGTCACTGGTTCTACACCGCATAAGGCGTTCCTAAATATTTGAATAGTGTGGTCAGAAGGCTCCTTGCACTCATAAAGTGAGCAGAGTGGGTGAGCTTTCCAGGTGATCTCACAAAGAAGAGTGGGGCCAGCATGGTTCCTCTGCACCTGGGTGAGGAGGACTGCAAGGAGGCAAATACATTGTGCACCATGGTGGAGAAAAATGCCACCTGGCTGGTCCATGGGCAGGTTACGTGCTCCTTCTCTCCCAGAGTAACAGCTGTAGCTGTTCAGGGTTACTACCAGTGGCGTCTTCCATGCTCTTCACCCCAGTTGTGTTTACCACCACCTAGTAGCTCCCTTAGCAGCTAAGACAAATGCATTAATAACACTTTAAACCGCTTCAGAGCTGCAAGGAACGCAGAGCTGAGGGCTGTGAGAGCCAAGCTCAATTCACACATCATTTCCCCATTTAGACATTTTTGAGTGAGTCATTTCGGGCTCCGTGTGCCAAGTGCGCCAGCACCAGTGCTGTGCAAATCGGCACAGATGGTGCAAACCCCCGTCAATGAATCACCTGGCTTCATGCAGCGGGTGGGTTTGCTTCCTCCAGGGGTGGAGGAAGAGTGGGTGGGATGGGCTGAGTAAGGAGACCTCCCCAGGCCAGCACTGCCGCTCAAAACCACACCAGGCAGGGGCTACTCAGCAAGGTATGTGTGGCCTGTCAGCAGGGGCTACTCAGCAGGGGTTTGAGAGAAAATGAGTTTTAATCATTCATTAAGTCAATAGGTATGAGCTTTCTAATTTACAGCGTTTGAGCTAATTAGAAATGTGGAGCAGGGTCACATTTCTCTGGTGGTGCTCCTTTGGTCCAGTTGGGAAGTGAGGCATGGTCCCTGTCTTGGTTTCCAATGGAGTCTCACGATACTTCCATTTTTTTGCTGAAAGTCAGAGATCCTGAAATCACCTGCTTAGATGGAAATCACATTTCTAAACTAGAGAGGTGAGTGAAAGGGATAAGAAAGCTGCTGTATTAAATACCCGATGGTTTTGAATAATACGGTGATTTATGTTGCTGAGTACAGGATCTTTAAAAGCTTGAGTGTGGCAGTCCTTGAAATCTGTGACTCCACTGTGATGCATTTCCTAAAGAACAATGCACAAACTGGGAGTAACCCCCAAATTCATAGCCTATCTGAGCTAATTCTGCTGCAATCTGGGATACAGATCGCACTTTCACAATGCTTGCTGATGGCTACAGTATGATGGTATCTCAATGACTTCACAAGTTAGTTATTAATTAGTAAAAATCCTACATAATTTGAAATTTAGCAGTTAGGAATCAGTGGTTCGGTAGTACACCTGGTAATGGTTCTGGTGAGGAACATACATTCATGGGTTAGCAGCACAGCAGGCACTGCCACACTGTACTGCGCCATTATTCTGTTAGACAAGCAGAATAATCTTTCAGAAATAATATGCAGTCTGTAACTCACCAAGCTCTCAGATACTTTTACACATCTACCCTGAATCTCAGTTTCTGTACTGCAAGCTCTTCATGTGCGGCCCAAGGACATAATCAAATATTTCATACAACCAGCTTTTCATTAGTGGGGAACAGGTTTCACTAGCTGGACTTTAAGAGGAAAGTTTCTGCAGCTCGTGATCATGAGCCTTCTGTAACAGCGATTCAGTCTCTTGGGTCCTGATGGGATTAAGGCAGCTTAACACTTTTCCATTATAAGGAACCCTGTTCTGTTCCTTACAATTTCATCAGGTTTTAAATGATCAGCTAAAATTCCTTAGTTTTTTAGGAAGATGGCTTTTATGACTTTGGTGGGATTCTTTTACCCTAATTTGGTTTGCTGCTTTCAAGAATGGAAGCAAAGAAAGGACAAGTGTGCTGTTCTGGCATGTTAAAAAACCTCAGGTGTCCTCTTTGAAAATTGACTTTCCATAAATCATAGAGTCACAGAATCACAGATTGGTTTGGGTTGCAAGGAACCTTAAAGACGTCTAGTTCCAACCTCCCTGCCATGGGCAGGGACACCTCTCACTAGATCAGGCTGCTCAGATAAAGACTATTCTCAAGTAAATATTATGATGACTTCTTTTTCCCCAGCAGTGTTGCCTGTCAGCCCTTTGAAGCCAGCTGACTGGTGGGCACCAGCTGTGTGCTCTTGTTTTTCAGAGGGTCTTGATTCCTTCTGTCTAAAGTCCTTCATTGTTTTTTTTCAAACACATTGACCATTCACTACTGCAACTAAAGCATACCTATGTTGGAGAGAGAGAGAGCATCCTGCAAAATCCTTGTGGGAATGGTGAGGTAATTAGGCATGTGTATTAGGTATCTCAATACATTTGTTTGCCTTATTTGCAATGGCAAAATCCAGATCTTAAGCACCTACAGCAGTGTGTAACGCTCATAACCCCTGTCTCTTCATGCTTCATCTCTTTTGAAAAACCTTTTCTAGTGTGTGACAAAATTTGTTTCACAGTGAATCATTCTCTTTAAAAAGCCAGACTTCTTTTCTCCTATTATCCCTTTTTTGTTCTTTCTTACCAGGATATATGAGAGTTAAGCAGAAAGGGGAACTACAGTAGTTTCTGGACAACCTTAAAAAAATTGCATTTCTGACAGACTGCCTTTATTTCCACCAAACTCGTTTTCACCAGCCCCTCTTCCCCTTCAAAAGTGTATCTCACTACATTGTTAATTGTGACTCCTCATGTGTCTGGCATTGCGCTGCGGTCCCTAATCAGGCAGTGACATTCTTCCTACCTGTGCTGTGAGCGGCACAGGTGGGGCACTGTCAGAGCTGAGCTACTGTGGGACAGGCTAAGTGGGCTCTTATCCTCTGTGCAAAGCAGCTTCTTTGAGAAGAGGCAACGTACACAGCACGCCTGCCAGTCCATTACACAAGAATCTGTGAGACATCTGTAGATTACTGGCATGAGGGTGCTCAGTTTATGTAACAGTACCCAGCTTCCAGGCAGCATTTCTCGTCACTAGGTATTAAAGTGCTCTACACAGAAAGGAGGTCAGTGTTATCATCCTCAGTTCTGTGTCTGGCTTTGAGGAAAGAGCATTTTCTCATGGTTAGAGCAGTGGTGAGAGACAAGACAGC
The DNA here is from genome assembly GCF_037157495.1 of Lathamus discolor. Taxonomy (NCBI): domain Eukaryota; kingdom Metazoa; phylum Chordata; class Aves; order Psittaciformes; family Psittacidae; genus Lathamus; species Lathamus discolor. Next base: position 86,029,314 of record NC_088885.1, read on the forward strand.
TTGTGCAAAGATTTAAAACACTTGAGCAATGTGCCTGAGCAAATGAAGCTTAACTATTTAGTACTTAAGACCTGCGTCTGAATCTGAAACATGCCCGAATTACCTTTGTGTAACCTTCCAAGTCATAAAATTTAATACTACTAATTCTCTCTCTGCCTCTGATGTCTGGTGTTTCGGGCTGCAGAAGTAGGAGTCCCTGTAACTCGGTTTGCTTAACACTTTTCATACAAAGACGTTGTCTTTCGATGCATATGGTTTGTGTGTGTGTGCACTACTGTGCAGGCTGGGATTTTCAAAGCTGCCTCAAGCTGATCTTTAAAAACCTTTCAGAAAAAGTGTTTCTACAAAAACAAGTCAGCACAAATTGAGGGTCAGGCAAAACATTCTTAGGCATATCATGGTGGAGTTTCAGCCTCACTGTGTCAATGGGTGCAAGCTTTAAAGTTGCCACTGTTTCTTCAGCGACCACAAACCTCCTACGCCCCATTCCCACATCCCTCTGCTTTAGTTCTGTCCCTTTAAAATGAAATAACAGCACTTTCTTTCTGCAGTTTTTCCTGTGTTTTTCCTTTTTGGCCTGTAAGGTCTTGAGACCTGAGATGCTGTCTTAAGCATACTGTCTGGACCAGTGTTATGCCAGAAACTTGTTGTAGCTTCATTACAAGAAATTTATACTAATGTAATATTATTCTAGGCTCTTTGATCTTCATTTCACAATGTAATGAAAGAAATACATTTAGGAAGAGGAGTGTATCTCGTAGGAATGATCATTTGTTTGACCTTAATCTGTCATTGGCAAAGCTTTCAGGCTGCACTGTATTAGCAGATGGATAACAGGCTCCAGCTGAAATTACTTGCACAGTTAAGTAGTTTATTTTCTCATTTTCCTACAGTGAGAGTCTCCAAGAACAGAGCTGGCATATAAGCCCTCATGTATGCTCCTGAATAAATGTGCTGGGCTCATAGTCTGGGCTGTTTAAGTGAGAAGCTGAGGTGTACCTCTCTTCTCCGGTGCTTTGTGCAAGGAACAAAAGCTGGACCCAGGTCACTGTTGCTTTCTTTTGGGGGAGAAAGTCTGGTACAAAAGCGCAGCACCTCATCTGGGAAGCATTCCAAGGATATGGGGAGCAAGGTTTTTCACAGTCGTCACTGGATTTTGCATCATCTTCAGGGTTTTTCTTCTTAGAATAGCTTGCAAACCTCCTCTGTATTGAGCTTTTCAGTGATGTCTTTGTGCCATGTAAAGAGAAAGTAATTCAAAGAGAAAATTTACCATAGCAGTTAACAAGCCTAGAGAATCACCAGATTAGGAGGAAATATGGTTCAGGTGATAAAACCAGAGCAAACAATAGAATGAACACTCATTTTGTACTCATACAATCTTATTGCCTTAAACTTTCATTGACAGCCTAAGGAGAGATCTTATGAAGACATTTATAAAACTGTAAGCAACAAAAAATACCCCAATAATTATCAATGCTGCTAATTACACACCTTCTGATGACTTTGACATCTCTGGAAAGGAACTCTTCTCACCATGACTGGGTCAGATTTGCATAGTTTTGTCAAGATGACTACTCCCCTAAATTATTCAAATATTATTAGAGCTGAATTAAGCAATGTGTAATTCCTGTCTGTGTCCCCGGAACAGTGTCTTATTTGAATATGGAAGATGTAGAGGGGTGTTGATCATAAGCTGAAACAAGGTGAGCAAACTGTGTACCAAGAGGCGCATCCAAGAGTTTTGTTAGGGAATAATGCATTTATTTACTCAGGAATGACATAAAGAAATTAACTTCTGATTAATAATAACATAGATGCTCAGTAATGTAGTTGCAGAAATGTTATGTTTTTGATATGGTAGAAAATTGACATTTGAAGCTGGCTTCTTTCCTTGTCATATAAACCTGACATAACTGTTACCAATGACACAGAGTACTTTTCATGAAACATAATTGAAAGAAATTGAAAGGTAGGTTAGGTTTGGAAAACTCCCATCTCAATTAATTCTGCTTACGATTAATTGTTAATTCTGCTTATATTAACCACAGACAAAAGGAAACCATTTAACTATGCTTTATTCCTAACAAAATCATGGGTAAAGGACATTCAAAGAAAATAGAAAAAGAACCGTTCCTCTGCTTAAAGTTGTAGAAGCTGAAAATAGAAAAGGGATTTTTCTGAAAATAAGGAAAAGCTGTAGCAGCTAGTGAAACAGTCACAGTTTTTGCAGGGATGTTCAGCCATCCCAGGTTTTGTGACATGAAGAAATATTATTCAGGAACAGACAAGATGAAGCCAAACACTGTTGAGACAAATATGGGCTGGTGGTGCTAGTCTTCCAAATGATTTTAACTTGTGTACGAGTTGCTATTTTGTGTGCCTTGGTAATATTTAGATACTATGAAGTTGTTTGGAGAAACGGTGCCCTTTGGAAAGGCTCCTGTAAACAGAGTTCATTTACTCTGTTGCTACTCCATTGCACCCAGTTCTTGGTTCACTGGACCTTAGCGCTGGCTTGAGATTCTGAGAAGAAGGGATTGGCCTTAAAGCTGTTTGACAATCCCCCATTCAGGTCTGGTTTATAGATAAGAATAAAACAATTTGCCTTTGGAGTCTATCCAAGCAGCCAACTGTTCTCTCGTCTCTACTTAAAAGACAATATTCCAGTATCAGCTAGTATGGTAAGTGGATGCCCGTGTCAGAAAAGGAGGCAGCTCTAGTGCCTGATGGAGCAAAACATTCTGGTGCCATGAGTTCCAGTTCAGTGAAGTATTTGGAAGTTTTTGGTTTGGGTGCTTGATCCAGCTGTTCCAGTATGGGGCTAAGCCATGCACCATGTTTCGTTTGGTTTGGGGTTTTTAGAAAGTGTAGAGTCAGATGGGGTTTTAGACATCTTCCAGCAAGTCCCTGGTGTGATGAGCTACTATGGTAGCAGCATGGTCAGATATCCAGTGGCCAATTTAGAGGCAAGTAAAGAAAGCTGGGAAGAACTCAATGATCTGGATGTGGAACAGAAAGGAGTAAGCCATTACATGAAACCACAAGGAAATACAACGAATATCAATTAAAAATAAGTGTTGATTCAAAAGCCATAGGTGTTTCAAAAATAGACAGAAAGCTTTGACCAGTTTATCACCCTTAACAGAGTTGATAACCCTGGTGTGGCAAAGCCTTGCAAACATAGGAGCCTGCAGTCTCACTCATCCTGTGGCTTGCCCACACCGCTGCCAGAACACTGACAGAACTGGGAGGTGCAGAGATGAATTAGTCCAGCACTGAAGCAGCACAGTGCCATGCATGAGCTAGTTAAACCTGCTAAACTGGGACTGGGACTTAGGAGTCCACTTTGAGGTTCAATTTTCTGTGATTGTAAATAAGCATGGTTTTTATTGTGTGTGCTACACAGCACACACAAATCAGCCCCAACAATAGGTGTGAAGAATCTTCCCAGATTGCTTTGTGCCTGACTATGGCTGGTAAGACCAACAGAGCAGAAGCAGGTGGGATACTTTTTATTTACCTTTAGGGAAGCAAACAGCATAAGCCGTGTCAGCATTAAAAGATTCTACACTGTGATAGGAGCAGGTCAGTGATCTAAATGGCAGTAGGCTCCCTACATTTATGTTGCACGAAGCTTACATGTGTTACATGTTAAATAAGATGACACGCAGTCAGATACAACACAGGGCCCACAGAATACCTGTACCCTTCTGACACAGCAGCTTGGAGGGAGGTGGATGCTCTGCTGCATCCACAAGGGCATGAGGTACTTATGTCTACATCTGAGACAGCTGTGTGGGCTCCTCTTACAGTCAGTGGAGTCTGTCAAGGAGGATCAGTGGAAACGAAGTGTGACTCTGCTCTCCACCAGCAGCATTAGGTGGATCCTACACCTAGCCCAGATATAGATACTTCCCTGTGGCCACTCAAAATTAAGGAACAAGAATCCTACCTACTTTTTTTGCCATTAGCGTGAGTATGGCAGCTCTGCTGGTACTGCAGGTCTCGGTGGCACAAAAGAGGGATGATTACATATTTCTTGTACAAATTATTTGGAGACTACTGTTGAGACTATTCAGGATTCATCTAAGGGCAGGGTGAAAAGGTGCTGAAAAAGCATGCATGTGACCAGTGAGTGAGCAAGGAAGATCAGTACAGCTAGATATTGCCTGTAGAGGCACAAGGAATGTAAATGTTTTAAAAAGCTCATTTTTTTTAATCTTCTAGCAACCTTGTAGTGTGCAGTCTGCTGTCCCAGAGTAAATACTTACACTCTTAGTTCAGGGGCTGAAGTAAGAAATCAGGAGGGTTTTTTTGTTTACTGTAGGCTGAAGTGTGGGAGTAACAAAAGTACTTGCAAAACCTATCTGAAACTGCATTTTCGGTGGACTTCAAATTTACAGGCAACATTTTCTCAGCTCTGATGAGTCCCTGGACTTTGCATATATCAGCAAGCACTGGCATTTTCTTAATGTCACTAATGACATTTCAGCCAAAGGGCTCTCAGCTGACTTTGTTCATTACAGAACTGCACATGGCGTGTCCTGAGGGGAATCACTGTGTTTGTTTACATTACTCTTTAGGCTGCCATCCCCAGCAAGTGTAATTAGTTGTCCAGTGAAACAAGGTCTTTCATTACCATCTTTCCTAATGCTTAATCTAGGAATAATTCTCTGGGATATTTGTTCTATACGGAGTAAACAAAATGTTTCCTTCTCAGTGTGGTGGATAAAATTACTGCTGTCAAATGCTGAATCGTGAATGACACAGTTTACCCAAAGGCACTGGTGTGGTTTTGTTTATGGGGTGTTTTTTTTTTGGGGGGGGGGTAAATGAAGGAAACTGGACATAGATTTGATGCAATGTTGTTGATGTTATTATATGGCAAACTTAGTGAAGAACATATTATTACAGGCTCTTTCAGAATTATATCAGCCAAGGGACCAGCTAAGAAAGTAAAAGCCTCTTTCCAGGAGAACAAAGACCACACTGAGTATTTGATAGTAACTGTGCTGTTATTCAAGTGATAGTGATGGATTAAGCCAAGGTTACTATAACCTAACTGAACCCATAGCTACTGATCTATACAGGAGGGAGGTCTGGTAACACCACTAGCTACCGTACTGCACTCTGGGGAACAAGGGAGTGTGCTTACTGTAACAGCTGTATGTCTTTATCACAGCATTCAGGCAGATTGAGTGTTTTTGGCATCAGCAGTCAGTGCTTTGGGGAAACAAAGAGAGTCAAAAGTGCTCCCACAGAGTGTGTGAGGTTTTAACAAAACTTCTAAATCACTTATGAATCAGACTTGTGTTAGGACTTGGGGGCATAGACCATTACAAGAGTGTTGTGAACCTGCACCCAGGATACCTGGCTTCCTTCCACCAGGGCAGTTCAGCCATGTTTCTGATTGTGAGCAGTGATTTAGGCCAGTGCTGTGCTTTTAAATATCCCTCCTTAACTGCTTTTTTCCCCAGTGAATGTGTATTGCCCTCTTTCTTCTGAAAAGGTCAGTCTCTGCCTAACTGGAGGGGTATGCTGGTGCTGTTACAAAATGGGTGATGTTTTTTGGCACATCTTACTTCTAAGGTTTGTTTGTTCTAATGTTTTGTTTCTTCACTGCACAGGCTGTGTTAGGGCAAGGCTGTGAAAGTACTGATATGTCACTGGTCTCAGCATAGCATCATTAGAGGACTCAGGATAATAAAGTGCATCAAGGGCCAAGGGGTATAAAAAAGTAAGTATCTGACATCTAAGAAAGCCTTCACTACATAGGATCTGTGCTTTCCATGCTCCATAGAGGTTAATTATTTCTTGGGCAAAATATGGTCTCTGAATGGCATGTTCCCCAGGAGGTTAAAATGCTCCCCTGTTTAATTGAGTTACTGATTCCCTTCACCATTAAGAAAAACTGCATCAATTTTAGTTGGAGAGTAAGGTAGTAAAAGAGGTGACCAAATAGCTCATTATTCCAGTGACCATAACCTGTGACTCAGCTTCCACAGGCAGAGAAAGTGGAAGAGACAGTAAAAGCTATGGAGATGGGTCAGGGGAGATGGGAAGGCAATCCCAACATTACTCATGAAATTAAAGTGGTGAGACAAGTCTTCACATCGGAGCTGTTTGATTTATAACAGAGGTGCCCTTTCTCATATTTTCAGGCAAATGAGTAACAGGGGCGGGGGGGTTATTTCATCAAAATAAAGTTATCAAAGAAGAAGTTAGCAAAACATGATTTTTACCAGGCTGACACCAATGCAAAGAAAGGGAGTGAGTTTGCATTTAGATTCTGAGGCAGACAGGTTGGACCAGTGGAGAGGTAAGCACATTGCTCATTGCTCCTCCTTTAAAACACTCTTCCCTTCTTGTCTAACCATAGTTGCCCAATTTTCTGTTTTAAATACACTGTCGAACAACTCTATGGCAGTTTAACTAATTTGGAGGGAAAGCAAGTCATCCCCTCACTTGAACTGCTCATCTGTCATAGCAGAACCTACAGAATAAGGAGGTGAACCCTGCTGTACAGCACTTGGCAGGAACAGAGGACGATCTGCCTTGAAATGTGCCCCACATAAAAGTAACACAGTCTCAGGACTGCTGGTGCAATGTGGTCCTTCTCCCCAGTTAGGTAATTAGGTAAAGAAAAACTGTAATCAATTCTAGAGTATGCACAGTTCGAACATGCTGCAGGAGTGTTAATTAACCATAGTCCAGGTGTGTGCAGATGGAGAGAAATTGTTCCGGCCAAAAAAGAGAATAAATAAGTGACTCATGCCCCCACTCACTCCTTTCCCTGAATCGTTTGGCATTTGTGCTTCTTTGCTACGGGGTGAGTGTCACACCTTGAGCAGTTGAGGACCTCAGCATACTCAAGTCCGTCATGCCATCTCAGGATCTCCTCTGTCTCAGCTGTAGAGTCTTCTGAGGAAGGGCTGGAGGTGGTACTAGTCTGACACCAGGGACTCTTCAGGAGGCCTCAGATGAGCAGTAATCCATCACCCTTACTTACGTTCTTATTTTTTTAACTGCAACTTAATTTCTGCTTTAATGAAGAAGCAAAACAAATGTTTTTGTCAAATCATCTTTAAACCACTATACAGAGGAAAAAAGACATAAACCATACACACAGCTATGGTCCTTTGTTTCCTGTTAGAATACCTGGAATGTGAAGAGAAATGGCTTTTATAATACAAGAACATGTTATGGGATAACTCTTTCCCAAGCAATTACTTTCTTTCACAGTAATGCTTTCATGAGAGCTAATCTGATGGAATTCTTTTGGTGAGGAGTCTGTTTTTAATTAAATACCCTGAGGAGAGCTCTAAAAGAGAAAACATTTAGCTCACTTGGCTTTAATGGATGTCAGTAAACTCAGAAGGATTCACGTGGTCAAAGAAGCTGAATTTGTGAGTAAATCCTCTCATCCCAGCCTGAACATATGGTTGGGCAGGGGAGTTTAAGGAGACCTTCTCTGCTGCATAGGCCTCTGGAAGCTGGGGAAGTACCCATACCTGCTTGCCCTGCCCCTATGCTCCCCAACAGGCATCTGCTGTAGGACACTTTCAGATGGACCACTGGTCTGATGCAGTGCAGCTATTCTTGTGCTACTATGTTTAAACTCCCTAGAGTTTCACCTTTTTCATACTCAGCAGTCTTTTGGGTCCCAAACATAATGGGTGCTCAAGAAAACTCTCCAGAACTGTTTATCCACAGCCTTGATGATGGGCAGTTAAACATACCAGGGAGACCAAGCAGTGATGTAGACTGCCTACATCTCAATACAAAGGGGGCCTGAAATTTATACATATATTAGACATGTACACAAATACACTTACATACATGTACATAATACATTTGAAGGCATTCACGCAAATTAAATGCATACTTGAGTTAATATACACGGAGAGCACACAAAGGTCTATAGGAACAAGTGCTGAATGTTTCAGTAAGATAGTTTTGGCTGCAAGCAACAGAGGCAGCTGTTTGGTCAGCAGTCTCTGCATTCTGCTTTGGGAGCTTCTGGGCCTTTTGGGGACAAGGTCCAGGATCATCTGGCACACTTGGGAACCCTCTGAGAAACTGGAGGGTGCCTGTTGCTGCCAGGTAAGGATGAGGAAAAGAGAGCCAGGAGGGCATGGGTCTAAGGAAACTCTAGCAGCTTCGAATGAGCATGATGAGCTGCCCTTGACCCAGGGCGCCTGCAGCCTTTCTTGCAGCTGTCCCTGCTTAAGGAGGGTGAAGCACCCTTTAGCTGGTGCTCAGCAGAGGGCTGTGTAAGAGCTATGGCAGAGGGCATAGCTCTCAAAGGTGGCAGTCTGCGCAGCAGAGCATGAGGAAGGGGGCCTCAGTTGTATCTGTGCTGCTGTCACAGCCTCAGCTATGGTGGTGGCATGCCACAGGGCAGTCTGCCCAGCAGCTGTCAGAGCAGCTGTCCCTGCTAGGGCAGAGGCTGTGATGCACACTGGGTCTGAATGGCAGATGCAGCCCTCCAAGCCCTGAGCTGCAGGGAAGGCCTGGGGCTTCTCTCCAACGCCTGCTGTCCTGCAGGATGTGTGCCATCGTGGAGGAGCTGTGCTGAGAAGCGGAGGAGTTACAGGAGGAAGTGAGCAGGCTGCGCAGCATCAGAGAGGGTGAAGAAAGAGATAGATGGGATCTTCTCTTAGACACAGTGGCTTAAACCCCAGACCTTAACTGCAGCAGGGAAACAGGCAGCGTGCACCCCTAATATTAAGGTAAGCGAACTCCCAGAGAATGGGAAGGGTGGAAGCTGGTCACCTCTGGCACCAAGAGATGGGCTCCTGCCCCACCTATGGACTCACAACTGAAAAGTATGTTCACCACCCTCCAAGGTGATGAGATGCCAGGTATGCCTTCAAGCAAAGGATCTGGTACACCTGACCCTAAATCATGTAAGGTCACCCAGGAAGAATGGTGAGTCCATGTAAACAGGTGACTCCCTGTCGCATGGGAGGACTTGTTATCTAGAAAGGTGTGCTGCCTGCCAGGTGCCAGGACTGGGGATGCTGTGGAGGGCTGCTGCAGGTCCTCCAACCCTCTAACTACTATCCCCTGCTGTTACTTTGTGTGGACACAAATGATGTTTCCAGGGAAACCTGGATGGTATCAAGAGTGGCTACAAAGCTCTAGAGGCTGTAGTTAAAGGCATGGGGGCCCAGGTGGTGTTTAATATCCTTCTTGAGCCAGGAAAAGGGTATGAGGAATAGGAAGGCACTGACAGTATAGGTCAATAATTTGCTACAGAGCTAGTGCCGGTGACAACATTTTGGGTTCTATAACAGTGGGGCCAACTTGACAATAAACTATGATGAAAGGACTGGCCTGGCAGATGACGGTAGAGTGGTGGGCTAGACCTCAGTGAGGTTTTCAATGCTGTCTGCTGAAAGATTGTCATAGAGAAGCTGATGAAGTATGGGCTGGATGACCAGACAGTGAAGTGGATTGAAAAACTGGCTGAAGGGCCAGGCAGAGGGTCATGCTGCCATCCAGAGGGACCTTGACAGGCTGGAGAAACGGGATGACAGGAACTCTGAAGTTCAATAGGGCAAGTCCTGCACCCTGTTGGGAAGGAATAACCCCATGCATCAGTACAGACTGGGGGGCCACCCAGCTGGAAAATGGCTTTGCAGAGAAGGTCCTGGGGAACACCAGATTGACCATTAACCATTAATTGCCTGTGCTGTAAAAAAGGCAAGTGGTATCCCGGGCTGCGTTAAGCAAAGCATCGCCAGTAGATCAAGAGAGGTGACCCTCACTCTCTCCTCAGCAGTGGGGAGCCACACCTGGTACACTGTCTGATTCTGGGCTCCTCAGTACAAGAGAGACCTAGGCATACTGGTGTCCTGACTTCATCTGGGGTAGAGTTAATTTTCTTCCTTGTAGCTGGTGCAGTGCTGTGTTTGGCTTTAGTCTCAGAACAATGTTGATAACACACCAATGTTTTAGTTGTTGCTCAGTAGCACTTACCCTGATCAAGCACTTTTCAGTCTCTCATGCTCTGCCAGTGAGGAGGGGCACAAGAAGCTGGGAGGGAGCAGACTGAAACACAGGAGTTTCCTTTTGAACATCAAGGAACACTTTTTTAACTGTGAGGGTGACTGAGTGCTGGTACAGGTGGCCTAGAGAGGTTGTGGCATTCCTTGAGATATTCAGAAGCTGCCTGGACGTGGTCCTGAGCAGCCTGTTCTGGATGACCTTGTCTTGAATGGTGATTGGACCAGGTGATCTCCAGAGATCCCTTCCAAACTCAGCTCTTCTGTGATTCTTCCTGTTACTGCACAGGGCTTTCTGGTAGCAAGACTAGAAATGTACTAAACATTATTGTGTTATTCCACATTTTGATTTCACTTCAAATTTTCGACTACACCAGAAAAGTAAATTTGCAGAGTGGTACCTTGAGACAATACTCTAATGAGAATATGCTCATTACAGATGGAGCTGTCTGGGCTTATTAGTTGTGCAGAGAAGAGTGTGTCTGAAAAACAGTCCTCAGAGCATTAAAAAGCCCCCATTGATTATGGCACAAACTGAGAGACTAACACAGAGGTGTAGCCTCCCATGTAATGCACTATAGATGGCCACATTGCATCAAATGTGCAGGCACTTGTCAGCCCTGGTGGCTTGGCCTTGGTCAGAAAAGCGATGGACTCCATCTCATGGTGTTAGACATGTAACTTTAATTCGGCAGCTGGAAAGGAGGTTTACATTATGCGTGACTAACTTAGCATGCTGGCTGTGCACACACTTGTCCTAAAAATAGATGTGGCCATATTGTCAATGGTACGGTGAGTTTACCTTAATTTGAGGCTCACACATGGGCTCAACATCAGCAAACAGAGCCAAGTCAGGAAAATATGCTTCACTCAGAAGCAAAATTGTAGAATCTTATAATGTGTCTGAAATTTAACTTTATACAGTCATGCTCCACAGACTTTCTGAAGAGGAAAGAAATAGTACTTGGGTCTTATCTTCCACTGAAGATTTCTTCTGTTTACACGTATTGCTGAAATAATCCCCACAGTAAACAAAAGAAGTATTCAGTTTCTTTGAGGGAAGTGAAGTAACCAACAGCTTAATGAGTTCCCCCAGGTCACACAATATATTTGTGTTCTGTTTAGAAATACAGATGAGACCTTTCCACTAGCTGCAAGCCCTCCTTTCCTGAAAGCTCCTTGAGAAAATGACATTTGGATTAGGAGCCAAGAAATTCTTCAATCTACCAAAGCAAAGTTTTTGTAGTGCAGAAGCAGATAAGGTTTGAATGCTGCTAATAAGCTAATCAGTGAATCTGTTTCTCCTGGTCTTTGATGTATTTGAACAATTGACCTGAAGTTTCTGATTAAATTGAGTATTTCAGCAAGTACTTATTAATCAAGCCCACTTTTCTTTTTACCAAGCTTGAACAAATGTTCTGATCATATGCAGTTAACACACTTTTAGTTAAAAACAACATATAGCCTTAATTTAGGATACTATTGAAAATGTAACTAAATAATGAATAGGTCCATCTTAAAGAAACCTCATGAGTAGCAGTTTATTTTTACTATTAAAGAATGATTTTTTTTTTTTTTTGCTGGTAACAAATATGAAAAGTGGTCAGGATTCAGCCTACAGCGTTCAGAAAAGAAATTGTGAGTTATTACAACCAGCCGCATCCTGAAAATGGTCACAATCAGCAGACTGACAGTCAAATTGGACTGTTTGGCTGAACTGCTGCAGTAATGCCATATTGCTAATGACTAATTTCCACAGCAGTGAGTTTTCTTTCTGCTGCTGTTTATTTTTCCCTTGGCTCTTTCATAGGACTCTGGTTGTCTTTTAAGCATAATACTGTCTTGCTAAAGTGTGCTTAACAGTCTATAATGGCTGTTTAAAGCTTTTTTTTTTTCCTTTCCTATAATTTTTACAACATGCTTAGGAGTAGAATACAGTGCATTGGATTAGAAAATGTGTTTGTCCAGCCTGGGTATTAACTGCTCCTGGGGGCAGGTCGCAATACTTATCTGTTTCAAACCACAGGTTTCTCTTTGAAAGGCAGTCCTTTGGCTAATCCATCATTTTACTCTGTGTTGGATTTGAACACAAATGCTCACAGAGCCACCAGTGCTATTCCACAAATACGCAGTTGCTCTAAAATGCAGAAGAATCACAAAGCAAAGTCACAAGACAATACAGGAATTTGCTCATACTGCTGAAGGAATATTTATGAAAGAGTCTGGGAAGGTTAAAAAACCTCACTAAAACTGCTTATTTCATTTTTACCATTTAAAATTGAGAGCAGTTGCTGAGAGGATCAGAGGAGGGGGAGGTGAGCAGGTGAGATGTAGAGCTACACCTCTGTGAAGAGGGTCCATGCCCCAGAAATGTGCTTGGGGCTGTCACTGCCCTCTTGCTTCATCTGTCCATTTTGTTGACTGTCAGCTGTATGATGTGGTGTCCTGGCATTGCCCCAAGGGCAGCCCAGGCTCAGGGTGAAAGTAGGTTCCTGCTACATGCAAACATGTTTTCTTGAGGAGTTTTATTTTAGCAAGGACAAATGCAACCCCAAACTGGCTGTGTATTATTCTTCTCTCTTTTAATACTGCAAGACTGCATCAGCCAGTGTGAAAAGGGAAATTTTCCATCCATTCTTGTTAAGGACCATAGAGCCACCTTGTGTGACATTACAGCAAGGGCTGCCGATTCAGGCAAGACACATGCAGCCAGCCATACCTATTGCTGTTCCTCCAATCCTGCTGAGAGGAGCTTGCTTAAATGGTTGTTCAAGGGTGTAGTGCTGATGCAAGCCTTCCCTCTGCTGTGCCCTGGGAAAGAGAGAGAGCTGAAACACATGCCTAAATGCAGACAGGACAGTCCCCACTCACACTCCTGCAGTGCCTGCGAAGCTGTATGGCTGGGTGCCGTGCTAGGGACCATGTATCAGCTTTGCAGGACAGTAGCAGGGCTGGTGCCTGGGTTGAGTGGGTGACAGTCACAGCTCTAGCAGTTGGGAACACCAAGGCTACGTGGAGCTGGCAGTTTGGGAGCAGACACAGCAGAAGACCAAGTGAAGTGGGTGAATGAGGTAATTAAATCGCTTTCTAAATAATTAACCTCCCCCTAAGAAAGGATGAAGAGTGCCCGTGTTCTGCCTCTTTTTTACAGGGTTTTAGTGTTCTATAGCTGCGCCACAGATTGGGATAGCAAAGGAAAACTTTTTTGTGCCTTCAACAATCCAGATGCTTTCTGGGAAATTTTGGCATAAATCAAATCATTGCTAAACTATAATATTATCATCAATAATAATGAATAGACATAGTAAGCCATTATTATGCCATACATAAGGCTTTTATTACTCATTGTATATAATTCCTGCTAGAAGGGACCTCCTGTCCTGAAGGATTTAAAGTCTAAGACTCCAGTCCTGTAATTTACAGTATATGGCTGCATTTCTTAATCTGCATGAAATGCCAATGCAGTCAGCTACAGGACTGTGGCCTTCCTAGAGCAGAACTGAAAATTGCCTGGGAGGACCCAGCGCTCATTTATTAAATTTATCTAATATGCTTTATTTTCTTGTGAAGTTGAGGCAGTGTTGGGCAGCTCCAATAACCCACTGTGACTGCCAAGTGAATCCTGTTGTGATGAGCCTCTGTAAATCCCAGAAGGTCTCCAGGATATATTTTGCCTTTCCTTTAATATGGAAATGGTTATTTAGAGCCAGCAACGGCTCTGTGACATACAGAAATGAACAACTCGCCTGAAATGCCTGTAGCTCCTGCCTTCTGACTGGACAGACAGAAGCCTAAAGCACTGATCTGACTAGTAGCCTAAAAACTGTCATTAATAAATAATTACTATAATTTAGTAGTACCAACTTTACTGCAAGATAAATGTCTTGGAGAAGCCATGAATTCTGTTTGTTCATAGTGGCTAATGTTGGTGAAGGCACAGCACTCTGCATTCTTTTATGCTGACAGGTCAGTGGTAGTGGAAGGGGGATTTTGTCATATGTGGCCCAGTGTTTTATTTGTCCATTTTTAAATGTGCAATTGCCATTCTCTGGATTGTCATCACAGTTTGACACCTGCTGAATGAGAGCTCACTTGGAGGTGGCAGGGGGATGGTACCCTTCAGGGCTCTGAATGGCAGCCAAACCCAAAGCACTTGTTGAGCAGCAGTGTTCATGACCCAGCCCGGTGGTCCTCCAGTCTGCTCCCCCGTTTGGCTGCCCGTGTGAAAACTGCACAGTCAGGTCCCACATTCACCGCAAGTGTTTTCCTGTGTATTTTGGAATACAGAGCTCATATGCACAGGAAACTCAGTTTCCCAGTTGTGTAGTCAGTTTCTGAAGAGGAAGATCAGAATAAGCCCTATTTGTTGCTGTTGTTGTAGACAGCACCAATTAAAATAGCTCTTGGGAATCCCATGTTTAATTACTCAGAAGTCCACTCTTCTACTTAGTCCAGATGCTATCTCAGACATCCTTTCCCTCCCTCCCCCAGCCTTCACTGGAGTAACTTGTATCTCCAAGCGTTCGACACAGCTATCATGCCAAAATGAAAGTTAACTGTGTGGGTTTTTCCATTTATTCTGAATGTGCATAGCTTAAAACATAAGAAAATGAAGCGTGAGGAGGGCAAATGTCTTCATTTGTGACAGGACTTTTTGATAATCTATCATGTATTGTAGGGTTTTTTGCTGCTCCAGAGGTGGGTGAGATGTATTGCTACATCTTAGAGTGCTTGACTCTGTTTCTTTTAACACTGGGTATCATGAGATTTCTTCAAAACTGAACTGCTGCCAGCTAACCTATACTGGGGCTGTGCTTTGAGGAAACCAATTCCCCAGCAAGTGTGGGTGTTGCCTGTTGAGGGATGGCAGTTCTGCCTCTCTGTCAATCTGCCAGCTGCCTCAGCCCACAGTCTGCTGTATTTCCAGCTGGGAAATAACGAGCTTCAAAACAAGGTAGCAAAATAGTTGAACATATTTTGAAATAGCTAAACCATTAAAACAGCTATTTAGTAAAAAAAAAAATCATGTTGGCTATCACAGCTTGGAGCATAAAGCTCTGCATTAGCCTTTGTGTCACTTACAGGTAAGATGGTCAATTCTTCTAGGTCAAGTTTACCTTCCCACCGTGACCCGTGAAAAACATATAAAGCAATACATAGAGCAGCTTAAAACTATGTGCACTGAAAAGAAAATAAACGAAGAGTTGAAGTCAGCATGATGAACACTTAAATAGTCAGTCCCTCCATAGTGTTTTCAATAAAAGCGTAGGTATAAAAGCAATCACTGCTTCCTCTGAAAAAATCTGTGTTTACTTCAATTTACTTTGTACTACACGGTCATATGTTGTTTTTCATTTACTTTATGCATACATATATATGAAAGAATATTTCTTCTCTCATACTAGCACTTAGAAGTTATTTAACTACTGCATATACAGAAGATGAGCTCTCAGAGTACTACTCATACTGTGCAGTATTATACTTTCCCTTCTATCTGCTTTTCTCCTTACCCCCTCTCTAGCCTGATGCGCACAATAGCAATACTCCTTGCCATGTCTCATTTTTGCTACCAAAATATCTCCTTTTCAGTGTGAGATAGCCAGGGGGCTGCTCTGTGTGCAGCAGCATGGGATGGGGTAAACGCTGGCAGTACTGTAACACAGTATGGAATCCATAATCTGACTCATTTGCAGAAGTGGTAAGAATATTTGACTGTTGGTAATTATGCAGTTGAGCAAGAAAAGAGTGAGCCTGCTTTGTTTATTAAGGCTATTTATGATGGGTTTAATCACAGCTGCAAGGGGTGGTGTACCTGCACCTGAAGCAATGCCCCCCAGGGGAGTCCCAGTCAGGTCAGACTGAATTCTTACCCCAGCTCGGCTGCCCAGCTGCATTGCTGCCTTCAGCATGCCCTGCTGTCTCTCTGTCTCCACTCTCCATTTGTCAAGTAAGATTAATTGCAATCAGGTTTTCCTTCCTGCTACCAAGATTAGCAGGGTAAAGCCAAGCGTGTCTGCAAGGGAGCCAGGTGGCATGTTGTTAAGAAACTGTTTTCCTGGTTTTGTGGAAGTCCCTTTTTAGCAATGCGTGGTCAGGCAGGAATGCCCATGATCTCCCATTGACCCTTCTCCATTTGGGAAAGCACAGGCATAATCTCCTTAGCTAATCTGTGCTGTTGCACCTTTGCATTTTACCTGTACAGTGTTTTTCAGAGGAGCAATGAAACCTGTCACAGAGGAACACAAGAAAGACCCCTGCCACCGATGCCTGCACAGAGGAGCAACACTGTGATCCTCCTTATTGCCTACAAATCACGAACTGTGAAATGGAGAAAGAAGAATTGACAGGGGTTTGCCACAGCGTGCTTTTACTGTCTTAAGGCTTTCCATGGGGGAAAAAAAAGCATGCCCAGGTGATTGAAAGCATTGCTTTCATTTTCCATAAGATTCTTCCCTGGTGCTGCTCCCAGGTTTCTATAAGAGAAGATTTTTGGTGACTCTGCTTTTTCCCATCTCAGGATTTTTCTCTCACATTTAGTGGTTCTCTGACCCCCTTAACACAAGAACAATGATGTTAGTTACCTGGATAATGCTACCTTCTGAAGTTCAAACACAGGTACTAAGATACTGTGCTCTGACCACCAGATCAAAGCACGGGCTTCCATGCATAGCCTGAGCACATGAAGCCTCGCTGTCCCATTAACGTGTATTATTGTTGGTCACCACAGAGGTGACACAAACTTCAGGATGATATCTGCTTGAGCACAGGAGTAAAGATTGCCAGTTTATAATTTAACTAATCTGTACCTACAAGTTTCTGGCACTAGAGTTTCCACAGCTTCTCTGACACGAGTTTATTCCAGATCCCTTTCATTTTTTAGGGACAACATCCAATCTAAGCATATACCTCCAGAAGGGGCCTTACATGTGTTCAATAAAATATAAGAAGTACTTGCAGGACTACTTATAGTTCTTGTTCACTAGTATTCTGTTCATACAGCCCTGTGTAGTGCTCACCTATTGCACAGCAGTCTGCCACAAGCTTGTGTTCAGTTTATGGTGAACTGTAATTCCCAGACCCTCTTCTCCAACACTTCCTAGATATATGGTCCCAGTTTGTACTGATGTTATTGATTGTTCCTGCCAAAGGTTGTGCTTTGCACTTGACAAAATTTCATCCTCATTTCATTTTCAGTCTGTTTCTCCAACTTGTCATCTTTAGATTCAAATCCTGCCACTGGTATATTTGGGGGAAGGAGCTGAAACGGTGATGTACTGAGTGTAGCGAGCATGATCACAGTAACCTCATATCCTTAGGAAACTAGTGAAAAATGCAACATGAGGAGAATTCAAGATCTGGCACATTGCATTAACCTTCCTGTATTTGCAGTAGAAGGGAAAAATAGTGACTACAAACTTTGTTCAAAATTCCAAAATTCATCCTTTGGCGCAGCCAGTCATAGTAGAATCCTGCTGCTGCCCATTGCAGCCCAAGGCTCCCCCAAGGATGTCGGAACACCCAGAATTTGTCAGGGTGTACACAGACATGCTCCAGCACATGTTGTCAGCATGTGTCTCTTGCCGTTGAAGTCACTGAAATTACAAAGCAATGTCTGTTTGAAACTAAGTGTGCATTTGTTACTTTGCTGGACAAGAGCCTTAATCTTCAGATGAGGAGTGAATACAGGAATGCAAGTAAAATTGACCAGATTTTTCTACCTCCTAATAAGAAGGATAAACCAAGCATTTCTTGGTTTGATGCCTATACTGGGCTGACAGGACAAGCACTATTGGTGTTTAAGTGAACAGCAATGCATGCTTTCCATAAAGGCACTCATGGTCAGTACGCAGAATAAGGAGATTGTACTTTTTAGTCTTGCTTTCAGTAGATTATTGCCTAATTTACAGGCAGACTTGGATATTTGACAGTGACTACAGTATTTAGCAGCAGCTATTTTGGCCTATTTGTTTGGAAGCCTCTAATAGCTTAGTCTGGTTGAGCTCATTTCAGAGCTTCCTGTAAATGTGGGACCATCTGTTATCCACCTCACTTTTTTTTCTTTGCTTGATTGGTTTCACACAGACCCTTTAGTTCATTTTAAATTGGGGTTGTTTGGAGAAAATCAAACTGCATTTTTTCCCCCCTCCCTAATTACATTGAAAACATCCCATGATGAAGAACACTGTTGAATTTACAAGGCTTTGTGGAAAAGAGGGGGTGTGTGTGTGATTTTCTCCAAAGCTGGAAGGCTTCTGCAGGTAAGCCTGTAAAACCTGCAGAAGGCAGCAATGATTACAAGCCTTTACTGCCGTCCTACCAGGTGACCTCTGGTATTTGTTCAGCTAGACAGAACAGCTGAAAATATTGAGACTCTACTCATACTGCTGATCCTTTGTGCCTATATGCACACACATTCATACATATGTATAAATACACAGTATTCACCTTTAAAATATATACATAAATAATATTACATATAAAAAACCTTATTTCCTTGGAGATTTTCTCTTTAATTTAAGAAGCTCTGGCTTCCTTCTCCTACAGGTCATGAGCGAGGCTGGAGAAGTATAAGGGAAACAAAAAGATATTAGAAAATTCCTCTTGAAAAACCTCTCCAGACACATGAACCTGGGGGCCTGGTTTGTTTCTGAGACTTTTTTTATGATCTCAGACTCTGAGCAAGAGCTAGAGAATGTTGGACTGGGGAATTGCTACTGTGGGGAAGATATTTAGAAGCAATACTTCAGAAACAAAAAGCAATGCCAAGCTGAAGGAACCTTGCCTTTCTTCTATTGTCATTTTGACATAACGAAAGAGCCCTGTGAAATCCTCTGGGCTTAATTCACATTTCAGACTGAAGAGGAAAACAAAATATCAGGGAGAAGGTGACAAGTTCCAATATCCTCTATGTTGTCTGAAATAATGTTGCAATAGGCCTAACCATCAACAAGCACAGGAGTGATCTTAACTTGAAATGTTAGACTTTCAAAGCACAAAAGGTCCACTCACTGGCTGTAGGAAATGGGGTATTTGCAGAATTGCTTATGGCATGTAACTGCTGTGGGATTTGTCCAAGTACAGCCATTCTGTCTGTCCCATGGTGCCCTCAGTCTGAGCCTGGCAAAAGCTCCTCCAGTTGAAATCTTCTTGTGTACCTTTTTCATTGCCACAGAGAAGAAAAAAAGCAGGAAAATGCAAATGTCATTAAATCATAGAATTGCGTGGGTTGGAAAGGACCTTAAGATCATCAAGTTCCAACCCCCCTGCCTGGGCAGGGACATCTCACACTAGACCATGACACCCAAGGCTCTGTTCAACCTGGGCTTGAATGCTTCCAGGGATGGAGAATTCCTAACTTCCCTGGGCAACCCATTCCAGTGCCTCACCACCCTCACAATAAAGAATTTCTTCCTTATATCCAACCTAAACTTCCCCTGTTTAAGTTTTAACCCATTACCCCTTGTCCTGTCACTACAGTCCCTAATGAAGAGTCCCTCCCTGGTGTCCTTGTAGGCCCCCTATAGATACCGGAAGGCTGCTTTGAGGTCAGCCTGGAAGCACTTCCATTTTGGCAGGGAGTAGGGCACTGCATGGCTCAGGCTGGCTGGGAAGCCTTGGAAGAGCTTCTGAGTCTCTCCTGCCCACCCTCTTACAGCCAGACTGTAGGTACCTGCTGCATCCATGGCTTCTGCCACCTTTGTCTGCTTCTGGAGCCTGCACCGGGCTCCTAGGACAGTGGAAGAGTGAGAGAAGAGCTGATGGGACAGGGACAGTTTCAAGGGTCCCTTATGGGGCTGGGAAAGAAAACACCAAATACAATGGAAAGAGCAGGGTGAAGGACATGCTCCAGGTTTGTGCTGGGAGGAGCTTGATGGCTACCCCAGTGATGTAAAGACCAGACCCCTCCAGAAGCTGAGGAAAGTGGCTGTGCAGCTGTTCCTTTACTGAGACGTCACTGCATCCGTGTTGCTATGCTTTTCCCAGGCAGAGAGACGTAAATCTCCTGCTGCCTGCAGCAGTCAGGGATGGGACAAAGAAGAGCGGGGGTCCCAAGACAAAGCCATGGGTGTTTTGTTTGGGGGAAGGGAACACCTCTGTGCACCCTGTGCCACCAGCTGGTGCTGCAGGCCTTCAGAGCAGTTTTCATAGTCCCATCTGGTGTTGGGCTGTGGCAAGGGAAGCATTCCCAGAGCTGTTCCCATCCCAAAACTTCCCTCTGCTCTTCTCTCTGGGCATAACATAAATCTCTGCCAAAGCCTCCTGAGGTGCCTGGTGAATTCCACCACCCCTTGCCCTTTGCAGCTGTGGCAGGAAGCTGGGGTTTCTAAGAAGGGATCGACTGGCATTTGGCTTTTATGCTAAGTATCACTTACTGGGTTTAACTGGTGGTAACCTTCTCATTTATCAGCATGAGCAGGCTGTAAGCAGTGACAAACCGTGGGTGCAACCTGAAGCATGGCTCTGCACCACAGGCTCGTGTGGTAGAAAACCACACCGACCCTTGTTAATCAGGCTTGCTTTCCATCAGCAAGAAGAGACACAGCTAAGGCTTGTTTTAGGAACTGTGTGTTTACAACTTGCTGCACTGCTGCTCCTGCAGACCCCAGGGTGAGGAGACAGAGGAGGTAGCCGAGGAGTTCTTTGCCTCTCGCCCTGCAGCTGCTGCCTGGGTGATAGCACCTGAGCAATCCCATGAGGAACCAGGGGGAAGTGCAGGTACCAGGGAATGCGATCGTGAATCTTCAGCTCTGAGGTTTATGTCTGCAACCAGAAAACAAAGCCTGGTTTGCAGGACCTCACGTTTTTCAGTGGTAGGCAGAAGCAGCTGCTTTTTTCCATTACTGAGTGAGGAACTTTAAGAGCAGTGATGACACTGCTATACCTTGCACAAGCATCTGGTTAAAATCAGCGTTGCTACTTGATTCCTCATCTGGTTTCCTATGTAGCCCCCTACAGCCTAGGAAAGGCAAGACCGAGTTAAAACATCCTGACTTCCCTGACTGCATCTCCATTCCTGTAAGACGTGTAAATATCCTCCCTCTTACTTTAGCAAGAAGGGGGAGTCTTCCAGGCTTGCAGAACAGCTCCAAATCCCCCCGAGGCAGCCACAGAGACTTTCAGAAGGAACCTTTCCAGCCGTGGGCTGTTGCTTATCCTGCTTGTAATCACAGCCGTACCCATCAAGACTCTGCTGCCGGAGCCAGGAATAGAGCAGAGTAATCCCGGTGCCCAGCAGCCTTATAGATAGTTCTGTAATTCACAGCCGCGTGCATGACGTATTAATTCAGCTCCTTCTGCCGGGGCACTGCCACATACAATATGTATGGGTGCAATCTGCTTCCCACCCACCAACGCACTGCTGTTCTCCATCCATGTTGCAGACCTGAGAGGTGTCTGCACCCTCAGCTACAAATCTGGCTTTTCCTACGTTTGAGTGTGCAGCTTAAATGGTGTAGTCTTAAAGCAGCTCTTTTCACACAGCTTATGCCTCTGTACATACCAGGTGGACCCTGGATAGATTACTGACATGCTCTTGCTTTGTTAACAGCCTTTGCTGATGTCAATGGGGCTGTCGTCTGAAGATATGTCCTATTAGAGTTTCTATATTGCTTCTGCTGTGGTGGGTGGAAGATGTATCCGAGGTGAGACACTTCACTGCACAGTGCGTTTGACAGACATGAAGAACAGCACATGCAAAGTTCTGCCTCAGCGTCTGGAAATAAACAACTGTTAAAAGAAAACAACCTTATTCTTCATGCACACTTGTGTGCCAGGGTGCTGTGTGTGCTGGGATGGAAGACAACTGGTGAAGCGTGTGCGGGGGGGTGCTTTTCCTTTCCACTGGAGTCAGTGCCTTGTTGTGAGGGACAAAGTGTATGCAAGGGGACGTGCAGAAGGGTGGTTCAGAACTGCAAAAGTAATGATGGGCTGAGCAAAACGGGGTGCTTTGCTTGGCTGGGAACCTTTCTTGTTTGGAGGTGAAAGTGTAGTAGCACAGTGCAGCGGCTCCTGCATTTCACTGAAGAGGTGAGGTGACTGCAAAACATGTAAAATGGCATTTACATGCCATGATCTGACTGGGGAGGAAATGGGTAATGCCTGCAAAGAAGTAACAGAGGATAGAAGGAAGCCTACACTGAGGAAGAGAGGGATGTGGAGACCACAGTGTGTGTGTGGTGAGCACAGTACCTTAGGTGCAAACTTGGAATGACTTGTATGTGTACAGTCAAGAGAAACTGCCCAGGACATGGATTTTGATGCTGTAATTCAGGCACGCACAAACACCTGAGGACCATTTCTGACCACAAGCAAGCAACACTTCTGTTTTGTGTCTCAGCCAAGAGGCTGAGCTTCCCCATGTGATGCCGCTGGGGTGCACTTTTAGTGCTGAGCTGATGAAATACTGTCACTGATGAGCTCAGCAAACACAGTGATCTTGAATTATGAGCCCCTGTGAGAGCTGAAGCCACAGTGTGCTTTCCCTATCGGCAATTATTGACCGGGATCTCCGTTTCTGCCCTGTGCTTGCTTTCTCTTTCTTGCCCCTCCATGTGCTTGGGAAGCCTGAGATGGTGTGACCATCTGAGCATACGCCAAACTCTTCAAAGGGCATCTGTAATCTCCTGTGCTAATCCTCCTGCAAGAGGAAGGATGCTTGTAGGCAGCACTTGCAAATCCACACCCAGAATATTAAGCTTGTTATAAAACCTGGCCTGTCGTTGTGTCTGCTGACTCCTGCTTCCAAAGAAATCGTTGCGGGTGAGTAAGTTTCTCCTTCCTGTCCAAGACTTCCCTTGAAATGTTGCTTCAGGTTAAAGTAATACTGCTGTTTTCACACACCCTTATGAGAAGAAATGGCTAGGGACAGCTATCATTGTTCACTGTGCTAATAGTGCTAAACATTATAGGCCACGTTCTTAAAGTGACCTCTAAAGCTGCACAGGACTGCATACACAGCAAAAGCAGGTGGCTTGATCCATGTGTCCAGACATGGACTGCTGGCCCCATGCATGGGGCATACACAGGGCCCCCAGCAGAAGGGCTGAAGTTCCCTTTACCAACACAGACTAGGGCATGCGCCCACATGGCAAATGTAAGGGGGCTTCAGCACCAACTAATACATGCAGTTGACACGAGTTCGGTGTTGCTCTGAAGCTTTAGAAGTGGTGCAAGTGCAGAGTGCGCTGTAAGGTCTGTGTTGTTTCAGCTCCCTGTTGCCTTGTCTTGTGTCGCAGTTCATCTGCTGGGGTGTGGAAGAGCTCCAGCTGGCTGTGGTGCAGTGGTGCAGGGCTGGGACTTGGCTGGCTCGCCTGGAAGCGTGAGGTGCTTCAGAGGTCGCAGGTGGCACAAAGGGAGGGGATGGCGTCTGTGCCTGGAAGGCACATCCACATGTCCCATTGACACAGGGATGGGTGGGCACCAAGGAGATGGCCTGCTCCAGCTGATCTTTGGCAGGTGATCAGCTGGGCAGGTTCCCTGTGCTCAGGAAATACAATCCTATTAACACACACCAGGCAGGGGCTACAGCAACCCAAGGACAAAGGTCTGGCAGAAAGCTGGGACAGCAGCTCAGGCAGCAGCATTCATCTGCTGCTGAGCCTTAGATGCACTCACAGAGGGAGGAAGGTGTAAGTTGGCTAACACCTTTCAGACACATCACAAATTAACAAATACTTAATTCATTAGCTTTTGCCCTGGGGTGGGGACCTATTACTGTGGAAAATGAAGCAGAGGCAATAAAAGCATGTATTTTTGGAGGTGGCCACATGTTACCTGCTGTCCTCTGCCCACTGGGCACTTAGACCCTGCTCTCAGACCTTCCCAGAGAAGCAGCACTGCTAAGTGACCACCTCTGATGAACACACCCAGCACCTTCATTGAAAATCCTGGATACATCAACACAGGAGGCCCCGATCCAGCCTCCCTCATGCCTCTCCCAGGCATGGGACCCTTGCCCTCATGAGGAAGCTTTTGGGGCTGCAGCCTGAGGCTATGTGCAGTGCAGAGTACCTGTGGGTATTGCCAGAAGGGATGTGCATTTATACTGGATTACTCCCGACGTCAGGCTGCTTCTTTGTCAGCATGAGCTGGCTGACCTGGGCGGGAGCTTTTTACAGCCCCGGTCACAGAGCACGGCAGCTTGCTGCATGACGCATGGCTCTGCATGGTGTGGGCTCTCTCACTAGCAGGGAGCTAACTCCTGATGGGACAGATCTGCTCAGCAGCTAAGGCAACGCCCAAGCTCCTGGCTGGGACGCGCTACACAACTTCACCTCAAGCACTCAGCTGGAAAGATTCCCTAAGAGGACTGACACGGGGAAACAGCAAGCAGATGAGTAAATCCTTATCTATCAGTTTCAAGCAGACATCAACTGGAAATCAACTGGACATCAGTAGTGTGCTTTTAGAAGAAAACCCCAGGCTTCCTTTAGAAGAAAACCCCTGTGCTTCCTTGGCAATGAGCACACGCAGCATCCTGCTGCGAGGATCTTCATGCCTGTGACATGCAGGGCACAGGCACAGCAAAGACAAGCAGGGGCTGAGTCACTAGCCAAAAGTCAGCAGTCTCCACAGTTACGGAGCCTTGGCCACACTTTGGTCTACCTGGTTTCCACCTCGGCAGTATTCGTGACAAAAAGTGTGGAAGAGGTTCTCCTTCTTCACAGGGATTATGCTTAATCACAGAGGGTGTTAAATAAATGAATATGCTCGAAGCCGATGGGGACTGTGCCTATCACAGGCCATTAACAACCCAGGAGGAAATGGCAGGTAAGCAAAGAAAGGGCAGAAGGAGCAGGCAAAGGACTGAGAATCACAGTGCAGCAACTCTGAAGGTGCTAGGGCTTAAACAGAAAGACCCGTGCAAGCTCAAAACCACATATACTAAAATTCCATTGTGCAACAGGACATTAGGTTTATTTCTGCCTGTTTAATGGTGAATTCCCAGCTCTGTCAAGTGAGAATGTTTTCCATCAGTATTCCTGCAGTGGTATGTCTTGTCACTATGTTTAAGCACAGATGGTTATGTAGCTTCCACAGAAATCTGTCATGCGGGGTCAACACCAAGCTTTCAATTGCTTTGTCTTTAAAGATAAGGATGATACTAACCTGATAAACTGATCTAAGTCTGCTGACTCCACGAGACATCACGTGGAGATAAAGAAAGAGAAATCAATAAGGCATTAACAGATGCTGGAGCTGCCACCTGTATATCGGTTTGGAACCGTCCCCTGTACTGCAGTTCATAAAATACACCTTAGGCTGCAGTTGCTAACTGGACTAACATACAAAAGGGTAAAGATCTAGGAGCCAAGGACTTGCAGCAGGCTCTGAGTGATACACAGCTGAAGGAGTAAATCAGCTGCACTCCCCAGCAGAGAAGGTCTGAGCAGTCTCTTGACTTCCCTGGTTGCCATCAGCACCTGTACTGCTCCAGACCAGCCCTTTGGGATGAGCTAGATTTAAACTAGAACTTGGAGAGCAAATGATGAAAATAAACTCTGGTCAAGGGTCCAGACGGGAACTAGGGATTGCCTATGTCATCAAGAGTATTTCTGTGAATCGCTTTATGCATGCTACAGAAATTCACCTCGTGTCCCTACAGATAATGAAGCTGATTCAGCTGAATCTGTGCCACAGATTTTGCATGCAGCATCTTAGCTGTGGTCTAAGACAGCAGGGAGCTAATAGCAGCAGTGACAGAAAAATGAAATTCAAGTGTCTATGTGCTTCATCTTTACAAAACCTCTCTCTATCCACAGTAGCTTTTGCTGAGTGACGCCCATGCTACCAGCTTGGGTACCACATCTTCTTCCCTGGAGGAAATGAGTTTGACACACGGGCTCTAGGGGTAAGGGAGGAGAGGCAGCATCACTACAAAGGTAAATGAGCAGAGCTGCTCTGAGATGAGTACCATCAGCCTCACCAAGGGGTGCCAGAGGCCCCTGCCTCCCGTTTATTACAGCACAGGTTAAGTTGCAAGGGCAGCTGGGAAGGAAGTCTTCGTTGTAAGTATTCTGTACCGCGTGAAGTCAAAGATCCCCAGGCAAACGCAGCTAGAGGCAGCAAATCTCTCCAAGGGCTGAAATTCCAGCTGAGTCCCGAATTCACTGTGCAGGAGAGCAAGGGCTGTAATCTGCTAACGACAGCAGATGTGCAAGAGCCATTCTGGCAGCTGCATCTGTCGCGCTGCCTCCCCCACCCTGCCTTGTTACACCCACTCTTCCTTCTAGCCATATGTGCTTTTCTCATAGCGAAAGCAGGCAAGCACAAATGTCAGTCAGGAGGCAGTTATCCGGTAGGACAGTAGCTGTTTCTCCACCCTGTGTTACAGTCGTACTGAGTTCTGATGCTCCCTCAGCCTCCAGGCGAAGGTTCTCAGCACCCTGGCCCAGTGACGGGCAGGAGTAGTCCCTGGGGCATGCTGCAGCCATGCAGCTCCCCCTGCCCTGAGCCCTGCGCTGCTCCTGCTCGGGAGGGGTGCTGGGAGGAATCACGCATCCGGGCCCTGCACGGGGTACTGTATTCCTTACGGATCCCCTCACGCACCACGGGGCTGAACCGCTGCCTCCTTGCTTCCTCCTGTCGCAAGAGGGAAGCAGGTACCAAGAGCTCGGTGCCGCCGAGGCTGACGTCCCCCTGCCCCGTCGCTAACAGGCCTGTGCTTCGGTAGCGCGGTTCCGCGCAGCACGGCCGCACCACTCCCGGCCGCACCGGCCGCTGCCCGACACCCGCGGAAGGCGGCGGGACCGGCGGTCCTCCCGCACGCCGCCGCATCGTCCCGCCGGCAGGCGGCGCCCTCACCACCCCGCCCCTGCCGTGGGTGCCGTCACGACTCTCCGGATGTGAGGTCAGGTGTCCCGCCTCCCGTGGTGATGGAGCTTGCGCGCCCCTCCGCGATGGCGGCGTCTGGTGCGGTGTGGTTCGGCGATGTGGTGAGGCGGCGGTAGCGGGGGGGGACGCGCTCTGCCCGCGGCAGTGGGGCTCGCTCTGACCCGTGTCCCGCCGCAGGTGGAACGGGTGCCATGCCCCTACGATGTCCATCATCGCGTCCCGCCGGCGTCGCTGGAGAGGCACGCCGCGTCCTGCCGGCTCCGCAAGATGGGCTACTCTGCCGAGGAGGAGGTGGGCAGGCGGGGGGGGCCGGCTGCGGGGAAGGGGCACGGGGCCGGGGGTCCCCGCTGGCTCGGGGGCGCTCGGCAGCAGAAGCCGGAGCCGGTGTCGCTGGGGGGTTCCCGGGCCCTTGACTGAGGCGCTTGGTCCCGCAGGCCGAGATGTACGACTCCAGCGTTTTCTACGAAAACCTGAAGGTTCCCACCGTCACCATGGGTGAGCGGCAGCGGGGGCCCCGGGGGGGGTGGGGACGACGACACAGCTGGGGCTGAGGGGAGAGCGGGGGGAACACCCTGGGGGATGCGCGGAGGATGAGGGGAAGTGCCCAGGGGGAGACCCGCAGGGGATAATGCTGCAGAGAGGTCACTGGGGGAAGCTTAGGATGGGGTTTAGGGGAGACCCCATGGGGTAGAGTCTAAGTCTTGGCAGTAGCACACCCCAATGCCTGGTCAGCTTTGCCAGGCTTCCTAAAACTCCTGCGTGTTTCTGTCAGTAGGTTTATTTTCTCACCATTGTAGGTTGCCTTATTTTGCTATGCTTCTGTTGCCGTGCGTTTCTGCTGTGTAGGTCACTTTTCATTTTGAAATCCAAGGAGGAACGTTTTTTTTCCTCTTAGATTATTTTCCAGGTTCTTCCTATGGTCTTGCATCAAGTGCAAGAAGTGGACTAAAACACATGCTTAGAAGGTGAAAAAACTGGCCCTACAATTTGGGGGTATATAAACAGTAGAGAAGAGAGTTGCAATACACATGCATGTCTTTTTCTATATCCCTGTAACTCAGAACCCCCTTTTTTTTTTACTTTATTTTTTTTCCCTCAGTTCAAATGTGTATTAGATTCAAATGATATTTTTAGTTCAGACCTTCCCTTATGTGTAAATACAACGTTCTGAAACATACCGTAATAGAAGCTGGGGAATAAAGACTAACCTTCCCAAGTACTCAGCGTAAAAGTTCTGTGATATTTCTGTCTTCTCTGTCTGCAGATAAAGATCTACAGTTTCAGATTGTTAAACAAGCTAGAGCTCAAAGTGCCAGAGAAGGCACAGGCTACAGCGAAGGTAAGTAACAAGCAGACACTGAGGCAACTGTATCAGGTCTCATGGAGAGCTGTTCTTGTCTCTCCTGTCGCAGCTTCCTCGTTCCACTTGTGAGCTGCTATGAGACTTTTTTTACTTATTTTAAATATTTCTTCACTTGTATTTTTTTGAGCATAACTACTTTCTCTGATTGGAGAGAAAACCTGATAAGAGAAATCGAGTCCGTTGTGCTCACACCTCTAGTTCTCTGCAGGACTGGAAGATCAAAACTGCAAAATCAAGGAGTTTCTTAAAGCACTAGTCCTTCACTTCCTATCCCACTACGTACGCTTTACTTTCTGCCTGCGTTTCCTTCTGTGCTTTGTGGCTCAAACTATTCTAATGCTGCCTTCAGCCTTGTTCTTTGTGTGATGGTTCTTCATGTAATGTTTTGTTTAAGGATTAATTGCTAGACATGAGTTGTTTGTGCTTATCCACCACTCCTCAGATCAAAACACAAGCAACATGTCTATTATTATGTTGGATTGTTGCAAGACTGTCCTAAGCTGTCATGGTTTAAGCCTAGCCTGTAACTTGGAACCGCACGGCTGCTCACTCACATGCAAGTAAAGAAACACATAAACCCTTTAAAGTGGTGCGTTGCAAAGATACATCCATGACCCACTAGGTGCCAGCGTTTGCTACTCACTGCAAGCGTGTGTTCCTCTGTGTTCCAACTGTGTTGGGGTAGTTCTCATTGTGGTATCTTGGCCTATTGCAAGATTTACTGACTTAGTATTCTTTATTTAATTTAAAGCCTTCTTTAAGCTGGCTATGTAATAGGACAGGAAGGCTGGTATTAAGTCTTATAAAATTACAGGCGCATTACAGGGCATTTTTATGGGCTTCTGTGACCCTGTATAACAGTGCCTTTTAAAAATGAAATTCTTGTTTTCATGTTTAAATCTGTTAGTTTGGACTGGAAAAGTTCTGGTTTTGGCTTCAAGTACAGTAATGACAAAACCTTGTCTTCTGCGTTTGTTGCAGAGTTATTGTGGCTCCTCTTCTTTGGTGTCTTTAGTGGAATCAGGAGGTGAAAGAATGCCCAGCTACTGTTAGGTGCTGAATAATGTAGAGAAGCAGTAGCTTTGCTGTTGTGCAGGCTCCTGCATAAACCCCACCTTACTTGCTGACTGTTCTGTCTATCTGGGTATGTCTGTGTCATATCATCTGGGTATGATTGTGCCTTGCATGGAGAAGGTTGCATTGTGGAGAGCAGGATTATGGAGATCAGGTCAATAGTTGCTGGGAATTGGAATGTTCTCAAGTAAAATGCTTTTCTGCAGGCAATATCCTAGAATACTGCATCCTGTGTCCTTAGGGAGGTCACTTTGCTGCTGTTGCAATGGATTGAGAATGGATTTATTATTTGTTTGGAGGATATGTGTTTTAACCAGGTAATGGAAATTGCGAGCATTCAGGGAAAGAAGAGTATGCAGGCAGTGTGTGTGTTTCCATAACATTAGTTATCTGAACTAATCTGAAGTATTTTGAAAGTGCCTTTGTAGCCTTAGCTAGAAATGCCTGTGTCAGCCTAGAATAAAGAGCTCTGTAAAGAAAGTGACAGTGGGAGTGACACTGATATGCATAGTCCCCAGCTGTTTAGTCTCCTAGAAGCTTTCACTGTTGTTGGCAGAGGAGCAGGTATTTTGCAGATGGTACTTTAAAGAAAATTTTAGGAGTAAGACAAACCCACAGGTTGGAGCTCTGCCTCTTCTCTCGTGTAATCCCAGAGCTGAAATTGATGGGACAACACAGAGTGTTGTTTTGAACTAACCTAGTGTGATCCCTTCAAAGCATATGAAAACCTGTAAATAAAAGTATAAGAAAGAAAGGTTACACAGCCTGCATAGGGCTGGGGAGGGATTTGGACCTTTTTTTTTTTTTTTATAATTTGAGCAATTTTTATCCTTTCAGATTCAGACAGGTGAATTCAGACAGTATTTCCTTCATTGTTGTTTGTTGAGCTTCTGTGCTTTCCTATACAGTTATGCTATTTTACTAATAACAGCTGTCTGTTCTGCCTCTAGGATCTTACTCGGTACTGCCTGTAGAAGTTCCCCAAAATCACAAGCGTTTCACCTGTGACCTGACTCAAGCTGATCGCCTTGCTCTTTATGATTATGTTGTTGAGGAAACAAAGAAACAGAGGTCTAGGTCCCAAATAACAGAAAATGACAGTGACCTCTTTGTGGATTTAGCAGCAAAAATCACCCAAGGTTTGAAGAACTATCTGTTGTTTTGTGTTGGATCTTTCATTTTGTGTAGTTAGATGAGTTTTGTTGCAAGCCAAGCAGAATTGCTTGTGCTGTTTTTAGTGTGAAAAGCATGCTTTTCTTAAAAGCCTCAGTGAAGACTTAGCATCAGAAAACACTAGTTTGGTATCCTTTATGTTGTGTTCCATCTGAGAGAGCCTCAGTGCCCTGCTCCAGGCACACATGTTGTGTATGTTGGTGGATGAATCTTTTGTCTTTGCTGCAACTGACAGGTTGCTTAATGTTGCCAACTTACTACGCACTTGAGAACAGTATTTGCTGTAAGAGCTGATGAGATTAAAGATCACTTAAGAGTAAAAGCCAAACAAGAAAGTTTGGCAGTCATCCGATGGAGCTCTTGAGCAATATACAAACAGGAGTGTTGGACTGAGGTCTCTCATCCCTGTTGAGTCATGCCAGTTTGTAACTGTACCAAGTGCAACATAAGCATCAGTGTTACCCTGTGGGCCCTGCTCTGCATGGAGGTAGGAGATAGTGTTTGTGATCTACACAGGTATATTATTTACAGAATCTGGCTTTCTCAGTCTCTGTGCCTTATTGTAATACTGGCTATGAAAACATGGCCTGTATTTTGTAGCCATTTGATGAAATTGCAAGCCCGTATGTTGATTTAGATCACTGTTAGGAGACTGAGATCACGTAAGAGATTTGCTCAGTGGCTTTTTAGTCTTGTGTAAACAGCTAGCAAAAAGGTTGGAGAGGAAGCTTGTGCTGAATTCATAGTAGTTACTAAGTACTGGGGAAACTTCAGAAAGAACACAATATATTTTCTGTTTCAGACTTGTTTTATTAAAGCCCCAGACTTGCATACCTGCAGGTGCTAATGTCCTGCTAATGACCATCTGTTTTACTTCCAATTTTTCACTAGATGACAGTCAGAAAGGTCCCAAGTCCCATCTTGAAATTCTGGCTGAAATGCGAGATTACAAAAGGCGGCGGCAGTCATACAGGGCTAAGAACGTTCATATAACAAAGAAGTCTTACACTGAGGTGAGATCTGAAAATAAGGCGTTTTTTGTACAGAAGTGCTTATTATATATCAGCATGAACAATGCTATACCCTTTCAGGCAAAGAAAATGTCTTGTTTATTTCAGCAAGTTACAAATAACAGGGGCATTTCTGACTCACATTTTGAATGTGAAAATGGCAGCAAGATGTAGTTGACTGTCTGTTGTAAACTGTAGTTAAATAGTACTGACTGCTGTTTAAATTGCTGCTGAAATACCTGTTTCTGCAAATCAGACTTTCCATTCAACCATCCAATTATAGGTTTGGGGGGGGATGTTTACTTTCTCCTGTCTAGTTGCAAATTCAGGCCAGTACCATGACATGCTGCTTTTCTTGTTTCAATATATCTTAATCTCCAGGTGATTCGGGATGTGATTGGTGTGCATATGGAAGAACTCAGCAATCACTGGCAGGAGGAGAATAGGTTGGATAATGCAGAGATGTGTGAAGGAGGAAAGTCAAAGTCTTCAGGAAGGTATGCCGTAGTTGACAAATTCCTTGGGCATGTGAGTGAGCTGATGGCCTGTGATTGTGTCTTACCACCTTCTTCTAGAAGCACATTATCGACCTTGGCTGAGACACGTGCACAGTTTATTTTCTGCTAATGCTATTAATTTCTCGCTTGAGAAGTTCTGCCTGCATGAGGGATGAGGGGAAAAGGAATTATTAGCTTGCTTTCAGGGGTAAGAAGGTAAGTTACAAGTGATCCAGGTGAAGAGGTAGGTTTTGGTGGAGCTGGGGAATCAATAGTGCTCCCTCTTGTGTCCAAATACGTATGCATGTGATAGCTGGGGACAGAAGGGTACTTGAAAATAGAAGTGTACAGTTTCTTCCCCTTCCCTACCACATGACAGGAAATGCTATGGTAGATATAAAATGCTTCAGAAGAAAGGTCTTCCTGAGTTACTAAACATGGGGACCCTTTAAAGTTCTTATCGTTGTGAATGCTGCTGTGCTAACTGGGAGTGTGTTTCATATATACATGTATCTTCCTGTATCACGTAACACCGCACACTCTTCCAAACATTTGTCACTGAAATGAAGATGGAATCATGACCTGGCAATAGCCTATTTGTGCTTCTTCAGAAGGTCTTTGAGATGAAAATGGTATTGAAACAAATTAAAAGGTGATAACTCGAGGTGTTTTCAGCATTAAAATGAAGGTGAATGAAAAGGCCATACAGGATATCAAGCTTGCTGCGTTCTCCAGCTGTAGGTAGTGGCTTAAAGGCGGGTTGTTGAAGAGTTAGGCACTGAAAGCAAAACAGAGTGAACCCCTTCTACTGCCTCCTGTTCCATGGGCAGAGAATGTAAGACTGAGGGGCAGTGTTTGCAAGAAATAACTATTAAATAGTGTGCTGAGAGATGCATATACAAGAAAACGGACTTTGGGCCTCTTTTGGGATGTATCGTGTTTCTCAGGGAGATAGAGAGCCTTAATAAAAGATGCGTTCTCTGTCTTAAACCTTTACTGGGCCATTATATGATAAATGTGGTGCTGAAATCAACAGTGACTATGGAACAGTTTTTATTGAACAGACTCAATAACCTTTGTTTCAGGAAGGAAGACAGGCGGTCAGCTTCGGTGGACTCCCGGCAGTCTGGAGGAAGCTCCAAAGATACTGAATGCACCAGGCATAGGAGAGAGAGCAGCAGGAGTCCAAGTAAACGAAGGAGGAGTCGTGAAAGAGGCAAAGACAGAGATTCTAGGAGAAAAAGAGAGAGGTGAGCAGACATGGTGACAGCTGAAGTCTGCTTCTGAATCAGGCAGCTGCAGCATTGTCTGTAAGAAATTAGTGCAGAGAATTAGACTATTTAGTTCGGTTAAAAAGCTGGGCTCAACTCCTATACTGTGTAACAAGCCAATGGCATGAGACTACTCATACTAAACAGGACATGCTGTGAGATCATAAACTCTGATCCCCACTTCAGGATTTACCCTCACATCTGAAAGGTGACACTTTGAGCTGCATGCTGCAGGATTAGCACAGTACTGTTGCTGGCTATTCTACTCCTTGATCAATATATGCACAGGGGAGCATGCTGTCTGTTTAACCAGTGATGTGGGCTTGTCATGTCTTGTGCTGATCTCTGCTCTAGTTTGCACTGGGACTTGACTTAATCAGTAAGATTGTTTTCACCAATACATATATACACATAATCACTTGAGTAGCATTTCAAAGGTAGTTGCTTTAAAACAGTGTTGGGTTTTTTTCAGTAGTTCTGGATATATTTTTAGGCAAAAGAAAACAAATCTAGGCCACACTTCTAATGCCATCAACAAGGGCATGTTTGCACCTGCAAGTCCATAGGTGTGTGGGACCTGTGTTTGAGCAAAGAAACTATTGGCCAGCAGAAATGTGGCATTGTTCCTGGTGTGTATGGAAGAAATACTGTAGGTAAGTGCACGGAAGGAGATGATTGCTTATCTCAAAACTGGCTTTATTTCCCAGTGATGCAATTCATCCTAAACTAATTGCCACTATGGCACTGCTTGACAAGGCTTTGATTAAACAGCGTGGGAAATAAACTGCCTTAAAGTAGGTTACTTTCTTTCCTTAGAAGAAAGCAGCATTACATTTAATGAACGTTTTCCATTTTCCAAGTATTTTTTTTCCGTCAGATTTTGTCAGTCAGAGCCTAACAGCCCACACAATGTTTATGGTTTTGTTTCAGGGATGAAGAAAAGTATCACAACTATAAAAGAAGAAAGTAGAAGCAAGAACCTGATTATTTTGTTTGTCAGCTGTTCAAAATATGACTTGCACAAGAACTATTATTACTGCTGTTGTGCCAGGGACGGTGATGCTGTGTACATATTATTGGTGCTACAGCTGTGCTGGGAGACCAAAAGTGTGAAGGTTTGTCAGGATGGAAGCAGTATACATCACAAAATGTGTATATTTTTTCACTAATGCATCTCTTAATAAATTACATTGATCTCATCTGAGTTCAGTCTCACAAGGCTGAAGAATGAAATCTCAGAGAGGCTGTACTAATTTGCCTTCCTGGCCCATACATGATGGATAGAGTACTAATTGCTGGAGTCTGGCATCAATCACAAATGGAAAAGGCATGCAGAGAGCTCCCTTCGTACCCTCCCACCTGACACTGTCACCTCTGGGACTGGGTTCCAGAACGGCAGTGCTTCCTGCCTGGTTACCATATGAACCAGAGGGGAGAGGGCACATTTCAGAGTTTTCCAGCAGGCTGAAGTGTCTTCAACTGCAGCTAGTGGTAAAAGGACCACAACGGGAAAGTTGCTGTTCCTAAGCTCAAAGAAATTTAGGATCAATGTCATGTGGCAAAGATGACAAGAATATAGCTCTCTACGGAAACCAGTGGGGAGACACCAAGGACACCTCTAATATTGCCAAATGCCATTCTCAAACACCAGGTGCCTACCCATTTACTTCCAGAAATAACTAGGAGGAGTTCCCATCCTGCAGACTAGCAAGTAAGTGTACATACTAAGGGCATGCAGGAGGATTCACTTAACTTCAGTGAGATATTTATTATAAAATTTCCCAGTTAATTCTTCACACAATCTACTACAGCAAGGTCAGACATCACCAGCCAAGCTTGCTACCTTAACAAAGCAAGTAACTATAAAAGAACAAGCTTTCAGATTCATCTTTCCTATGACACTCTTCTGCTTGCTCGAGTTGCCAGGAGAGGGCACTCCGCATACTCCTGATTTTGGCCTTTTCTGTCGATGGAATCGCTCTAGTTTTGCTGTACACTGTCTCACCTCAATCGTTTCTTCAATGAAGTGTGATTAGATGTCACAAATAAGTCTAGTTCTGATTTAGACTTCTGTACCTACTACAGCTATTCAGCTCAAAAGAACGCTGAACTCATGTCACCTACATGACAAATGCAGTAGCTTTTCTTGTCAGAAAACAAAATGTATTTTAAAGCAGATCCTGAATTAGACAAGTCTATCTAAGAATGGAAAAAGAGGCTTACTTAAGTTATGTGAAAGGTCCTAATTAGAGGGGAAAAAATAAGGAACCATTGCAGTTCTTTCTTGAGTTAATATTTCTTCTACCAGCTCAGTCACAGGGTTCTCATGAACTTTCCTTAAGGCTTGGTAGAACTACTCATTTAAGAGAGCGTGTTCGAGTAGACAAGGTGGTCAAAAGACAAGCTGTATTTGTGTAAGAGTCAGAAAGTCAATGCTAGCAGAAGCATAATGAGAAATACACCAAGTACAGCTGTCCAGTCTAAGTTTAATTCTATTTTTACTTCTTTTCTTACGACACTTGCAAGGTATAGGTAGGAAGATCCATACCAAAATACGGAGTGAAGGTATCACTCCCTAGGTGTAAGCATCAATATTTGAGAGGCACACTGAAGGAAGAGTTCAGGAGTGCGATAAAGAAAAGAAAGTGCCAGGAGAGGGTGGTCTTTTATTGTGATGTGCAAATAACAGTCCTTTGAACACAGATTCTTTTCCTGCACATTTGTTTCTTACCTTTCTTTTTTAATTATCTCACCCGATGATGAAGAGTGGTCTTGATCAAAACAGTGTTGAGGCCTGGCTCAGAAAGTTTCTGAGCAGCACCATGCCAGATTGTTTGTCACTGGAAAAGAATAAATGAAATGCTTTAGAACAACATTTGAACATGGTAAGTCCAAGTGTGTTGGACAAGATAACTGAGGGTTATATTTCAAGCCAGAGCAGGGTGATTAAAAATTGGTTCTTACTAATAAATTGTCAATCTGGTAATTAATGCAAAACAAATAGTTCAGGTGTGTGCTTTTCTGACCCCCCATGTATGTGGACCTGGGTTTGTGTGTCAAGGTTTTGGCAGTGACAGAGGGAAAGGTGAGGGCAGGCTACATGGGGTGGCTTCTTTGAGATGTTGCAAGAAGCCTCCCCCATGTCCAACAGAGCCAATGCCAGCCAGCTACAAGATGGACCCACCACTGGCTGAGGCCGAGCCCATCAGTGATGGTGGCAGAACCTCAGTCAACCTTTACCCCTGTCATGATGGCTGTGCCCAAAGTGAAGACAGACTATTCACCTGAAGGTAAAGGCTTATGGAGAACCCAGAGGTGCTCAATACATTAAAATTGCATGCATGGATTTTTACTTACGCTTCCTCTTTAATTTTGTGGAGGAATACTTCAGCTTCCTCCTTTGGTATCTCTCCATCGATACTGGCCAAATACAAGTAAAGAAATGAGAATGTTTCGAAGGGTATGCGAGCTGCTCCACCTTCTGGGTCCTTTGTTAAGATTTCACAAGCATGTTTCACTGAACTCAGCAAAGACTGCAGGGGGGTTCAATCAAGAAATGAAAGGAACAGTATCAGAGCCATGAACGTCCTTTGCACACTATGACAAAACCCACACTGTAAGCCACTAATAGTGTAAATGAGATGAAGGCTTTATCATGGTTGCCTAGGTTTCAAGCTCAAATGTACCCTCTGTATCACATGGTGTAGCCTGAGCCCTAGTTCCTGTATGGCCAAATTGCTCTGCTACTGTAAAAGCTCCAACATCACTATACCTAGTGACAGAGATATGTGTGTGTATTTATTATCTCAATGGATCTAACTGAATTCTCAGCAGCAGTTAAGAAAGAAAAATCTACAAAAAAGCCCAGAAAATTGATAGGGGTTTGATTTTTATTATGGCATTATAATATTATATTAATTTTTAGGAGTGCTGATATTTACTGCATTCCTTATTTGTGTGCAAGTCCCATTATAGTAGTTAGTGGAAAAAGCACTGAGGCAAAAAGCCTTTCAAGCATATTCCAGTTTAGTCAAAGCCCAATAATGTCTAAGTTCCCTTAAAATCAAACATGCCTCAAGGTATTACTTCCAAATAAATATACTTTGAAAAAATCCTTTATTCAGTACACTGTTATGGTAACACAGTGCCCAATGCATGCTAAGCTATTCAGGGAAATATGTAGAAAAATGCAGCACAGAGCTTCACTGAGTCAAAGACTGGTTGCATGCCATTAAAACAAACAAAACCCCAAACAGGCCTTTTTTAACCCAAGTTGTAACATTTTTGCTATAACCTTTTCAAAGGGTATCCTTACCTATGTATTAACAAGCAAGCAATGCCTTTGGAAAGAGGTAAGTATTTCCTAAGAGTAGAACAGCAATATTTAAAATAAATACAGTGTCTGTTCAATATGTAGAACACAGGCCAGAGAAGTGACACTTTATAATCCTTCAACAGTTTATTTAGTGCAATTCCTCCCGTGGGTGGCCTTTCTGCGAAAGGAGAGGTAGCTGCCTATACGATGGCAGACTTTATCTACCTACCCCCTGCACTTTCCTACCCCACTACTGCCATTCCTGCTCCTGCCACTCCAAGCGGCTGCTCTCTCACAACACAGCAAATTTATTCACATTGCTTTTGCCATCTTCGAAAGAATTTAACCTGTGTGGTCATTTCTCCAAGGCTGTAAAAACACACTAGTGCTTTGCAGAAAGATACCTCAGATCACTGGTGTTCTTAAGAAGTTCAGACTTGTCCACTCTTGTATCTTAACTGTGACCTTATTCAACTATGAACATAACTTACACCGAAGGAAATAAATTTCTTGTGTGTGTCTTCCTCTCTGGTTTAGGAAACAGAAGTTTAGGTTTCATTACATACAGCTGAAATCAAATAATTGACTTGATATCTGAAAGGATGGATAGATGGAGGTAAATTTAGGCTGTCTAGCTCCATCAGAATGAGGTTCCTGTCACTCTGGTTTTGTTTTTTTTTGTTGTTTTTTTTTTTTTAATAAGTAATGTTGCTGTTACTTTTTTTTTTTAATTCAGAAAAGAGCCCAAAATACAAAATCATGTTGGGGGGTGGGATTAGAATCAAGAAATACACAGTTGAAATGAATATATATATATATATACACACACACACATAATTCTACCACCAGGCCAGGACAGCATTCAGGACTTCCAGAGATTGCAATGCTGTCAAAATATTATCTAATATGTACTTTCTTTTTAGTACCCCTTCTTCCCTACTGCAGAAATCATTAGCAGTGTTATACTTCATAAAATCATCAGCATAGTGCATTTTATAATCTCTCATTCTGTGGAAATGCTCTGCTGAGATTTTATTACTGACATTAAAAGAATTAAATTTAGATTTAGTAATGTTAACTGCTTCTGTGAGAATTTAATTGACTGCACAATCAATTATGAATTGATGGTTTAATTTCTCCCTCCAGTTCTCCTTCACAGACATTTATACTGATGCCATAAGCATCATTAATTTGATGCCATAAGCATCATTCCTCCGTGATCCTCTCTCTCATGGTCCAAGCTCCCTGCAGACATGCTTACTCTTCTAATGCCCTCGCAGTAAGCTGAGGACTTAGCTGTCCTTCTGATTAAGCTTTTCTGATCAAAAGCTGATGGGGAACAGAAGTAAACACAGAGGCCACTTTTCCAGCTGCTGCAAAAGCAATCCCCAAAGTCCATTTGCACTAATTGTTCTGTGGTCTACCCCATACATGATCATATATGACCATTTGTGTTTGGATACGAGGGCTGCTGTTGCTGTTACCGTACCTTGCCGAGCATGCTGCACCCAAGTGCCAGAAACTTCATCCATTCCACCTCCTCGCCGAAGTTGTCCAACTGCAGGATAACTTCCAGCTGCTCCTCTGGCAAGCACAAGTGCTTCCATTTCTCCTTCAGTTCTGCAACATTCACCATGCCTTTCGGAGAAAGCTTTAAACAAAATCGTGGTACTGCAGTAAGAACTCTGAAAACCAGAATGAAACTAAGAACACTATCCCTCCCCAAAATACATCAGATATTTGACAATCAGTCTCTCCAGCTATCCCCAATGCATCAGCATTCCTCAACAGCATTGTGCATTTGATAAAGGCTGGTTTATACCTGTTTGTGCAAGACTTTAAGGAGTCCTGGGGTCAAAACAGCATCCATTTCCTCTATTGCTAAAGGCATTTCTAGCCTCTCCTTCACAGGAAGGGTCTCACCTTTTGACAACGCTGAAAAATACCTAAGTGAATGGGAAGAGAACACACTTGAATGCCTATGGCCATTACAGGCTGTACATAAATAAATGCTGTTACAGTCCAGTGAATGAATCCACACACTCTGATGCAGGAGTGGCAGCACTCGGCAAGCTACCCATGCACAAAACTCTCATCTCCCCATGCCCTAGATACCACCTTTCTTTTCAGTGGAAACCGTGATCCTTAGGCTTTACACACTCCTTTTTTAAGATATTCTAATAATTCTTCAGGCATTTACCTTCCTTTGTGCGTGACATACTCAGCCCTTCTTGGCAAAGGCAATGATTTATTAACATCAGAGTGTGCTTGCAAACTGAAGCGCAGGCTTTTCCTATTTGATTGATGAGCACCTGAGGGCTCATTTCCTTAACATTCTCCTCACACACTACCCAAGAAGCACAAATGGCTATTATTGCAACTCTCTCGTCAGTGTTTCTGCTATCTCTGTCAACTCCAAAATAAATTGTAAGACTAGAGCAGAAAGGGAATTAGATTTAGATCCTTTCACTTATAAGGCCACCACAGCCTTAAGAGAAACCACCTCTGCCATAGCTGGCCAGCAATCTGAACTATGCAAGGAAACCTCAGTTTTCATTCAGTTAGCGGTAGGTCTAATTTAAGGGCTTCTCTATTCATCCTCCTTCACCTGCCCTGGCACATATGTCCATGCCCAGGCTACCCCATGTTGTCCAAATACTGGCTGAAATGAACAGCAAACAGCACAGCAGAACTAAGCATTTGCCCTTCTGATCTCTCCTGATTATTCACAGGGACAAGCACTACAACACTGTAACATCCTATACAGAGATGGCCGCATGCAAAGAGTTGTGGTCAATGGCTCAATGTCCAGCTGGAGACCAGTAACGAGTGGTGTCCCTCAGGGATCAGTGTTGGGACTGGTCTTGTTCAGGATCTTCATCGCTGACATGGACAGTGGGATTGAGTGCGCCCTCAGCAAGTTTGCCGATGACACCAAGCTGTGTGGTTCGGTTGATACGCTGGAGGGAAGGGATGCCATCCAGAGGGACCTTGACACGCTTGTGAGGTGGGCTGATGCCAACCTTATGAAGTTCAACCATGCCAAGTGCAGGGTCCTACCCCTGGGTCGCAGCAATCCCAGGCACAGCTACAGATTGGGCAGAGAAGAGATTCAGAGCGGCCCTGCAGAGAAGGACTTGGGGGTGCTGGTCGATGAGAAAATGAACATGAGCCGGCTTCAGTGTGTGCTCACAGCCCAGAAAGCCAACCGTATCCTGGGCTGCATCAAAAGGAGCATGACCAGCAGGTCGAAGGAGGTGATCCTGCCCCTCTACTCTGCTCTTGTGAGACCTCACCTGGAGTATTGTGTGCAGTTCTGGTGTCCTCAACATAAAAAGGACATGGAACTGTTGGAACAAGTCCAGAGGAGGGCCACGAGGATGATGAGGGGACTGGAGCACCTCCCGTATGAAGACAGGCTGAGGAAGGTGGGGCTGTTCAGCCTGGAGAAGAGAAGGCTGCGTGGGGACCTCATGGCAGCCTTCCAGTACCTGAACGGGGCCTATAGGGATGCTGGGGAGGGACTCTTCATCAGGGACTGTAATGATAGGACAAAGGGTAATGGGTTGAAACTTAAACAGGGGAAGTTTAAATTGGATATAAGGAGGAAATTCTTTCCTGTTAGGGTGGTGAGGCACTGGAATGGGCTGCCCAGGGAAGTTGTGAATGCTCCATCCCTGGCGGTGTTCAAGGCCAGGTTGGATGAAGCCTTGGGTGGGATGGTTTAGTGTGAGGTGTCCCTGCCCATGGCAGGGGGGTTGGAACTGGATGATCTTGAGGTCCTTTGCAACACTTAACTATTCTATGATTCTATTCTATGATTGGCAGTGAGTGTGAAACCACAGCTTTGCTCTCCTTCACGTGGCTCACCGGTCCAGACTTTGCCCTGCCACACGTGGCTCGCAGGTTGACTTTGCTCTGCCACAGGTGCTCTCACACCAGAGCATATTCCAGAATGACGGACGTGCAATCAGCAGCAACCACCTACCCATTTGCAGGGACTCCTCTCATCGAGCTAGTGCAATCTTCAAGCAAAGGTCAGGGTATGACTGGTGGCATGGCCATGGCAGTGTCACACCGCCCCTGCTCTCACCAGCCACATACCCTTGCAGGCTCAAGCTACCTTCCTTGGTGTTTGCTGCTTTTGTCTGCTCAGCTGGGGCAAACTCACTGCACATCCATCACCCCAAGCATCTTAAATTAACTTTACAGTGAGAGGTTTATTATGTGTACTGTCACCTAAGTTGCAACTTTTCAGGATTTTTTCCTGTTTCAGTAAAATGTAAGGACACTCCTCAATTTTGTGTCTGGAAACAAAAAACAGAAACCTAAGCAAGCTTAAGAATGAGAAAACTAGTTTCTAGGTTTCCTTTAAATTACCATAATTAAAGTCTCACATGAGAGGAGGAGGAAAATTAAAAAAGAAAAATATTTGGTCTTCAGGACAGAGAAATTAATAACCAAAAAATTAAGATGCATTTTTCTGTCTGGAAACCAAACTATTCCAGAAATATGCCTGCCCTAAACCTCAATGAAACAGGAAATGTATCACCATTTTTAAGGCCCAGAAGCACACAGGCAATATACAGGTTGGTTTAGTAGTCACAGCCAGCTTCACTGTACATTAAACAGCAGTGAGATTTTGTGGGTCCATATGCATAGCACTCCATTGTTATGTGAACACCATACTTACGCAGCTGACCACTGCAAAACATCATGAGGTTGAGTCCTAACAGCAGCTTTGGTGAATTCCTTCAGAATATTAGGTAGCTCAGGGGGGATTCTGATCTGCTCAGCACAAAACATGGTTTCTGGAAGAGGCATGGTCCGTTTGTGTTCAGACACACAGACCTGAAAAAGAGTCATAAAACAGCAGTTCACCGACACACAATGTGAATACAAAGCTGCATGTGCACATGGGGCTCACCTCGTACCCAAACTCTCTCCTGTCCTACTCAACAGACAGACTCGGAAGGGTGAGCAGACAGGCACTGTGCATCTCCAAACAACCTTGGTGTCAACACCGAGCAGAAGACTGGAGTTGAGACACCAGCCACAGATCCGGGTAAGGCTTTAGTATGTGTCTTTAGGTAGTTTTAATCTAACCTTTCTCCTCAAGCCTACCACAGTATAAACTTGTGAAGCTGGTAGTCCAGACAAGTCACACCACTCACGCCCATGTGAAAGCTAGCTGTGTTGACAACTCACTACTGCACACCAAGGAGTCTTGTCGTTTTTGTACAGGAGCTAGAGTATGTGGATTACCAAGTTTATAATATGTTTACGTATTAAAACAAACCAAACCAAAAAAATGATGTAGCAAGAAGTGACTAATCTGTGCTTCTGGCAGACTTTACATGAAAACCTTACAGCCTGATGATCAAAAAGCGTGCTGCAACTGCGCGCTGCGCTTTGCTCATACAGGTAGGTTCGTCCCATTCAACTCCCTCGCTGAACACAGAGGTCACCTCATCTCTGCACCCCTCCTTGCTCTTACCTCCTACTTTTCCGCTCACTCACCCCCACCAGCCGCACGTACCCGGCACAAAGCTGAACCCAACGGCTGAAGGCACGCAGCTCAGGCTGGCTCAGCCGTGACACCGGTCACCCGGTTTGCCGGCAAGCGGGCCCGCGGGCTGAGGGCCGGCCAACCGCTCTCTTCGCCGCCAGGCCCCAGACAACAGGCCCGAACCGCTCCGCCGGCAACAGCCGCCGCTCCTGCCCCCGGCGGCGCCCCGCTGCCGGGCAACGCGGAGGGAGGAGCCGGGCGCGGGCCCCGGGGC
This sequence comes from Lathamus discolor, assembly GCF_037157495.1. Lineage (NCBI taxonomy): Eukaryota > Metazoa > Chordata > Aves > Psittaciformes > Psittacidae > Lathamus > Lathamus discolor. The sequence continues at coordinate 86,072,646 of NC_088885.1, forward strand.
TAACGGGGCGGGCGGTGTTCCGCAGCCGCGGAGAAGAGCCAAGAGCCCGCTGAGCTGCACCGCCGAGCGCCCTGTGCAAAATAAGCAGCGTCCCCTCTCTAAACAGACGTGGAGGGGGTTTCGGGAGTCCTCCTTCAAACAGGCGAGGCTTGAACGAGATGTGAACAGACGCTGACTGAGCTGCAAAACAGACCTAGCCAATGCATTCCCTAAAATTCCCGTCATAGCAGCTGCTGCGTCAAAGTCCTGGCGGTTCAGGACTGCAGTGCTGCCGATGGACTGTCGCACCAGGCACAGCACGGGCCGTACCCGCTGCTGCTCCAGACCTGGCAACATGGGCGCAGACAGGGCAGCGAGGGCTGTCCCGCTGCTCCAGCACCGCAGTGCTCTCTGGTTTTGTTAAGCAAGCCTTTTCCTGCCAGGTAAAAGTAGCGTCATTTTCCAGGAACAGAGGTGCTCCTCAAAGCCAAGTGGTTTAACATAAATGAGACCAGGAAGGGTAAGTAATGCCCCTGCCCCAACCTCATGGTATGTTTGATTTCTCCTTATACAGGGGCAAAAAACCTCAAAAGTGGCTACGCAGCTCTGGCACTTGCCACTACTCAACAAGCAAGAGGTAACAGCAAGTAAGCGTGTAAACTGCGAAACCAATGCGCAGCGTTGTGAAATTATGTTGGTACTGCTCCATGCCTGAGTGTTACACTGAATTCCAAACATTCCATTTAGTTTGGAACAGAATTTGACCTTTGGAAATGCCATCTTCTAGAAATGTCTATTATTGAGTAACTTTGATTTCAGCCTATCATTTCTCAATTTATGGTGACTTCCAAACTAAGAACTTATTCCAGACAAGCTCTGCTTCTTAATCAGACTTAATAAAATCCCTGTTAACCATGCAATTCTTTAGTTTCAGTCAATCCATGCAAGAACTGAAACATCAGAGAACTCTTAACTTACCATTATACTCTGTAAAAGCTGTTCCCTTACCCGTTTCTGAAGAGGGCTTCCTTTTTTTGGTGTCCTGAACTTCATACTTCTGAGATTCAACTCTCTGCTTGATATTTTACTACTGTAACACTGTTTTTACCAAGAACCCCGCTCATTGCTCAGGCTGTACGCTGCCCTTTCACAGGGTGAGCAGAACAAGAACACTGCCCCTGCCATGGAGAATTTCCAGTCTAGACATAAATGAGGAGACAGTGCAGTATGCGGAAATGAAATGGCACTGATTAGTATTGTCAGGCAGTGGAGTCAACACACCAGGCAGAGGGCTTCTTACAGAGTCCTCCGAAGAACCACAGGGCTGCTGTGCAGTTTTATGAAGACCTTTGCTTGAGCTTAGGAAAAAGCAAGGAATTAATGCACTCGGCTGAAAAGTGAGTGCTGTAACTGATGTTGGAGCTGGCATCACTGAAAATTTAATGGGAGAGTAAGGTTAGATACAAGGATAAAACTTTTTACTGTGAGAGTAAAGGAAGTTGTGAATGTTCCATCACAGTGTTCAAGGCCAGGTTGGAAAAGGCCTCGAGTAACCTGGCCTCATGGGAGGTGTCCCTGCCCATGGCAGGGGGGTTTGAACTAGATGAACTTAAGGGCCTTTCCAACACAAACCATTCTGTGATTGTATCTTACTGAGGTAAGGGCTGATAGAAAATAGTTACAGGTCTTGGAGGGCCCTTGGAAACTGAACAAATAAGGTAGGCTTTACCCAGCAAAGAAGAGGGAATCAGAGAAAAGATGCAGAGTTTTTACTGTTTTTAATCAAAATAATCTGTGTAAAACCAAAGCTGTGCCACAATTAACTTCTTTCAGTAATCAAAAAATGTCTACAGAGCCATCTGACAGTTCTTTGATGAAGGCCTGTAGAACTGCTAACAGCAGCAGATTCTCAGCACCACAGAAGGGATACACAAACGAGGCCAGGTTGCTTCTCCAACCTCTCCAAGATTCAGTGTCAAGTTGTGGTAAAACCACATGCACACACAGAGACTTTTTCCAGCTTGCAGAGTAATATGACCACTGCATGCTGTATTACTTTAGCAGAGATGGAAGCTTCTGGTACAGAGCTCCCAGCTGTCTTAGTAACAGCCAGTTAACTTACTTACATGCTTACTATCAAGTTTCTATGCCAGAGGAGTACACACAGCACAGTAAGGCAAACTTACCAAAATTTAAACCAATAGAAAAGCAGTGTTACTCAATTCTTGTTCTATACAACTTCATCTTCTTTCCCAAAACACATGCAAAAATAAGGATATAGGGAGATGAGATTTTGTAAAAATTCACAAAGGACAGTTTCAGAAACAAAGTTCACCTGGAAGCTATAAAGCAGTGCAAAAGCAAGCACAACTGTTGATTTGAAGCCAGTTCTCCCTAACAAAGAGTGAATACAGATAATGTAAGTTACAGTAAAATAGCTACAGTTCACACTGCATGACTGGTTCATGCCTCGTTCAGTTTCTTCTGTTACGACTTGCAAAACAACAGCAATAAGAAATTGCAAAAAGTCTTTTTCTTAATAAATTTTAATGTTAAGACCAGTCTGTCTGGATAAAAACACAAAGTTACAAGAACCACACTGCTGCAAATTCCGCATGATATGCAGGAGTGCTCACAATCTTTGAGTGGTAAGACCATTTTGGAACTGTTTATGAAAGATATGTCAAAGAGAGAATCTTGGTGTAAGAAAGAATGTATGTTACCAGTGAGTTTAATATTGTGAAAATGTATCTGTCCCACAATGTACACCACTGTAAATAGTCAAATGCAGTATTTATGAACACCAAAAATATATCGGGCAAATACTGAATTTAGCATTTAGTCAGCAATAGTGAATGAGAGAAAAACATTTTGGTTATTTTTCTATGATTTCAGTTCACTGGAAGTTTCCTAATAAATCGCTCCAAAGGGTAATATTTATGGTTCAAAACCATCAGGACAACAGTGATTCTGTGAGATAATAGTTTCTGACCTTCTGATAGTGAGAGCCCAATCCTCCTGCCACTAGATTCAGATGCATTTGGCTTGTGCTCACTGCCTCCAAACATGAGTACAGACACTGGAAAATGAACTGCCACCATCACAGCCTGAACCACACTAACTCAAAACACATCAGATCAGAGATGCAACATCAATAAAAGGAGATGACACTCTCAAAGCACCTGCCAAGCGATTCTCAAGTATTAATCATATACACATATGGTCAAGTACGGAACACTGAAGGACAGTGTACCGAGCAGCAAGTTTAATGTTCCATTGATCTTCTGATTGCTGCAATGGATACTCACATTTCCCCCGTTTAATCTACAAGAGATGCTGCAATCTAAGCATATGAGATTTGATGCTATTTAAAGCTTTGCAATACTGTTATGTAGTTTCTTTAAAATATATACATAAAAATCCCCTAAACATTACTGCAAAAGAACTCTTATCTACATATAGAAATAGCACAGACTTGATTTGGTGGCTCTTGTTTTACTGTGTCCTTGCAAAGAAATCTGCTAACTTTTCCTTGCTTGTTTAATAGCATGTGTTTCCCTGCCCCACAGGCAATAAATGGTACAAGGTAAATTACTTCCCAAATATTATTCCCATAAAAATTCACAGTGACCAATTCCAAAAGAAAAGAGATACTTGTTGTAGGTCTCTTTTTTTTGTTTGTTTGGGTTTTTGTTTTGTTTTGAAGTAACTGTGCAATATAAAATTCATACTAAAATTTGCAACTTTGGTAACTTACAGGAAAAAAGATTTCAGGCTCTTTAGTTAAGGACCAGGTCAAAATGGCGCTTACACTGCTGTTTCTGTGCAAACACATCAGATAAGGTTCATCCCTCCCCCTGAGGTCCTGAAAATTTCTATTATTGATAAGAAATTGGCTACAATTTCAGTTATGAACCTATCTAATTTTCCTTGGTACCTTTAAATGCTTCCATCACCTAACCTTAGTAAATTATTTACTGTCTCAGTTCAGGAAATCCTGATTCCTAAAGCCGATACCACCCCCTTTGTGTCCCCCCACATGAAACACCCAGCTGAGTCTCAACAAGTACATCTGAATTTTCAGAAGAGGAAGTATTTTCTTGATTTAACAGCAACTGTACAATATTACAAACTCAGACACATGAAAAACAATCAGGCAATAGAAAAATGTACAACAGCTTTGGTGTTATACAAAATAATAAAAAAGACTTGACAGCAAGATACATAGTTCATTATGTTCTCACCACAGCCACTTCATTGCTGACTGTAAGACACTTACTTACTTCTGATATTCTCTGTGTGGCTCTTCCACTCATGAAAACTCATACTATATTACTACAGTAAGAACTGTTATGAACGCCATAAAGTAAGCTCCAAATTTTATAAAAACATCTTGCCTCTGCAGTATTGCTTTGTGGCACATTGTCAACAGAACAGCAGTCCAAAATAAAGTGACAACTAGATTTAATAAATTAATATACTTTTTTAAAGATGTACAATGCACATTCTTTTTAATCCAAGGTTTTAGGGTGTCAGGATACTTCTATTTACACATATACAGACCTCAGACAGCATTGATAACATCAGAAAAATGCAGATAAGGAACAGAGCCTTAACTGCTATCTGGATGCTATTAACAGAAGCCAAAACACTGCTGAGAGCATTACTGGAAGAGATATCCAAAGACTGAAGAAGAGTCTATGAAAAAAAAGGACATGTAAAGGCAAAGGGAAGGTCAAGATGTTTATGACCATCTATTCTTGTGAAGACTGAGGTGGAGTTGTTGATGTGCCTTGTTTACCAGACTTCCGTTCATAATTCACAAGTCGTTGCCCGACAAGGTACCTGGGATTATAGTGAAAACAGTGAGAAATTAACACAAGTTAATTCAATTCTGTAACACAAATGAGCTTTATCTCCTTTGCTGCAGAAGTAGGTTATCAGTTCAGTAAAAGTTGTTCTACATGTGATTCCCCCGCCCCTCCCAACAGTCTTCATTTTTTCTCATCATCAACCATCCTCATCTTGCATGGTATAAAGGAATGCAGGCATTACAGGTTTGTGTTTACAGCCTCAGCTTCGGTACTCATACAAGTTAAATGAAAACGTGAAATATAAAGAATGTGTTTGCATTATTTTTATACCCAGCCCTTTGCTGGATGGCACTTTTAAGAGCATCTTCACAGTGTTTGTTTGAGCCACTGTTCCTTGAACATCTGGAACAATTAATCTAAAACCAGTGATGGCTAAATGAAGTTCTCAGCTTGAAAAAAGAACCTGTCACAATGCAGAACATGTACTGGGTGAGACTAAGAGGGGCTTCCGTTTATAAAGAGTATCTTATAGATAAAAGAGTATCTTCCATTTATAAAGACAGTCTGTTCTGTGTTTATCTACCTGAACTACAGATAAAACATTTGCCAAGAACAGTTCAGGTCTGCCTTAGAGGGTTGTAAGTCCAGAAAGCTTCTCAAAATCCCTTTTAGCCCTAAGTATCTACAACGCCTGCATTCAATCTGAAGTTGTTATCACAATTTCAAGTGTAAAAATTAACACACCCCCCCCCACTGTATACTTACTTGTCATTTTTAATATGTTCATAAAGGCGCTTGAACTGGCGGACTTGGAAGGAGAGAATTCCCATCAAAACCACCACCATAAGCAGAAAAGGATAAATTCGTCGCTGAACAAGGTTTTGCATTTCAGCAGTAACTCCTGCAAAACAGGACACAACCCCCACATAACCTAACATTGCTAAAGTGACTCATGCATCTCTGCTTCTCTGTCTGCTTCCACACTTCGTTGCACTGTAACTTCAGTAAAAGGGATGTAAAATGAATAGCACAACCATTTATCTCACAGATCCAACATAATAGCTACTGTTCTTTTACATCTAAAGCATTAAAACTGGAAGTTTTCCATTAACATAGTAAAAAAGAAAAAAGGGCAGCTTATCAGCTTTTCTTGCTTATTGACTTCTTTATAACTTGTGTCAGAAAAAAAGTGACACTAAAATCTGCATTCAAGTGAGAGGCTGAAGAATAAAATGGGACTTCTTGAACATGTAACTTCAAAACTAACTAGCAAGAGACAACTGTTGATGAAAAAGCACACCCGCCCTGCTTCTAAGAAAATCTTTCTCTCAACTATGAAGAGATAGGAAAGTCTGAAAAAAAAACAACCCAAAACAATTTACATTTTAATACTGAATGAAAAACTCAACCCATATTTTCACTTGTTCTAAGCTTCCTTTAGAATCTGATAAGTCAGAAAAGATGTCCTCAACTCAGTATAGCTTTTAAACAGAGATTAAAGGTTGTCTAAACAAGAAAGGAATTAATCGTCCTTTCCCAAAGTAGCTAGATATCTAACAGGAGAAATGTAGGTATTATGCAGTCCCATACTCTCAATGTATTCTGCACTTAGTTTTTAAAAGCCAGTCAGAATAATATATTGCATTTCTCAAAAAATCCCAAACTTTTAAGATGACACACCAACTCTTAAGGATTTATACTTGCTGGCAGAATAGTGGTGTGTGTTTGTTTTTAAATAACCCAGAACATGAAGTTTTATTTCCACAGATATATTTGCATTGCTCTAAACCATCAGATAATGAAAAGTATTCTGAATATATACATACCTAATAAAGGTACAACACCAGAGGCTATGATGTATGGTACACACAGGGAAAGCAACAGAACAGAGATTACGGGTGCTGCCAGTTTACGGATTATGAAGTGTAAATCAATGTTACGAATCCCATTTGCATATACCTAAGAACAAGAAGTCAGAAGGAGAAAGGATCAATTAAAAAGCCATGCTTCCCACTTACATTAACAATTACAAGGTTTTACACAATTCTCCTTATGAGAGGAAACAAGTGTTTCCAACTTGAAGAAAACCACAATGGCCACATTCAAAGAAGGAAAAACTCCATACTGATCTACATTGGGGTTCCAGGAAATCATTTAAACAGTGCCTGGGAGAGCAACTTAATCTTGAGTAGTATCATGATTTGGTTGCAGGAGTGCAAGAGACCAACTGAAAGATCATTAAACATAGCTGTGGATGGTGGTTTTATGGATGATGACCTGAGATCGCTTTGTGCTGTTAGCTTGCCAAAAGAGGATCCTGTGTATGCCAGCAGAGCAAATCTATTAAAGTTGGTAACACGGGCAGAAAATAGGATTTTACGTTGTAGTTGACTGGGCAGAACAAAGCCTCTGCATGTGGAATCTGTGCCTGAAGAAAAGGCCTCCATAATTCTTAAGTTTCTGCAGCTACTATCAGGAGCCAAGGTCTCAACATGACTAATCACAGGAAAACACCAGTTCCAAATGGCTACCACATACAACTAGACAATGGCCTCTGTCCCACAGCCTGGATGCATCCATTTCTAAGGATGGCTCAGGAGAATGTGTACAACAAACAGCACCAGGGACAGTATTCAGAATGGAAGGAAGAGCTGTTGTATGCATGAAAAGGTACTCACAGAATTAAGATTAATTTCTCCAATGTGACACCTACAGAGATTAGTAAGTGGTTTAATATCTGGGACTATATGCTAGATTTGAGAGGCCACCTCCTGTACAGAGGTCAGGACATGCACCATAGCCATTACATATAAGACAGGGTTGAAAAGTTACTTTCTGACAAACAACTGAGACACTTCATTGAGACAGCAACCACAGAACTTTAAAGATTATTATCAAGAAAAAAACTTCTGCCAAAGAAAGCAACAGGCTGTGACTCAGAACTGCTCACAAAACCTGTTCTGTCTTTATAATCACAGGGGAACAGAAAGACTGTCTTTCATATGTACTCATCTATGAATGAGCTAATCTCTATAGCTGTGGAGAAGGCAGAAATTCTGTTCTTGAGTGGTGGACATAAATAATATCCAGTACTTGGGACACATGTGAATTCATCTGATGAAATAATGATGTTTCTCACTTTAATACAAACCTGATAAAATTGCATATATATACACTCCACAATTGCTTGATTTCACATTTCTGAGGTTTATTTGTTTTATTATTAAGTGTACCTTAATGGATTAGGCTATACAATTTAGAAGGATTCTACAAAACTAGTTGAGTTTTACTCGATTACTCAAATTACTCCATTACTACAACAGTAGCTCCATTTTCCAACTCACACATTCATAAAACATTAAAAATGTATTATATAGACAATATACACGGAAAATTTTCCCCTACCTGTTCAATAACAGTTTTCAACCACCACTGGGGACCCATCAGTGTTATGGCAGCAATTATTTTGGCATGCAAAACTCCAAGAGCCCAGTCCTAATTTTATAAAAGTGGACAGTTAGCATTAACATCTTTTTAAATAGTTTGACAACCAAAAGCTTTTAGAGCAACTTGCTAATATTACTTATAAGTGAAAAGACAATTATTTTTCTTTTTATATGGGATATTGTTTAAAAGATGTGACATCTTCTGCAAACTCATAAGAAAAAGAGGATACTCTCAAGCTTAACTGACATCTATAAAATACTCAGCTCTCTGGAACATGCTAGGCTTTTTTAATTCTTCTTTTAAATTTTAACAGTCCACAAAACCCTACCAGATGTGTGAAAAGCTAAACAAGGCAAGGCACTGTTCCTCAAAAAAGAATGTCATACTATTCAGGGAAGAATTTATGCTTTTTACATAATTTACAATTAGTATGGCATGTAATTAAAAGAACACAATTTAACAACAGGCTTCTAGTAAACTCTGCATGTCATGTGTCAGTCTCTTCTGGATTACAGATATTTGTGAAAAGTTCTTCAATAAAACCCACCCAAATTAGAATGCAAAGGCTGACAAGGGAAAACAAACAGCTGCAGAACTGGTAAGACATCATATGGTAATTAACTTTCTTAAAATGCTGGGGAAATGTATTTTCTTTAAGCAATTATTTAAAAATACAGCTTTTATTAGCATTAGTTACCCCAGATACATTAAAAAATTTAAGAACTTGTTACAAAAAAGTCCATGTTAAAGTTCCTATGTGTTTGCTCAAGCATGTAAACTTTGTATAACTATTCTCTTTTGTGAAAAATGGGAATTATTCCCTATTTCAATAGCTCCCTGTTAATTTAGAACAAGACTCAAATCCCACTGATCTGATGTTTTGAGGAAGCTCTGCCACATGAATGTAAAGTCTTCCAGTATATTTAACTGCAAATTTTTAAAGAACTAAGATGATCCTAAAGCATGTAAAAATTCCATTCACAGCATGTATCACCACTGAATTGAAACCTTGTATGAAAAAAAGTTCAGCTAAAACTCTTGCTGCATAACTGCAGGCAGAAAGCTTTCCAGAAAGGTCAGAGTATATACATCTGTGCTTAAGTGCATACAACTATACTAACTTCTGTATATATCTTTACAATTATGCTACTGAAAAAAAAAAATCCAATCACTAAAATGCAAAGACCCTCTAATGTCATCTCACAGAGTGCAGCTTTTCATACTTTGAATTCTAACCATATCCCTTTGGTTGAAATAATCCTCACATCCAGACTGGATGTCTTTGCCACATAGAAACACTTGCAGAAAATGCTCTGAAGCACACAATCAACATGACACAAGAACTTCCATACTCCTGAATTCTAAGTAAAGAAATGTATCAACAGCAGAAGAATGTGAGTAACTGACCTGCCAAGGATAGAAGAGAGGTGTTTGATCCAAAGGAACTCTCAAAGGTGCAACAATAACTAGTTCAAACAGAAGACCAAGTAAAAGCGGAACCACACCAGCTAGCAGTATAGCCACTATTAATGTCTTCATTATCTAAAAAAAAAAAAAACAAACCAAAGGCACCTAATTAATATCTTCATCAGAAGATTCTTTTAGTTTAAACTTCAAAATGTCATTTAAACTATACAGAGAAAGCTGGAGGGTAAAAAAAAAATACACAGACCTTTAACTAATACATACATACATACCCCTATAAATAAAGTTCTTACATACACAGTTTTGCAATGCAAGTTTTCAAGACTGGGTTCTACTCCAATGCTCCCTCCAGAAAAAGGAATAACTGTGCCTGAATATGTAATATTACTATACTTAGGCAAGAAATCTACTACAGAAATCTTCAAAATCAAAACTAAAACGTGGGATATAAATTTGTTGCAGTGGAGAGAATCTGAACTCATAACAATAATAAAAAATATTTAGAAACATTAATTTGAACAGCACAAAGATCCGACGAATTATCAAGATCTTCCTGAAAATATGCATCAAGCTACTTTGTAGGGACATGTTGTTCATCATCATCTGTCAGCTTTACTAGTTGTTTTTCTTACTTGATAATGTCAAGTTGCTAAATGAGTAATAGTTAAGCCTCCAGGTATATGTGAAAATGTATTCAAGGACACATCACACAGGGTAATCTAATGAAACATACTTTTAAAGGAAAACAGAAAAAAACCCAGGCACATACTATAAAAAACCATATATATATATATATATATATATATATATATATATATATATATATATATATATATATATATATATATATATATGCAAACTTATACTGATGGCTTAATATTGTGCTAAGTGGCTTCCAAAAATATGGTTAGCCTATGCAATGAGAATGTAAGCTGCAAAAGTTTCAAAACAGTCTGAAAAGGAAAGCATAATATACATAACAGAGTAAAACCTGGAAGCAAAACCGTTTCATTACAAGTTTCATTAATTACTGAATGAAATTACATGAAATGTTTTTCTCTGGACTCACCATGAGAGACCATTCTTTAACCTTCTGAAAAATCACTCGGCGACCCTGCGGCATCCAGGCGACCAGCACTGTCACTGCTCGGATAGTTAGCCAACATACATAAAGACCACACGCAGCTGTGTACAGCTCGTGGATTTTGGCAGTCCCCGTCCAAAATGACATTAACCATCGGCCAGCAAATACTGAAAATACAAACACTGTTAAATACAGTAATGCTTTTTGATGTATTAAGGAAGGATGCCTATTAAAAAATACTTACTAAATTTATTGTTAAATACTAATGCACAAATATTATTCAACATAAAGCAGCATTTTAATACTATACCCGTACAGCACGAATGCGTGAAGCACAATGTAAATAGTAACTCAGAGAATGCCAAATACATATGTGGAATTTTTCCCCCCTAAAATGTCATTACACGAGCAATGAGATCTGAACTACAGCAAAACATAGCACTATTCAGAACTCTCTGACAAAAATGGGAGACTCATTTGCTACATTTCACTTTTTAATCATGTTTCTATTCACTAGTATTATACTGGAATTATTTTACATAATAATATTAAAACCATAACACAGTTAATATCATTATTAATACAAGGAAGTAAAAATGTTCATGGTACAATGGTAGCCAGGTTACAAAAATCAAATGAGTTTCCATGTCTTAATTTATTCCAAATTATTTTTAAAAATACCCTACAAAGTGCTTTCGATTTGGTTAAAGTACTTATTCGTACAATTTTGGGAAATGGCATGTATATCACTTCAAAGTCTCCCAGTGACCTGTCATGATGACACCTTCAGAATATTTCATTGAAAAAGATACCATAGAAGAGCTGGTAACAACCTATATATTTTCCTTCTCTAAATGGCAAAGCAGGTGCAAGAGTTTTAAATTCTCTCTCTCTCTCAATACTACTACAGAGATTGTCTCAGCATTTGAAGCCCACCCTTAGAAGAAAATTACAACAAAAAAAAAAAAGAGATGTCAATCTCTGTCATTTAAATACAGGTATTATCTCTCATTATTTACATTTTAGATTATTAAAATATGTTGATGCACCTTTAAAAACAAGATATCATTTTCCATGCTTCCTCCTTTTAACTTAAAACAATAGTTTCAAAACATCTGCCACTGTTGAGCATGGCAATATGCTGAGGTTGTTTCACTGTAGTTTCACAATAATGGACTTACCTGGTAAGGTAAGGCAGATAAGACTAGCAATCAGTAATGTTATGCACATGAAAACAATCAAAAGAAATATCTGAAAGAGGAAAGAAAAAGAAACAGTTTATAAAGAAGTTATTTAACTAAAGCCAATCAAAACATAAAAATGTGTCATCGTAGAAACACAGCTAAACTAGAACACTCAAACACCAACTCACGTTTCACTGTATAAATAAATCAGCAACAAGAAACCTATCCACAGTATACAAAGCACATCTAGTGCTACTTACTTATTTTAAAAGTTCACATCAGTTGTCACAACAGTAAAAATTAACATTTGAATCCAGAATGACTTAAGGGTTTTGTTGTGTTATATTAAAAATAATCTGTTTCTGCACTGATCAGCATGACTTTCAATTAAAGGTTTCTCTGTGTGCCAGATATGCAAGACAGTGGCTTCACAACAAGGAAAAAGCTTGCTGAGAGAGTTCTTCCAGATGCCTTCAGGTTTATGTGACCAGCAAAGCTGGCAGCTAGTTAAGTCAGGTTTACATCTTACCAGAGAATTCTCATGTACTTGATCTCTTTAAGTATTTGTCTCTAGCACCACATGCTATGAAATTCTGTTTCACCAGTCAAAGCCACACAAAAAGCAATGGGGAAACTTAACAGCTTATCATAATAGACTACTGAGAAAGTTAAACCTGTAACACACATTTTCCTTGACGGGACTTTTTGGGACAATGTAGATCAGTCGTATCTCTACATTAGGATCTCCAGTACTGCTTAAAGAAAGGAAAATCTTGATTTTGTAAATTTTATTTTTTTTAAAAAAGATTTGATTTTTTGTACAAACTCATGTGATTTTGTAAACATTAGCCTGAGTGAAGAGGAATGATTCCACAATACCCAGCTACTTGCCAGGTGATAGCCATGTACCCTTTTTCACACAAAATACTCTCTCTAGGGTCAGGGGTCCCAAATGATTGAAGGAAGAGAACTGGAGTAGCTGACAACTGGACTGCAGACAAAAAAAAACCCTCAATGGTGAGGAAAACATGGTGTGAATTGCTTGGGACCAGTACTGTCTAAATAATTTGTTACTTAGGGAATGCCAGGGGAAAGTCAGTCCATGTGGGAATAAACAACACATGAAGGACTAAAGCCAGAATGAAGCTTTTGAACACTACAAACAGCTGTTTCTTGGATTAGTGAGAACATACAAGAGGAAGAGCAACTCCTGATTTGGACCTAAATAATGCACAGGCAGCCAGTCACTCTTAGGAGAGACGCAGCACTGACAGTAACTGCAATATATTCAAAGATCTTGCAAATCTCCCTGAAGTTGCCGCAGCAAACAGTAAACTAAAAATGGCTTCCAGAAGATGGAATAGAAATAGATCAGTGTGTGTGTGTGTGTGTGTGTGTGTGAATAAATCAAACCAATCCAAACCAGACCAGAAAATGGATGAACTTTGGTAAGTGAAATTCAAAACTACAGCCAAAGGGATTTCAGAAATAGCATACCAAAATCCACGAGGAGTAATTATAAATTTATTTGTATAGATAGGGTGTTGGTTTTTTTAATTAAAAAGGATCAACAATAAAGTAATAAAATCTAAAAATCCTCAGAAGAAAGTCTGCAGACTCTGCTGACAACAGTGGATTATGAAAGGAACGCTAAAAGGAATATAAGGCAGTAGCAGGAAAATTCAACGAATTCCATGCATCCGCATTTGTTCAAGAGGCATTCGGAGGTTTGTTTAGAAAAGAAATGAGTTGGAAGAGTTATACAGATTGTTTGATAAAACTGATGATAGTTTATTCTCTTATGTAGAATACTACTACTACTAAAAAAAATTCTTATCTTTTAAGATTAGCAGTATAAGCTTAATTAAATAATAAAAAAAAAAAAATCAAAACCACAGGTTTTTACCACATGCTTATTTGTAACTGAAATAACAAAGGATCAGTTCTGTTGCTTGCTCAATCCGTATGGACATGATGAGTGCATTCTAGTAGAACACATTCTTACATAATAAAAACTGAATATAAACCACCTTCACTTCAAGGTTCTTACAACTTGGATAAAATGAAGGGGGGGAAAAAAAGAAAAAAGAGCACAGAAAAGATCAGGTATTTAACACTGGGGTTTTTTTCCTTCTCAAATGCTTAAAATCCCAACTGAGAAACTAATTAAAATACAGCACTGTTCCCTAATGTAAGTCTGTGTGGGAAACACATTTTGATTAAGATGAAGTTATCAAAGTAGAACCAAGGTTAGTATACTAAAAATTACAGCTGAAGCACCTACAGTGATGCTGAGTGATTCATTACTTAAGTCTTTCTAACAAGTAGAAGAAGGGACGTAAAATTGCATCAGTGAGTTACCATGTGTCTGAGATTGTGCAAGTGCTTGAAAACAATCTCTTGAAAACAGTGGATCAGATTTTCTATTAATTTCCACATTCTGTCGAATGTCTCCAAAGAACTACTTAAAATATCTAGATGAAGGTAAGCAGACCAGAAAAAAAGAGTCTTTGGCAGCTGAATATGAAACTGCTTAGTTATTATCACCAGGTCAGCAACCCAAATTACTGAAAGCTTATAGTATGATGATTTTAGCACATGTCCTTATCCAGAAGCATCCACAAAAATAACTCATATAAAGGTATTTCTAGAAAGTATTTAATGAGTCCCTAGGTTAACACAGCCCTTACTTGAGAGTCATTTTAGAGGGTAAAATCAGGAATCAGGTATAGGGAATTATTTCCCACCTCAGCCGCCCTGACCCATCCCAAAGCCCCAACTTCAAACACCCAGAAGCTCAACAGTATCCTAAAATGCTTCCAAAATTTGCTTGCGGTTCTACTAGGTTGAGAGAGGGGAGCTGGTGAGAGTATGGTGAGAAAGAAAAAGCTTTATTTTATACTTTGTCATGAGAATTCTGGTAGAATCTCCATTTTAAGAAAACTTCATAAGCAATACTGCATTGTACTAACTTTGGCCATTACTTCCACTCTTGAGCTATACCTGGAACCATAGTAAATGAGTTGTATCTAAGTTTATATTTATTAACTCAGAGTTCTGGTAACAACAAAACAATTTATCTATGTATTATTCTAGAAATTGAAGTATTTGCCAACAACAAACTGTATGTATCCAGAACTTTCAAGTATTGTAACACCTTTCTGTGTTTAATATAGATGCAATAAAAGTTCTCCATTACATTCTTTAATAAAGCAAAATACCTTAAAATACACTTAGGCTACAAGACTGAAGTATGCCCTCTTGAAAGCCATGCCTCCTGAACTACCTGTTTGCTGGGGAGTTACTCTGTTTCTCTTCATTACCAACAATTAGGAAAATAAGAACATGAACTAATAGATAATACACAACAATTATGGTAATTGAAGGTCTTAAGTTATAGGCTGAAAAAAAGCTGTATACGAGAATAACTCTACTTTGTAAAAAGCAGAAATACACAAAACAACATGACCCACCACTTGATTTCTGGTAACATGTGGGCCAAATTTGTGCCTTTCCCTTTTCTCTTAATGCGTTAGATATACCCACCCTGAGCGGGAATTTTAAAGGCCTACGATAAGGCTGGAAACCCACAGGTCCTCCTTGTTGAAGTATGGCTTGATGGGCTGCATGAAGACCTTCCCCCACAACTGGAATGGCATTATTATTGCGAGCATGCTGGTTGTTAGCTTGCTGGTTTGCATTGTTTTCATTCTCTTCCTGGTCACCAAGAAGGTAAGAATGGAGATCCCTGTAACAATCAAAGTTTCAGTTTTGTTCCGTTTGATATGAATGATAACCTTACAGAAAAAGAGTCCGACCCAGAATGTGCACAAGCTGCATAAAACTTATACAGGCAGATTCTTGATAAAGTAAAATAAACCATTTTCTGATAATGTACTTAATGTCATCCTAAACACAGAATTTAGAAGAAAAATCTGAGTCTGGATGTAAATTAGAACAGTGGGAATACAGCCACAAATAAATTACTTACCTGTTTGACTGCTTTAAAAACATGGTATTAAAGTTGTGCATATAAAAGGAAAATTGCATCGATATTTCAGTTCACGTAAGCAGGCAGTTCAACTGCCAGCTTTTATTTTACTGCTTCTAAGCTCTATTGGAAACAATTGCCTTCAAGCCTAAGCTGTACAAGGACAGTATTGAACTGCTACAGACACATTTTCCACAGTACAGTCAGGGAGAGTTTTTCAAGAAGATTCTATATTGCTCAAAACCTGTTCAGAGCTTTCCAAGAACATCACCGTAAAGGGAGTCAATCTACTTTAAAAAGTATTCTGTTGATATTTCTGGCATACATCAACCACAAGCAGACATTTATTTGAGTCTGATTAAAAACGCCTAAAACCAATATGAACATTTAGAATCTGATTTTCCTCAGCTTTAGCAGAATTTTTATTAGCAGTAAGATGCATGAAGATATTCTACTGGCAAACAATGGAAACATTTTTCACAGCAGTCTGCTTTTTAAGAAAGGCAAGGGAAAAGATTTTCATCTTTGCTCAATTAAAATTGCTGAAGAGATTTTCACAACTATTACCAGCTGCAACAGCAGAGAAAGCAAAGATATTTCTATCATCATGTCCAAAATTCTCGTCATACTTAAACACTATCAAAGCATGGACAAATTAAAACTGTAAGTTTCCAAAATGCAAACTAAGAGAACAGGGTGGGGAGAGTTTCCTTATGAAAAGCTAAAATAAATATTTTGGATTGCAGTGGAAGACAAAAGTCTTCCACTTATCTCAGTCTCAGATATAGCAAAAAATCAATCTTTGTTTTAATAGTGCTGCGTTGGGACAATCCACAATGAACAAGACATGATGAGAGAATGACAATATACTTTGAAGTTAAATCTAAAATTTTATGGAAACAAAATCAACCTAATTTTTTTCTTGGCTAATGTGGCAAACAACATATGAATTAAAAAATAATTTCAAGTTCTAGAGCTCTGCCTGGCAGTCTAAATTAAAGAACCTCACTTTGTATGAAGATTTATCTGACAAGTATAGTTTTATCCTTCTTTAGAGACTTTTAACTTGAAAATCTCCAATTTAAAAGGCACACACTTTTTCAGTTTAGTGTTCTAAACTTTTGTTTTCTTCTTCTTATAGTAAGAAATGCATGACTCATGGAAATGAACTGCTGACACCTCTAATTTTTCCATATAATAGGAAGTTAACAAGCTGTTAGTGGTACTATTACAGATTTTTTTTCTTTCTAACTAAGCAAATGCTGTAAGAGCATACCAAAAGAATTACTTGTCAAGAAGCAGGTACAACTATTCCTTAGAAGAAGAAAATAACTACAGAAGTTTTATATCACATATTTATCTGTAAAATAGCTTGCTTGTTAGGTAACTCTCCGGAAAGCAGGCTGCTTTCACGGTGTTCTGGAATCCTTGAACTCCAGAACACATGGTAAAAGGCTAAGCTGGACACAATGTTTGTAGTTGATTTTGGTTTTCTGTACTTACAGCAAGTATCCAGCAGTAACAGTCCATGCTCGTACAAGACCTTTCAACCACTGTCTTGTATGTCCTTGTTCTAGCAAAGCTGGAAGCACTACCTGAAGCAGAAGAAGCTCTAGGGAAAGCTCACTTACTGGAGCATCACTAGAAATAATAGGAAGAGCAGAAAGTCAGACATGAGGAACATTCTGATAGTGATCTTTCACACTGAGTCACATTAACACCACCACAATAAAATAAAATACACTGGATGCCAACAGGAACAATTCTTAAGTTTTTTGCTGTCATTTTTCTTTATATACTATTCCGAGGTGAAGTGTTCGTGAGTGTTTAGGCATTAAGACAGAAAAAAATGTTGACAAGGATTGTATCAGAATATGATTTGGTCTTCTACTTGCTTTTATCATTGCTGTTTCAGTTATTGCTCAGAAAGAGAAAGATACTGGTATCATTTAAAAGACACAGGTACAGATATTGTTTTAGTCTCAAAGCAATGATAATCAGGAATGAGTGTGAAAACAAACAAGACAGCAACTTCACTATCAAGAAGTTGAAGGGGAAAGTGTTCTAAGGGCACATAAAAGCCTAATAGCTATCATCATGGAAGTAATATAAAATGCCTTTTATTTTTCTTACTGGCTTTTTATTTTGATGCATCCACATCCTTTACATTTTTATTTTCTAGAACAGTGAAGTTTATAGATTAATTGAAAACAAAAAAGTTACATACCAGTGTCACACTAATGCTCAAAGAGTGCAAATACTTTTTTTTCTAGTTACAGGGAGACTGAAAAAACATCTTTTAAAAAATAAGCGCTTACCTGTAAAGCATAACATTATATGGAAGAAAGTTAGGCAGAAGATATTTAATAATGCGTATAGGAAGCCACAGCATGAGCAGTACAATTGATCCAAAGACAATCTGGAACAAAGAAGTTAGAGGTTAGTCCAAATAGCAGAAACAACCAAACACAGCTCCCTACCAGTCCCTCTGACATGTTGCTTGTGTGTGATGGGTTAACCCTGGCTATCAACCAAGCATCTACCCACCTGATCACTCATTCTCCTCTGTAGCTGAATGGGGAGAAAATACAAGGATGGCAAGAAAACTCATAGACTGAAATAATGACAGTTTAACAGAGAATGCAAAAGCTGAGAAAAAGCCTTGATGCTGTGCAAGCACTCTTCAGCCACAGCCAAAACAGCAGTGTGTTAGCAATACTGTTTCAGCCACTAATACAGTGCAGGATATGGGCCACTATGAAGAAAACAAATATATTTATATATATTAAATGAATATATAAATAAATACAAAAAGCTCCATTCCCTATTCCAGCATGAGGCTGGTAAAAGTTCTGAATTAATTAGCTAAGTAAATTAGAACTGTGAGGGTGTTAAGGCACTGGAACAGGTTGCCCAGGGAAGCTGTGAATGCTCCATCTCTGGCAGTGTTCAAGGCCAGGTTGGGCAGAGCCTTGGTTTGGGTGACATGGTTTATGTGAGGTGTCCCTGCCCATGGCAGGGGGGCTGGAACCAGATGATCTTGAGGTCCTTTCTAACCTAACTATTCTATGATTCTGTGATTAAAAGGTGAAGTTCAAGTAACCATCACCTCTAACACAGTAACAGAACGTATCTTTTAAGACTCTTCAGTAACAAGCAGATCTTTGCAGTGTATAGGGGAGGCAATGTATGACATTTTCTTCCCAAATAAAATTTTGAAAAAAGTCCTTACCACTGATAAGATAAATCTCCTGAGATGTCTATAAATGGGCAAGTGAATCATTTCCTGCACAGGATTAAAGTCTGGATCATTCAAATTCCTGAGAAACCATAAGACACCAGGTCTCAATACCTGAAAGAAGAAATAGAAAATGATATATGAAGAGAAAATTATCTTTCTATTTTTTGGTTTTGATTTTGCGTAAGACTGCTGCAATAAATAAGTTTTAAACGTAATAAGGTTATTTGTTGAACAATGTTCAACAAAATGGTATATAGAACAAAGAAAGCATTATCAGAAAGACATAAAGAAGCAATAACCAATTACAAGCTTATTTCTCAAGTGTTAATCAAAAAGAACTGAACTATATTTAGATTCATTTGCAGTCAACACCTATGTTTAAGGACTCTCTGTAACTAAAAACCTGTAAATAAAATATACTCTTATCATCATTTCCCAGTGCAGTAATTAACAGTGTGACCCTTTTTACATAAGGTTGAAATCCAATATACACAAACAAAACACAGTACCAGCAATACGCATATGGGAAATATTTAACCAAAAGTTCAACATCCAAGGTTCTCTGTGTTCCATACCAATCTTGTTCTTACGGACTTACCTCTCTCAATAAAAGGATGAAGGATGCAAAATAAAAGACGTAAACCATCCCAACTAACCAGTGCAGAAACATTGTGGTACCTGGGGCAGACTGAAAGCTCAATTCTCTATCTTTCAAAGTGGCATCAAACATCTCCTAGAAGATAAGAAGTAAACAAATATGAATAAAGTTTGGCAGTCTTCCACAGTTACTCATTTTGTTTCCCCTACACTTCATATATACTACTAGGCATTTAATTTAAATGTCTGCCTTGTTCTAACACATAAATAATTATAACAATTAGGAAAAAAAGAGGGAATAATTTAAAATAAAAACAGCAAATAAAGATAGATTTCTGATCAATTTCTTTCTTCTGACAGAAAGAAGTAAACTCAAACACTAACATACACTACGTAAGTTACAAACCAGCTCAAACGAAGTGGCACTGTGGTGGAAGCAAATACTTATTCCCTTAAGTAAAATTCTATTTCAACTAAGACCAGAAGAAATTAATTTTCTCCATTTCAAATCAATCAGAAACACTGTCTTTCTCAATTCAAAGTAAACATAGCACCTATCTTGTGCAAAACAGAAAGAGACTGGATAACTATTAAAATATGATGTCATTACCATTTTCCATAAGATGGCTACATAAATAAGTTTATTCAGTACACAAGTTTGCATTTGTATCTAGTAACATAAAGGAAAACAAAATTAGCATTAAACAGTACCTAAAAATCTCTTTCCTGCTCGAAGCACTAAGTTCATAAAAAGAGAATAGTGTTGTCAAACTCTTTAACAACTCTGTTCTCAACAAAACTTTTCCATTAAATATAAACACTGTTAAAAAAGATTTTATCCCATTTACTTCCATTCTTACCAAAGAGCATATATCCAGCCACCAGCCACAGATGAGAGGAAACACACCAATTTCAACCACTACTAACAAAGAAACCTTTAGGAAAAAAAGAGAAAAAAAACATCTCAATAGTTTAACAGAAACTGCTAAGACAATTATAATGTAAGCTTAAATTGAGAGGATTTTTTGCTACACGCACACACACACAGGATTACCTTGACAACAATATAGCAAACTCCTAATAAACGACGTGATCGCTGGAACTTAACAAGAGCTGCCAAACCCTGAACAGTCTTGTCAAGAAAATAATACTGAAAAATCCTTTATAATACAGTTTGATTAACAGGAAACACTATATTACGTGGCTTTTATAAACAGAAAATTTTATAAAAGACAGCTCTGAAAGAGGAAGTATGTATTTTATTAGGGTTCTATTTTTAAAATTGCCCATAACTCTGGAAGTTACAACTTGGATGTGCTGGATAACTCACGTCAACATGCATCTAAAACAAGCAAACAAATACTAGCACCCTTCTTGAATTAAGCACCCAAAAGTTCTCTCAAGAAATAAACAGTTGCCTTTGAATATGTCTGCCATGAGTAAGGATGTTTCAAAACTGAAGGCCTGTCTTAAATGGTAGCTTTCCTTTTTATTCAGTCTGAAACAAATTCACACCTTTTCCAAGAAGAGCTGGATGCATATTATACTTAGGGGACTTGTTTTGTTCTCTTTTAGGAAGTAAACCAGAGACATGCCATCAACTGTTTTACCACATTTGCACTGGACATTGGTATAGTGTGTCTGAAGTTGATGTTAGCTTTTCTTAAACAGAAAATTGCTAACAAATGTTTATTCTTTCTAATTGATTTCCGGATAGTCCCTTTAAAAACATACAGCTCAAATGCAGACATTTTACTCGCGATCAAATCCTTCTAAGCTTTCAGGACTCTGCCGTTGCTTAATGTTCTCTGTGATATCACCTGAAAGAAGTCCATGCTGCAAATTCTCAGTGGTTCAGAGACATGAAAGAGAAACTAGAGCAATCTGCACTCTAAGGATCTGACAAGATCAAAAAGATGTGAATAAATTTCCCATCATACCTTACATGTTTTCATAAGCCCATTTATCTTTCAGCTGAAAGTACGTAGCCCACAGCAATTGTGTAAGGATTGTGAGAGAAAAAACTAATGATTCTACCCTCCTCAGACAGACGAGATCTTTTCTTCTTATTTCACCGAAACAGCAGAACAAAATGGTAACTGCATCTATATCATGTCTGTGCCTCCTCAAAATACAGCCAGAAAATTTATTTACATGTAAACTCTAAACCAAGTAACTACTGACAAAAGGATACATGGCAAACAATTAAAGTCACTGCTAGCAGAACATATCCGACTATAGTTGTAATCAGGCCTTCAAAGTGAGATGCTTGAACCTGGAGGGGAGGTAAAAAAAGGTAGTATTTATAAGTCTTTTAAGAGATTACACCTCTTTCTTATGTAATTAAGATAAATCCCAAATCTCAACTCTTCCAAGAAGAACGCCATTTTTCTTTAGTTTTAACACATTTTAATAATCTACTACTTTTTTTGGTATCACCAAAAATAGAAAATGTTTGTATTTTCGGGGAAAGCCTGACAACTACTTTCTTCGAACATGAAGCAACCTCTATATATGAAATAAAAAGTGTCACCTTACAACACTAGCTTTTGCTACCTAGTATCATCAACTATGAAAATTACTCAGTACACAATTAAAAATATACACGGGGAACGAAAGACTCTTAAACCCCCCTCAAAACATATGCAGTTTTTTTGTAAAAGGAAACATCGCTTGTAATGTATATAATGGAGGAAGTGGGAAAGAGTAAGAGAACATTTTTAATCACAGATTAAAAAACATGAGGAGAAAAAATGAGACACTCCAGGTGACTTTTGCAATCACAAATGTAAGTAGAAGGATGCTGTAAAAATATTGTGACTAAATAAATAGTGGCAGGGTTTTTTTCATTTTGACACTATAAACCAGTACTTACATACTCTTCAAAGCCCAGGCCAACAATGGAGAAATGACCAATATGGTATGGACAAAATGCTGCATAATACAAGTGGGAAGAAAGCAGAAAAAATAAGACCATGAAACAGAGCCTTATTTACAGGATGTGTATAGTAACATGGCAATTATTCTATTTCTCATCAATTTTGGGAAAGCTACTGAAAAAAATTACTTTCTATGTTAATATTTGAAAGTATTATATTACTATAATTTTAGAAAACACAATCAGATCAGAATTCACACTGTAAGACTATAAACAATACAAACCTACACAGAAAAAGATGACAGTCTTTTAGGGTTTTATTCATCTTGCTGTGTGTAAATTAATTCAATTTCTCAGTCTTATGTACTAGGCTGGTATGGGTTTCACAGACTGCTGTAGGAACCTGCCCTGTATATTTACTCTTTCCCATGCACTAAAAGGCTTAAGTAGCCATTTAGGGTCAGGTGGGACTTGATTTAGCAAGTTTCAGTTTTAGTGCTTTAATTCTTAAGAATACTGTGAAACATGTAAGCCCTGCAGAAATCTGTCAACAGGAAGAGAAGATGATGGGGAAAAAGACAATGCTCCAATGAAGGGATGAGGAGCAACTGAGAAGTCTTTACTGTGACTTAACACACTAAGGACAGTTATAATCCCTGAGAGCTCACTCCTGCCAATTTGGAGGTCTCAGGAGGAATGAATAAAAAACCCCACAGCACTTTCCCCATTTTTGGACACCTGTGTATTTACAACAGGATCAAGTAGTTCTTCTATCTCTCTTTGTGGTCTTTTAACCAAGCCACAGAGGACTACAGAATACAACATCTCTTTCCTACAGGAGTAGGAGTCAGTAATGAAGTAAAGGGCTGCAGTAACTGCAAGCTTTTATTTTCACCTTTATTGCCTTCACTGTATCATGATAATCAACTCCAGGCACTACTGCAGACTAAACATACCCTCAAATGAAAAGCCTGATGATTTTCTCTTTCCTCCTAATTTCCATATGACTGACACATTTAAAAAAACCAAAACAACCCAAACCCTAGGAAAAGACTGCAGAGGGCATATATTACCCCAGTCAGTTTTCAGAAAGTGTTAATTTATGCCCCTTTCAGAGGAATCAACAGTTACCAGGAAGAGCAAAAATATAAAAGATAAAGAGAGGATTTGAGCTCTCTTCCTGCCCCATAAGAACAAGAAAAAGTGAGGAGGGGAAAAAATAAATAAATATCAGACTCCTATAGACATCGGACTCATTTTATCTTTTTGATAGTGTTTTATGAGATTATAGTGCACAATTTATAATGCTTTTTAAGTAACTTTCTTTAAATCAGAATTTCTAATAGATAGCTTTTAATGAAAAGTGTGAAGAAGTACAAACTCCTCTGAGCACTAAAGTGAGCTACAAAAATTAAGAGAAAAAAAATAAGAATTAAGAATTAAAGAATTAAGAATTAATTCTAAAGAATTAAGAATTAAAATTAAGAATTAAGTCCAATTTAATTAACTTGTCCAAGAGAACATCACAGGAGAATTTCTGGACTGGCAATTAAGGTTTCAAATGCTTTCCTTCCATCTTATCTTCTAGAAAAGACCTCCTAAGACATCTAAACTCACCAGGACCATAATTAAAATTAAGAGATTTGGCAGTTGTAAATTAGGCAATATTACTTAATAGGAAAGATACTAAAAATAGGCTTGAGAGGCACATATTAAATTTCCAGAACTCCTGCTCGCTTGCTTGGGAGAGTCATTCCCCTTCTCTACCTGTTAGTTTCCCATTTGTTAAAGCACACTTATTGTTCCTGAAAACACATCTATATGACAACTTCATTAACTATTCTTGTTACTAATTTAGTTTAAATCAAGAATTTAGAAATTTCATAGTTATTATCTACTTCTTAAAAAAGCCTGAATTTTTTTAGTAACTAAAAACCTAATTAACTTGTGAGAACTACAGATTAAAATAGACTACGTATCAGAAATAATTCCAGTATTTTCCAATTCTAATTAGAACAGTTACAGTTTCTTGTGAATTAAATATACATAATATTTCTTTTTATTTTCTTAATCAGCTGATTCATTTAAATAACTAGATGCTCAAATCACTGGTTCAGTACATGAGCTTTACTCTGCTTATTTATCTACAGTATGACTTCAGTTTTTAAAGTTCAAACTCTTCTGCCAAGAAAGACCACTGAAAAAACCCATGCAACATCATCAATGTATAAAATGCTCCATCTTGCCACAACTATGCTATTGCTTCTACACACAGTTCTGTCAAATTAACAACACTAACAAGGCTCAAGCACCATAATCCAAAAGCTTTTGTTGCGGAACAGGTAAAGCGGAGGCACAGGGAAGAGCTGTTACTCTCTCAGGTTACTCAACAGGTGTAAGATACCAATAAGAAAGCATTTCTAAATTTGTTACCTCTCTTTCTGCAGTAAAACCAGAGTGGAAATGAAAATTTCCCCTACATATCAGCAGTAAATATGAAACAGGAATTCCAGAAACTTTCAAGGGGGAACTTACTGCTATGTACAATGCATATTATCCTAAGGCAGGTATCTTATCCTTTTAGGGTTCAAATGATTGAGAAATATACACCTATGATTTGGGGATTTATATACACACACATATATGTGTCTCTGGGAAGGAGAAAGAAAAATAAAGTAAAATACACAACTGATCAGAATTTACTATTTTCTAAAATTAATCAAATTTGTATGAACTAAGGAAAGTTGTTCCATAGTAATTTTTGACACAAAATGGAGATACATTTGACAGCTCTATAGAGTCAGCTACATTCTTACCCTGCTCCCTCTCAGTTTGAGCTGAAAAAAATGAATTCTTGATGGAAAAATGGATTCTTGATGGAAAAAGGGATTTAACTATATCTAGCAAAAAATGTAAGGAGAAAAAAAAAAAAATCTGGCCATTCCTAAAAGTACTTCACTTGCTCACTAAATTAAATTCCAGGAGTTTCCTCCTTTAATTTAATAGTATTCAAATATTATTTTCCATGCTCTGGTTGACATCATTAAGCTTTTGGTAGATTTCCTATTTTAAGCCTATTAGCTTAAAGGAACTAAAATGACAAAACTAGAAGCAACAAAGATTTATTATTCATATTCTCAGCTTGTTTGTGGTTCCATTTTTAGATGTCCCCACTTTATCTATTCTGAAAGAATAGCTTTAAAATTAACCTGCATTACTGCTACAGAGAAGGATCTTTATAAAACTCAGGAGCAAATGATACTTACCAAACACAAGTATGAACAATGTATTTAAAGATACCACCCAAAAAACATGTTCCTGCAAAGGGTATGGGAGAAGGAGGAAGGAAGATGACAGTTAGTATCAGTCATTTAAGTACACAACTTTAGTTTTGTATCTAAACTTCTTTCAACTGCCTATTATTACCAGAAATTGCACATCACTTGTCAGAGCCAAGAAATTCACTCTTACACAAAGACCAAAACATGCAGGACAGATTACGAAAGCATCTGTTCACATTCATGGACATTTATCTAGATGACAGTACTTATGTTTGCTTTAATACTCTTATGTTTTTAAAGTAAGCTTTTATTTTAAAATCTATATGAACAGTTCCACCCTCAAAAACAATTACATGAAATATATGTAATTGTTTTATAAATGAGAAAATGTTCATATTTAACAAATATAATAAAATTAATAGTGATATAAATTAGAATAATATTCAAGAAGGAAAAAATTCTATGAAGGAATAAAAAAACCCCAAACCAAATTAAGTCAATTTAAAATCCAGTTTATGGTAAAAATTCACTAGTGGTAGTTATGGTGGTATTAGGACAAATCACAAGAGTCTGAATGAGACCACTATATTAACCATAACATAAGCAAAACTTGAGGCTAGAACAGATGTGTATTTTCAGTGTATACAAGGGAGTACATGATCCAAAGCTACCTATGTCTTTTAAGAATCTCCACTTGTAAACTGCACGAGAGTAGATTCAGACTGGATACTAGGAAGAAGTTTTTTACTGTGAGGGTGGTGAGGCACTAGAAGAGGTTGCCCAGAGAAGCTGTGGCTGCCCCAACCCTGGCAGTGCTCAAGGCCAGGTTGGATGGGACTTTGAGCAACCTAGTCTAGTGGAAGGTGTCCCCACCCATGGTAAGGGGGTTGGAACTGGAGGATCTTTAAGGGTCCTTTTCAACTCAAACCATTCTATGATTCTATTCTGAATACGTATTACATAAAAATAGGGCCTTCAAATAGAATGATGTAATTTTAAAACCTAGTTTTACTTTAAAAAAAAATAAAAGAGCCTTCTATAGAAATTCTTGAAATGCAGGATTTCACTTACTAAAAAAACTAGAGATCCATCAAGTCCAAGCATCTGGGAAAATAAGAAAGTTGGTTTTTTTAATTCATCAGGAAAACTAAGCAACACACATCTAAAATAAGTTTCATAGAAGTCTCTTTAACACCAACTTTTTATGTCCAATACAGGCCTTTTTTTTTTTTTCCTAATTGCTCAACCAAGAGAACCAGGACATAAATTCTTACAGTAAGTTCTCATTCAACACAGTAAACTCAGTTGATCAAAAGCACTGATATACATGTGGAATATCTTAATACACGTGTACTTATATGTTGCAGACCATACAGATAATCAATTTATAGGCTATTTCTCTCTAAGACTTTGAAGACTGACAAAGATCTTCTACATTCATAACATTTTAGTGACTGAACTGTTGTTTAAACACACTTTTAAACAACATTAAAACACAAGAGCAACATTATTTTTTTTTGCTTCCTAATTGCAAGGTATCAGTTTATGTTGCACTGAGAAAATCGGAAGGTTTGTATTTTACCTTCATTGTATAAAAGCAACTAGTAACAGGTTAACGTTGCTACACTATGTAATTAAATTTAGAGCAGAAGTGGTCTACAGCTAGGGAAGACAGGAATCAAATCCCATCACAATGAACAGCTGTTACGGGAAGCATCCACAGAACAGGCAGAAGTAAAGCATCTAGTGAAAAAAAGTAACAAAAATCTCTCCTTTCCCCTCCACTTTGCGGTTTTCTTGCTATTCCAATACAGACACTTCTACTCCATGATTACTGCTGTGAAGAACCAGGAGCAAGGCTATATTTTTTTAACCAGGATTTTGCACTAAGTTACATGTAGTTCACAAAATAAAACAAGATGCAAGTATTTTCAAAAATTCAGAAAGCTTGCATACGATTTTCACAAGATGAAATAACAGAAAACTCTACCCCACTTCTGATGCTAAATGCCAAGTAGATG
This sequence comes from Lathamus discolor, assembly GCF_037157495.1. Classification (NCBI taxonomy): domain Eukaryota; kingdom Metazoa; phylum Chordata; class Aves; order Psittaciformes; family Psittacidae; genus Lathamus; species Lathamus discolor. The sequence continues at coordinate 86,100,588 of NC_088885.1, forward strand.
GCTATTGCCTATGCCAGCATGTAGGATGGGAAATGGTTATGAAGCCAATTTACATTCCTGGAGAGGCATCAAAATATTTTCAATTAAGAGTACATCGACATTTCCCAGCACATAAACTGGGTTCGGAAACATAACACTTTCATTTTGAGATCTGCAGCAGAACAGTTCAGTAAACCTGAATTTATGTACGCCCTTTTTCACTCAAAATCTTTCAAAACAAGAATTTTTCACTAGATACAAAACAAAGTTGAAGACCTGTCACTTATGATGAAAAATTTATTTCTACTACACGGCAATCAGGGCAACAATTGTATCACAGCCTGGGAACACAATGACTAGTTTTACAACTGTTTGCCCATAGGCACTAGTAAATGATGCTGGTAAATCCCACGAAGCTGCTCTATCTACCTTCAAGTAGATTTTGCTGCGTGTGGTGGACTTTGAATTCAAATGTTGGCTACCTCTAAACCAGCTACAAAAAACTAGCTCTTGAGTCTCTACACTACTCTATGATTACAGTGTACATGATTTCATGCTTTAATTAAGGGATTTATGATCCATAAACAAGACAGATGCATTATATTAAAATGCTCCATAACGTTTTAAGAAATACATTTGTCTTTTGCAAATACATAAAGTAGTTTACTGCTTTCATGAATACAAAGATTAAGCATTAATCTACATACAACACCTATGTGCTCCTAATCTGGCCTAATATCCTCAATGCAAGCTGCAATTAATTTCTAAACCTGACCAAGTTGAAAACTTCAGAAAAGTCTGTGCTTAAAATAAGTCTTGTTTTAAGCTGCTGCTATATTTCAAATCAAAGAAACACCTTTTGGATAGTTAACAAGTAGCATAATAACATTTAGCTTTTAAATACAATGAGTTTTAGATCACTAAAGCCTCTTGCTGATAGTTTTCACACTACAAAATGGTATCAATATTTACCCCAAATGGATTTTAACACAGCAATAATACAAATAATTTCAAATATGGGTCTTGATTATTCAATTCAACAAAATGATTCTTACTCACTCGCTCCCAAGTAAGCTCTTCTGCTGCTCGATCCCATTCCAAAGCATTCCAGTTCATATCATCTGAGGAAACAATGGCCATTTTTGCAGCTGTTAGACTCACCCAAAATAAGATGCAACCACTCCATGCTATGTTTTAAATGAACAAAAAGACTTAACATAACATACAACTTATAATATTCAACTTATAACTGCTGACAGCTTTTCTCCAAGCAAATGATTCAGTACTCAAAAGAAATACATGAATTTTACAAAAACAAGGGTTAATAATAAGCTGAAGTAGGAATTTTCACAGCTTCCTTGAATTATGTATGACAGTTCTGTTTTCGATGGTTTCACTTTTATTTCCAAAGAACTAGAACATTACTGTTTTGAGTCACCTGTTACCTTGTGCTCCATTGTTTGCATCTGCTGCATCTTCAACTACAGCATCTTCTTCATCTTCATTATCCTCCTCCTCTTCATCTACTTGTTCTTCTTGAATTTCAGGGTTCTCACCTACAACTGCATTCTCAGCAGCTGGGTTAGCAGGTTGATCCAGCACAGCATTTTCAACGCCTCCATTGACAACAGCCTGAGCCTGCAGAAATACGATTTAGTATTCAGTTAAATTGATCAACCTCACTCCATACATTTATTCTGCGTATAGAAAAAAAGTAAGAGCATTTTAAAAAATTTTACTAATGTCTTTTTCTAGACAAACATTAGATTTGGGACTACTAAACCTTTTAAAAGGGGAAGATAAAAACTCAGACTTCTTCACAGAAAGCTGAGATTGGAAAGAGCCTTTAAAGATCACCTAAGTCAACCCAACCCAAAGAATGGTCAGCTATAGCAAGTTGGTTGGTCCTGTTTGCAGTTGGCTTTTGACTGTCTCCAGGGATGGAGACTTTACAACCTCCCCCAGCAACCTGTTTCAGTAGTTGATCACACTTACAGAAAAGGAACAAAACTCAACAAAACCCCAATCAAGAAATAAAACCCAAACAAACAAAAAAAAAACCCCAAAACCAGTATCCAGACTGTTCTGGTTGGTTGGTTTGTTTGGGGGCTGTTTGTTTCTTTGTTTGCTTAGGGCTTTTTTGGTCTAAATGAAATTTCCTGTGTCCTGATTTGAGCTTACTGTCTGTTGTTCTGTCACTCAATTCTACCAAGAAGACATTGGCTCTGTCTTCTTTACATCTTCCAATCAGGCATTTATACACACTGGGAAAGTGTACCCTGGCCCTTTTCATGTCCAGGATGAACAGTTACAGCTCTCACAGCCTCTCATAGCATGTCAGATGCTCCAGTCCTTCATCTATTTTTGTTGGCTCTTAACAGCATGCACTCCACTATGCCCATGTCTCTTGTACAAGGGCAAGCCTAAAACTAGATACAGCACTCCAGATGCGGTATCACCACTGCTCAATATAGGGGAGCTCTCTTATCTTATGAAAGCTATCATTACACTAGAAAGACAGTAATGCAAGGACAACCCAAGCCAGTCATCAAGCTGAGGATCTCCATCTCTGTCTTTAAGAAACCCTGACATTTATTACAAAAGAAAAAACTCTAATTATTTCCTCCCTATGCACATGTTGCCCATCTCTGCTGCTGCCCAAGAGGGTCCTGTAAGCAGTAAAGGGGTGCTGCATGTGTGTTGGGAGATCGGGGGAGGGCAGAGAAGCTTCAGCTTCAGAAGTTCCAGCAACACCTCCAACTGCTTTGAAAACAATGAATTGTTACCTCATGAACTACAGAAATACATAAGAAAAAAAAAAAAAGCAAGCTGCATCTTCCCTCATTGTGGCTGACAACTCGGCTTTACAAAATTATCTTAAAAAGTGTAAAGATACAGACATAAGAATGTAAAAACATTACAGTTGCTTTACAAAATACATACTATAACATCCATTAAAATTTTACGGAATTTCAAAAACTAACAGTGATATCACCAAGTTTATACAGGAACAAAGGTTCAACTTATACTAATGTACAAAGACACCCTGCAGTAAAAGAACATTACTGTTGGGTTCTGAGAATGTATTCATTCACAACAGCACTTAACTACTGAGCAGTTAAGTTTTACCTCATTTTGTTGACCAACACCATTGAGTGGCTGTTGCTGATTTTGTTCCAACCACTGTGGTGCTCCTCCATGGACAATCTGTTCACGTAACCAAACAAGGCTGATGAATGCACACAGAGTACACGTTACCACAAAACAGCCCTGCAAGCAGTCAGCCAGCAAGTTCTCCCTGTTAAAGAAAAAAATCCCAAACCAAAATATTAATGACAAACATATTTTGCTAAATTAGTAAATTTGGTCATTGTAACTACCAGAAATATAACCTCCTAGTCCAAATCAACAAATAAACTGGTATTTGTGCAAAAAAGCTTTATTTATTTATATGTCATAGAATCATAGAATAGTTAGGGTTGGAAAGGACCTCAAGATCATTCAGTTCCAACGCCCCTGCCATGGGCAGGGACACCTCACACTAAACCATCCCACCCAAGGCTCTGTCCAACCTGGCCTTGAACACTGCCAGGGATGCAGCACTCACAACCTCCTTGGGCAACCCATTCCAGTGCCTCACCACCCTAACAGGAAAGAATTTCCTCCTTATATCCAATCTAAACTTCCCCTGTTTAAGTCTGAACCCACTACCCCTTGTCCTATCACTACAGTCCCTAACAAGGAGTCCCTTCCCAGCATCCCTATAGGCCCCCTTCAGATACTGGAAGGCTGCTATGAGGTCCCCACACAGCCTTCTCTTCTCCAGGCTGAACAGCCCCAACTTTCTCAGCCTGTCTTCATACGGGAGGTGCTCCAGTCCCCTGATCATCCTCATGGCCCTCCTCTGGACTTGTTCCAACAGTTCCATGTCCTTTTTATGTTGAGGACACCAGAACTACACACAATACTCCAGGTGAGGTCTCATGAGAGGAGAGTAGAGGGGCAGGATCACCTCCTTCGACCTGCTGGTCATGCTCCTTTTGATGCAGCCAAGGATATGGTTGGCTTTCTGGGCTGCGAGTGCACACTGCCGGCTCATGTTCATTTTCTATCGATCAACACCCCCAAGTCCTTCTCTGCAGGGCCACTCTGAATCTCTTCTCTGCCCAATCTGTAGCTGTGCTGGGATTGCTCCGACCCAGGTGTAGGACCTTGCACTTGTCATGGTTGAACTTCATAAGGTTGGCATCAGCCCACCTCACAAGCGTGTCAAGGTCCCTCTGGATGGCATTCCTTCCCTCCTGCCTATCAACTGAACCACACAGCTTGGTGTCATCGGCAAACTTGCTGAGGGTGCACTCAATCCCACTGTCCATGTCACTGACAAAGACGTTAAACAGGACCGGTCCCAACACCAATCCCTGAGGGACACCACTCGTTACCGGTCTCCAGCTGGACATTGAGCCATTGACCACAACTCTTTGTGTGCAGCCAGCCAGCCAGCTCTTTATCCACCAAGTGGTCCACCTATCAAATTGATGTCTCTTCAATGTAGAGACAAGGATGTCGTGTGGGACAGTGTCAAACGCTTTGCACAAGTCCAGGTAGATGACATCAACCGCTTTACCCCTGTCCATCAGTTCCGTAGCCCCATCATAGAAGGCCACCAAATTGGTCAGGCAGGATTTCCCCTTAGTGAAGCCATGCTGGCTGTCACCAAGCACCTTGTTTTTCATGTGCCTTAGCATGCCTTCCAGGAGAATCTGCTCCAAGATTTTGACAGGCACAGGCGTGAGACTAACTGGTCTGTATCTAGACGTAATTTTTAATTGATTTTGAGAAATCTGTGCAAAGCAAGTTTCTTTTAGGAAGGCTGTATGTACCTGCATATAAATAGTTTTAATGCCACGATAAACACTTGGAACAGATTTTATTTCCCACTGGTTTGGTTTGTGAAATTACTGTTTAAACACAAATACTCCTGCAAAACAGGATTTGACTCAATATGAACAAAAGCTTCAAGAACAGTTCAGGAAAAACAATCTTCAAGAATAGCAAAGGAAATACAATAGTTGCTAAGTAAATGCTACAGTAAAAGGTCTGTGCAAATGGCTAGATGCACAATATCCACTCCACTGAAACATTTAACCTGCTGAGCTACCCTAACCAAAAGAATGGAACTGCAGGGTTTGTCTTCCACAGCTCTATTTCAGGTAGTCCTTACCCCATATATTATCTCTATACTTTAAAAAATCCTCATTTATCAAAACATACATAATTGTAAAGCAGCAGTAAAATAAAATACACTTAGCCAACTGAAATCAGGGTTTCATGCAATGCAAAGGTACTTAAATTGGCTTAATCAACTCTCATCCCTAATGCCAGGTACCCCCTCCCACTTGTTTCCACCCTTGCACTACTCCTTGACCGCAGTGGATTTGCTTAGGGAACTAACTATAGTATGTTCTTTAAAATACGCCACCATAGCATTCTGCCACCCCTAGAGAAGTGTTAGTCTAGCTCTCAATTCAGCCACACAAACACTTCTGCCTGCACAGCAGAGTGAATACCACAGGGACAGGATGTCTAAAATGAAGAGATGATGCAAGATACTATTGTCATTGACTCTATCAAAGAAATATGTGTCAAAGTATAGCTTCACATGCCATTAAAACCTGACATTAGAGTCCTTTATTTTCTCCCTAGACTGTGAAAACAGAAGAATAGGTGCTCTAGGTTCAGTTGTTTCAGATTCTTTTCAAAAATCTAAACTTACTGGGAGATAACAGGAAAAAAACTGCTGCTAATCTCAATCTAGCATCTCTCTTTATTAATAAAAAAATAATTAAACATAACATCACCTGATGTCTCAAATCAAATAGCCCAAGTGAGACGACTCAGCTGAACCACACAGGACATTCACTCAAAATTTACTAGATTCTACTCATACAGTTTCAGTTTCTCATGTTCAAGATAATAAAAGAAAGTAAGAACCAGCCTGAAACTTTGTTATGTTGGTATTTCTTGCTTTAAGTAAAACTGATTTATAAAAAGACAAAGATAGACAATATTCAATAGAATATGGTGACTGAATCACTCAAAACTAAGTGTCAGGTAGAAGGAAATTGAAAAGGAAAAAAAAATTTAAAAAATCTCTATCACATAGGAGACCCAGGTGGATAAACGTAAACATGTAACAAAGCAAGCAGAATGTGACATCAATATTACTAGCAATATATATTAATATCCTATATGTGGCATCTGAGTCACACTGTAGGAAAACAATTTTTTTTTTAATTATCAAGTATAATTTTCCAGTGTAAGTTTTCTTGGCTTCAAATATAAATCTTCATTACCTAGGGCCCATTTTGTAAAATCAGCTTTCCATCTCCAAAGATCCTGCATAACAGAACTTCAAAGTAAAATGATTTCTACTGTAATACTTTGGCTACATATCTCGTTTTGCAAAGGGTAACGGACAGCTGCTTGAGTAAGATGATGGAAGATAATAGGCACAACTGGAAGAAAGGGGTGTGATGTTCCAAAGCAATCATTTTCACAGTAATCTGACTGGAAAAGTTATTTGTATCGACCTGTTTAAGTACTTACGTTGATAGAATATCTAATGGCAGCGTCAGTAGTGAGCTCACAGAGCCAGTAAACAAGCACTTGTAGATACGACCTGCATGTACAAACAGAAGCATGGTATAAATTAAATTTTGGTTACAGCTTTTATTTTTTTTTTTTTTTTTGTATAACCAGCTTTCTCATGCACTAATGTAAATACACTTTGTGTTAACACAACAGCATATGATAACCTGCTGGGATTAGGCTGAGGGCATGCACAGATGGATAAATTCCTTTTACTCAACCATGTAAGTCATGTACACAATAAAAAAGTGAAATTACCAAAAAAGAATGTAGAATTTATCCTACAATGGGATAACTGCATGATGAGCAAGTTAACCTGGAAGACAAATTTGTTCAACCATACATCTCATTTGGTATGTTTGACAGATTTTTTATGCTGCACCTTCTTCTTCCAGGTATTATAAGAATATTCCTTATGAAGCCAGCCTCACAAAATTATGTGAACCATATGAGAGAAACAGGGAAGGCAAAAGATTACATTAAGAAGTATTTAAGTATTACAGAAAATGAAAGATTACAGGCATTTGAAGTAAGAAGACAAGAATTATACAAAATCAATCCAAGACAGATACTGACAAATTTCAGAAGTAAATGGATTTTTCAAGGTTTGTTAGACTGAATGAATCTATCACGTTGGATATCATCCTGTGCAAATACGCTACCCTTCACAGTATATTAATTCTTAAAGGAATCCATAAACATGGGTACATGTGCAACATTAGAGACAGAAATTAAGACAAAGTAAAAAAAACCTCCACAAAACAAAATGATCACTCGTAAATCAAAATCATAGGTAAGTTATATTGGTTTATTAAACAAGTATTAAACCCCAAGAATGACATTTGTAAAAAAAAAAACCAGAACAAAGACAAAACAAAACGCCCCCAACTCTTATATAACAATGACGTAGGTGGTGACTTTTGGTAACATTTCAGTGTTACTGAAGAGCCAGCATTAGGTTTTCAGACAGTTACGAAACAGAACTACCTTAATTAAGCTACTGAATATGATTCTGCTGTCCTTCAGAAGTTTTAGAAAGAAAAACGCACATTTGCATTTTGAAAGAAAGTGCTAGGAAATCAAGATTCATCTAAAAACCTAAGGAAGAATTTTCAGATATTTTTTATTGCTAATTCAATTTATAAAGCTTGTTTTCTCAAGCCCTAGAAAAGTTATTTTTCTTGCACAGGAAGGACAGGCAGCAGAAACAGGATCACTTTTTCATAGCTGCTGCCAGTATTGTGCTATTCCCAAATTAAGTCAGTGCCAGCTACAAATAAAAGCAAAGAACATATTGAGAAACTGTCTAGGGAGATGCATTTACTGGCTCAGTGCTATTTTGTTCAAGCAGTAATTATTGTTTGGAAAGATGCACTTCCAATCATTTTCTTCACTGAGCACTATATCCCTTTTACTTCTTTTCATCTTCTCTATATGTTTAGCTTGTTGAAACATCAATAGTTCTCTTTCCATTTGTTTTTGAAAAGTAAATTTCAAACTGAATACTACAGTAATTTAAACACGTGCTCTTTGTCTACTGAATTCCTTCAGTACTCATAGTTCTTTATTTCAGTTTTTTTTTTTTTAAGAGGAGCTTTACTAATCAATTTATGTCTGACTGTAGAGGGATTTTGGGTTTCATACTAAAAAGTAAAAATAAATCTTGCACTTAGATTTACAGATAGTTAGAAAAAACAGGACAATTCTTCTATCCTATTAAATAGTATAAAATAAAGCTTCCATGAAATAAGATAATTGAAAAGAGGCATTTTATTGGAATAAGAAGTTTAAAAGCCCATTTATACATTTTCTTCTATCTCTTAACACCTTCCTGCATTGCACTACTGGCATAAGAGTCAAGCAGCTAGAACTTCCAAGCAATAAATAAGTGAAATAATGTCTTTGAACTTAGGATTTTTTTTTTTTTTAATAAACCAACAATGGTCTCACAAAACTTTGCTGCAACAAGCAGCATATTTTCCTGCCTGTAAGACTATTATAGTACAAAAAATTAATACTTACATGCAGTAAGGGGTACTACTCCCAACCATGCAAAGGCCACAAGTGTATAATGAAACCAGTATCGTATTGCTGTGCCAATACTTGTAACCAGTCCAGCAAAGATGTCTTGGATTGGAAGCCGTGAAGGCATATCTGGGGAATAAACTGTGTAGAAAAGGCACTTATGAAATAGTTCTTCCTTTAAAGAAGCATTTATGTAAAATTCCTGCCAAGTACAAAATGCTCGCATTTGGCAAAAGCTTACTAGAAGAATAAACACATTTTATAGATTCCCAAGAGATGACCCAAACAAACAACAGAAAAAACTTCACGACACATTTCTTACATTGTGTACTGAGTGGAATGAGAAAATTAATAAACTCCATGCTCGTTTTTGACTTACAGAAGTTTTCTTAATAGCTTTATAACCTGTAAACTGATTACCTCAAAATAAGCTCAAGCCTGCAAGAAAAAGCAGATTCTAAATTCAGCAGCCCTCCTGCTCAGCAGTACCTCAAAGATATCACTGTCTGTTATTCATAAACTTAGTTCAAGGAAAGAGTACAAGGAACAAGAACAATTAGCAGTTTTGTATACTGACAGTCTGTTTCTGTTAGGTAACTTAAGATTCCCACTTGCTATCCAACAGCACAAAACCAAAAGGTCAAAATGAGAGCACCTCATGCACAGGAAAACAAAAGGGAACTGACTGAGTATTTACAGACCTTGAAATTTACATAGAATGCTTTTTACTTTCAATAGGTATCTATTTCATACCATGAAAGACTTCTCTAAAGGTCATTCCTATTACAGAACACAATGCAAATCTTCCAGCCACTACAGACATTTTCATAATAGTACATTTTCACAACTTTTAAATTCAACACCTATATATTACATAAACCTGTCCTTACTCAAAAGCTAAGAAAAACAGTGACAGAGCTTCTTCTTTTGCAAACAATTAGAAAACATTAATCTCTAATGATTTAATTACATTTCTTTAGCTTCTGCACACTTACACGTATAACCAAGAAGCGGCTATACAGTGTCAATCACAGATTTGAATAAAGAAGATAAACTACAGTTAGGAGTTGCATAAAGACATTGCTGGCTGGATATTTAAGTTATGTTGAAAATAGCTGAGCTTGAAGACTCACACATTTAATTAATGGACTACTTTTCAAAAAGAATTACAAAAAAAAAAAAAAATCACATGCTTATAAAACTTACATTTCTTTATGTAGTTACAAGAATGACTAGAGAAAAGTTTCCCTTCCCTCTCATGGACAACCCTTTGAAAAGTCTGAGAAACACTGCTTCATACAATACACTTGCATCCCCTCATTTTCTCTAATGAACATCTACTATTTTTACCTACACTCCTTATCATTCTTCTACTAATCCCAGAGAGGAAGCTTCTGTAGGAGAAAAAAAACCCCTCTCTTTTCTCTCCAGGGACATTTCCCATAGTTTCTGTATTGTAAAAAACCCCCTCAAGAACACAAAGAAGTAGCATCAATGTGCGTAAGTAGTCAAAGAATGTGGACAGATTAGTGCATTTCAACATGTGGATTATATTTGACACAAATTAACAACAAAACAGTAACCATAAGGCAAACAGTAACTTGTTTTAAATTTCAAAGGTTCTCAGTTGTCAGGTATCTGGCAAGGAACTGGAATTCATAAAAAGAGGACTACAAACATATCACTAGGGAAGCGTAGCTGTGAGAACATAAAGCAGTGAATGAAAGCAGGATGGAAACGTGTTTTGACACTATCTACCAACTTACAATTTTCTTATTACAAAAATAGATTTAGTATACAATTTGGTAGTATTATAGAAAATGCCAGCTGAAACAAAACTGTACTCACAGCAGACACTCAAGAGGCTTATTTTTTTCATTTTACAAAAGTGCATTTTAGTCAACACTTTGGAACTTTGTTAACAGAGCCTACAAGGAAAACATTAACTTCGCATTAATCATTTATTTGTTAGGGAGAAGCTGGGAGGGTTTAAAGTTTGTTGTGGGTTTTTGTTTTTGTTTTTGTTTTTTTTTAGAAAAATGCATATTTCAGGAATTACTCAACACTTACACAGGCAATTGTAGAAAATAGATGCCCATCTCAACTCAGGAAAGCTGAAGTGGTTGTAAATGTTAGCACCGCTACAGACTCACTTTTCTAAGGCTTTAGGATTACAACTGAGCATTCAAATAAATGCACAGCACATCTACTACTCCGAGAAGACAAGCTACATCCCCCAAATTTTAACAATTTGGTGACTTTTGATGATTTCAGGAGTTGAGAGTGGGGCAGGGGAAGACTGCTGATTTTCCTCTGACACAGCTCTACTACTAGAAGCTTTATACCATGATGATAAGATAAAGCCCTTCTATGTCATACAACATTTGGTGTGTGAAATGCAAAAATTCCTAGGACAACAGGAACCCCTAGTGTGCAAGCATAACGCAGCAGTGAAGCTTGCTGCCAGTGATTTTCACAGCTAATCCTCCTACTTGCATCTGTCATCTACTGCCATTTTCTCCACATTCCACCTCTTTATCCACTCTCCACCACCACTGTGAGGCCTGAGACTCTGACCTGTCACAGCTATATACATCCTCTTTATTCCCTTTCACACATTTGTTCTCCTCATCCTTCCTTCATCCCTTAATTGCCATCTCAGTAATCTTTCCTAATTCAGTTTGATAAAAAAAAATTCCTGTATTATTTACCACAGTTTGTCCAAATAAAAGTCTCCCAACTAAAGTCCAATTAAAGGAATAGCTTTTTTCTATTATAGCAAGAAATTCAAACAGACTTTGGTTGAGCATAAGTGAGCTTTGATAGCTTTAGCTGTCCAGGTCATGGACTAGAAAGCTTTTTGGATACTCGGGTCACACCTGCAGAGTGTAACAGCTATTTTACTTATGAATACTAGGTTTGAGTGGTTGTTTTTTGGGGGTGGGCTTTTGTTCAACCCAACTTCTCCCCCTTAAGCCTAAGATTTTCAAGAACACAAATATTAATTTTGTTTCTCCAAACTAGACAGCTTAAGACAAAAACCTGCTGTTATGCTGATACAAGTAAGGTAGGAAAACCACAAGGCTGTATTTAGAAACGTTCCTTTTCCTAGAAAAAATAAAGAAGAACGCAGACAATGATGATACATAGTTTTCAAGGAAACAGTGTGAAAACAGACTTCAGCTGACAAAAAAAATCCAGAACAGGAAAGTGGAAAAAAAGTCCCCAAAGTGATACCTTTAAGTTTATTACAGGAAGCTTTCTCACCATTCCCATTTCCTCACAGGCTATTTAGTAAAAATATCACACAACTGTACTTCAGCAAACACAACAGGGACAATCTGCTCAACTTGAATATTCTAACTCATAGCAAGCTTACAAAGAAATAAAACAAATTAACTTTCAATTTAACCTCTCATAATTTCCCTTGCAAGGAGATATGAGAGGCATTTGGTCATGGCATGGGCAGTACAGAAACGAACTCTTATCAGAGCAGTATCTGAGCAATAATAGGGGCTTTCTGAATACCCGTATGTTCTATTCTGATAATATAACACATAATGATAATTATAAATATTAGTAAATATGAAGAGTTTCATACTTAACTTCTGTTGCTTGCATTAAAAAAAAAAAAATAAAAAAAAAAAAAAAGGAAAAAAGAAGCAGCAACACCAGAAGCACTGCACCTTCTGTATTTATAAATGCCACCTGCACAACAGAAAAAAATGACCAATACAGAGAGAACACCAGGCTCTTTCCAATTCTGAAATTCTCTTGCTTCTCTTTCCTGTCCCACACCTGCAGTAGAATCCCTGTACAAGCCCACCTTTGCAATGAATCATCAGCAATGGGCAACTGGTCCCAAAGCAACTGTCCAAGACTTTCCATGTCTCCGAAAGGCTGAGGGC